>NC_060138.1:635007856-635316606 GCF_021461385.2 Schistocerca piceifrons | reverse complement strand
AGGGGCTGTATGCGGCCCATGAAGCATATCCAAGACCTTGGTAGCCAAATATACAGGGGCCCAGCCGTGCATATTACATATATGAGGTGTGATCAAAAAGTACAGTGAATGAATTTTTTTAGCAGCAACTGGTGATGCTCCAACCATTTGACGTAATTTGTCCAATAGCCTGATCTGTTGAGACAGGCAGTGTCCAGCTGGAACACATACTGACTTGTCAGTCAGCATCCAGAGATGCTAAAGTGATGTTGTGTTCACCATGTCTGTCATGCATTATGGATTTCAGATGTTAAGTTCTGTTTCAAGTTGCAAAAAAGTGCCAAAGAAACTCATGAAATGTTGAATTTTGTGTATGGCAATGGTCTGAGCAATTTAAAAGCAAAGCAAAGTGGGACATCCATTAACCTAAAAGACAGAGGAAAACATGCAAAACGTAGCACAAGTTCTTTGTTTAAAAAGATGAATAACTATACCAAAAAACTTGTACAGGTCCATGAAAGGAATTTTACCCAACAATTTGCAAATGAGATGAGTGGGTGAAAAATTTGTTTCCAGAATTTTGAATGGTGAATGGAAGCAAAATCATCTGTCAGTTTGCATGGAGCTGAAGGATCATCTTCACTCAGATCCAGTAGGGTTCAAAATTTTAACTGGAGATGAAAATTGGGTCTGTAGATATGATTTTGGGATGAAAATGTTGAGCTCCCAATTGAAAATCAATGAATCTGTTTGCCCTTCAAAAGCGTGTCAGTCAAAATCAAATATCAATCATGCTCATTGTTTTCTTATACTGAGGGCTTAGTATGATCAGAGTTCATTCCATGAGCATCTAACTGTAAACCCAAGTTTTACAAGGTAACAGTGTAATGTTTGCAAAAAATGTATGAAGAAAGATACCAGAAAAATGTGCAAATGGCTTCCTTCTTCATCATGACAATGCACTGTATCACACCTTGCTTTTGATCCAAAAGTTTTTGTCCAGAAAAAGTGTTCCTCTCTGTCCACATCTGCCTTACTCATTAGATTTAGCACTATGTGACTTCTGGCTCTTAATCATGATTAAAGGAAAACATTTTGATACCATTCCTGATATTGAGAGGGCCACAACAGAGTTTCCAGTCATGGATGCAATATTGAGATAGTGCATTGCCAGCCAAGAACAGTACTTTGATGGAGATTAAATCAAATTCCATATAAGCTTATTACTTGCTTCTAATAAAATTATTCACAGTATTTTTTTTATCATACCTCAATTACACAATGATCCATTCAAAACTGAGCTCATGATACATGCAAAAGTTTTATGTGTGATGTGACTGAATATTGTTGGTTGGAGTATGGGGTTGTGCAATGAGACATACACAATTTGAGTGCAGCAGATTAGGCGTAACAAGTGTCAAGTTGGGTATCAGTGTTGTGTGCATTTCACTTGTTATTAGAACAGGAAAAGTTGGTGCTGGGGGAGGGGGGCAATTGAGTGGGGGTGGGGGCAGGAAATCAGGTTATTATTACAGCTAAATAGGTAGCTATGGTGTGAGAATGGTAAGTTCTCATGATTGGCGTTAGGCACGAACATAGTAATGGCTTCTCCTACTAAACACTGAGCAGGGCAAAAAATTGACAGTAACTAGTTTGTGTATGAATGTAATTACCAGCACCAATTGAGCAATAATAAAACAAAGGAAATCTAAGCAGGTATTTGTGGGATAAAGCACTAATTGATTAGACAAAAGCTTTTGGAGTTCTTCCTGTTTTAAAATACATAATTAGGTAATTTACAAGAACATTAATATCTGCCAAACAAAAACTGATGCAGTAACCTGTGATTATGCATCTCAAGAGCTACTGATTAGTGTAGAGATATAAGTGACACACTAACTTAATTAGGCATCAGATATGTTGCAACTATATTGAATTTTAGTTACTTTAGTTCACAAGTAATTAAGAACAGAGACAAAAACACATGACAGTATGTAGCAGGATGGGTGTCTACAGAAGATTTTGCACAATGGCACAAAAATTCTAAAATTGCCATTTTTTATATAAGTGATTTGATGTGTTTGAGTGTGTGTCATGCCCCAACAACTAAATTCACAAGAACTGCAAAAAATATGTTATATATAAAATTTAATAATGATCCAACATCTTTTTAAGATAGATTAATTTGATATTCAGAAAGATAAGCTTATTTCGCTACTGTATGCAAGGTACATTGTTTTTATATTATTATGTGACTATGGGTGTCACCTTTTTGAATTAACAATCTAATATGGCAGCCTTACATGATTACAGCAAGCATACTCAATGAATTAGTAAAGAGAAAACATTGAAAAAAAATATTTTTATTGGTACATCAATGATGATGGGTTGATGTTGAAAATTAAAAACCTGAAATGGAAAAAAGTCTAATCAATTGCTGAAACACTGTTAGATATTAACAAAAATAACCCTCAGAAAATGTCACTCCGGGTGGTGAAACAGATAATCTTAAAAAACCTGAATTCCATCTTTTGCCTGACTTCAGCTACCAGAGACTGTGGTAATGTGTAATGTGTGTGTGTGTGTGTGTGTGTGTGTTTTGTCTATCTCTGTCAAAGGCCTTGATGGCCAAAAGCTCACTTTGTGGCAGTCTTTTTGTCATGCCTATCCGCAACTCAGCATCTCTGCTATATGGTGAGTAGCAATTATCCTTTTCATATTATTGTTACCTTCCATCCTGGGTTTTCCATTTTTTGAATTCCATCTTTGATACTTTTACCTTCTTTCAAAATTTAAAATTTGATTATAGTGATTGACTCCAACATTATTCTCATGTCTTCTATTTCTTCATGCTGACTGACTTAACAAAAGCTAACCAAATGTGTTTTGATAGCTATTTTCTTTTTCTTTTATTGTTTGGGGCAAGTTTGATCCAGGATCAGCATTCATCAAGACAGATGAGGAAAACCTTCCTAAATAATCCCTAATTGGTCAGTAGAACCAGCTTAATAGCCTAGGCCTCAACCATGGTGGTTCTCATCTCCCAATTTGGTATGTTATTTTGAAGCCTTGTGAAGTGCACTGCAGAATCCAAAAGTATATATATATGCATGTTGCATTGTTTTGCATCTCATAGAATTAAAGAACGTTCCAACTCTTTCACAGGTCATCTAGCCGACCTTAAAGTTTCACACTTGTTTTCTCCATTCTTGTGCAGAAAATGGCATTTTTTTTATTTTTAACCGATTTGTTTGGGTCCTTATGCGAAGCATACATGAATACACCACAGTGTAGCATGTCAGTGTCTTTCAGAGTCTACTAGAAACACTTTCCATGAATGTGGCCGCAGCATGCCTTGACACGTCATCTTTGTTGACAGACAAATAGTAGACTGTAGTTGTGATTAAGTTGTGCAGCAAGGAAAGGGTAACTAGGGCCATATTTACTTTTTGATGGTTGAAGAATTGTCTCTTTCGGTTATGTAGGCTCCCTAAATCCACAGTGTTTCCCAATGCATTCATTGATGCTAAAAGCTTTAGTCAAGTCACAAACAATAATTTCTATAAATGCATGAAAATTCTGTAGTTAATAAAAATCTGTACATCCAGGCTGCTGCTTCCCCTCCCCCTTACAGCTTTACATTTGTAAATTTATATGTATTTGATGTAATTACTCACTTTGGAATCTTTCTGGTGCTTGTTATTTTAATTAAGGGCAATTGCTACATGTTGATAAAGTCCGACCACACCAGAAAAAAGTTAATGAAAAATCCTTTCAGAACATCACAATTCCATGGCAGTCTATAAGTTTACAATTTACAAAGTCTGCAGTTTAATATAAGTTCCTGTATCATACAAAATATCACTTATAACTAAGAATTTACTAGACTGCCTAATATAATATATATGTTTTGATACCATTTTGAGTGATCCATCAGCATGCTCATTTTGGTGTATTTAGGTTAAATGTAGTTTATATAATTTAAATGTTGTAATGGAAATTGTTTATTTATTTAGTGAGTTATGATGGAATATGTAATGATTATGTGAACAGAGCCAAGATGGAGTGATTCTGCAGGTGTAAAGGAGAGAAAGATGTGCAAGTATGGACAGCAATAAAGCCACATACATTACTAGGACTTAATGGTGATTTCAGGTTGCGACACATAAAGACTGAAATTTCCATATGGTGTAACTTCTACACTCAGGAAACGTTTGAATGCTACTCCAGGACTTATAAAATTTCGTGGGAGTTGCAGTTTGTACACTCAGAATTTGCAGTAGTATAGGCCCCTTGAATAAAATTTGAACTAGTGCTGAGTCTTCCACATTCTTTTCTGTGATGTTCTGGACTCTGGATTAAGTGAATCTGCTTTAGACATAGACATAATTTAATGATTCATTTTTGGCATTACTAGCACCTAACAAAGTGAAATTTTGTTCAGTTGTTAACTTGGAAATTGAATTATTATTCTGTTTGGACATAATACTGAAGCACTTACATTCAACTGAACTTATAAATATTAGTCACTGTGGCAAGAATTAAGTACTTGCCAGTAGCAGTTTATGGTCTTGTATGACAAATAAGCTATTTTATGAAGATTAATTAAATGTGTTTGTCTCAAATTAGTTCAATAATGATTGTATGTTTCTATAATTTTCATTACAACTTACATAACTGCACATAATCAATTTCAGGAGCATACTACGACAGTGTAAGGTCACTTCTTGACAGCCAGTGAGCCACAACTAGTCACAGTGACTGTGCATTTTTCCATCATCTCTTGGCAAGTTGCCTGGCAGTTGATTTTATTAGTGGCTTTGGCGACCTAATAAATTATATTATGGATCAGTGCATTGAAGTAGGATAACTGGGCCACTGAAAGTCAATCCAGGTTCACATGTAGCACAATAAGTCACCCCTGGAAGGTAGCAAATATTTCAAATCATTGGAGATGTCTGATATGGATTAACATCAGTTTGAGCAATAGTTACAACTCTTCAGCAAGCTTTTTAGCTTTCACTAAAGAAAATATGTAATTCTGCCAATAGTCATGAATTTTCAGCAGGTTTATTATTTGTCACTGGAGCAAAGTGTTGTTGGTGGATGTCTGCTCAGCAAGTTGAATTAGTCATTGCAACATTAGAACCATGTAGTTTGGACTGTTGTGTAACACCAGAACAGTACCTGATCACTACCCTGTGCTACATAACAAGGGGCTTTTCATGCACTCTCATGGAAAGACAGTTTTTTTCTATAATTGACTTTTTTCATGCTTTTTATCATATATCCATTTCACCAGAAGATAGACTGCACATCATTATTTGCACTCCATTATGACCCTATGAAGTTCTTCAAATGTATAATGATGCCCAGACTTTCCTGTGCTTCAAGGATGAGGCAGACAGTAACTTGGGGTTCTGTTATGACTATCCTGATTACCTGCTTAGGGGCAGTCATAAAGTTTTAATTGCCACATTAAAAAATTGTTACGTAATTTAGTTGTGTGTGTTTATAGGTAACATATGCCACATACGCCAAAGTACTGTAGCACACCACTACAGAAACCAAAACAAAATTAAACAGCTCTTTGATAAAGTGGAATACCACGTGTTAATTAGTTTTCTGCATCTGAAGATTAACAATAGAGCAACAATACATGCTGAGTTGGTGGGAGTTAACCAAGCAGATCATGTATTAGTAAAAGCACAATATGCCCCATTAGTCAAATGTACAGAGCTGCAGGGGACCAGACTGCTATGTGGCATAATCAGAAGTGAGAGAGAGGTAATACATAAAACTGGAATGTAAAAAAATGCAAACTGAAATGCAGAAAAACTGAATAAACTCAAAACTGCAAAAAAAAGAAAAAAAATTAAAGGTGTTAACCAAGATAGTTGGAACAGGATGCAAATAGTGTTGAAAGAGGTAGCATAAGAAATAGTTGGGACAAGAAGGAAGCAAAGAAATGAATGGTTCGATAATAGCAGTAGTACATAAAAAGGTAGCAAGACTGAGAATGCTACACAAAAAAGCAAGAAGAAATATAAGGTGTATAAAAAATTAAGGTTCAGTGCTTACTGGATGTGTAAGTTTGAATGACTGAAAGCAAAACTCAAGAGACAGAATGAAACAAGAAAATGTTATCAGGCAATAGTACAGATAGTGTTGAGGATCAGTGGACAAAATTCGAAACCATTGTACAATATGCGTTAGATGAGTATGTGCCAAGCAAGATCATAAGAGATGGAAAAGAGCCACCATATTACAAAAACCAAGTTAGAAAACTGCTGCGGAAGCAAAGGGAACTTCACAGCAAACATAAACATAGCCAAAGCCTTGCAGACAAACAAAAATTACGCGAAGCGAAATTTAGTGTGAGGAGGGCTATGCGAGAGGCGTTCAATGAATTCGAAAGTAAAGTTCTATGTACTGACTTGGCAGAAAATCCTAAGAAATTTTGGTCTTATTTCAAAATGGTAGATGGATCAAAACAAAATGTCCAGACACTCTGTGACCAAAATGGTACTGAAATAGAGGATGACAGACTAAAGGCCAAAATACTAAATGTCTTTTTCCAAAGCTGTTTTACAGAGGAAGACTGCACTGTAGTTCCTTCTCTAGATTGTCGCACAGATGACAAAATGGTAGATATAAAAATAGACAACAGAGGGATAGAGAAACAATTAAAATCACTCAAAAGAGGAAAGGCCGCTGGACCTGATGGGATACCAGTTCGATTTTACACAGAGTACGCGAAGGAACTTGCCCCCCTTCTTGCAGCGGTGTACCGTAGGTCTCTAGAAGAGCATAGCAATCCAAAGGATTGGAAAAGGGCACAGGTCATCCCCATTTTCAAGAAGGGACGTCGAACAGATGTGCAGAACTATAGGCCTATATCTCTAACGTTGATCAGTTGTAGAATTTTGGAACACGTAATGTGTTTGAGTATAATGACTTTTCTGGAGACTAGAAATCTACTCTGTAGGAATCAGCACGGGTTTTGAAAAAGACGGTCGTGTGAAACCCAGCTCGCGCTATTCGTCCACGAGACTCATAGGGCCATACACACGGGTTCACAGGTAGATGCCGTGTTTCTTGAATTCCGCAAGGCGTTCGATACAGTTCCCCACAGTCATTTAATGAACAAAGTAAGAGCATATGGACTATCAGACCAATTGTGTGATTGGATTGAAGAGTTCCTTGATAACAGAACGCAGCATGTCATTCTCAATGGAGAGAAGTCTTCCGAAGTAAGATTGATTTCAGGTGTGCCGCAGGGGAGTGTCATAGGACCGTTGCTATTCACAATATACATAAATGACCTCGTGGATGACATCGGAAGTTCACTGAGGCTTTTTGCAGATGATGCTGTGGTGTATCGAGAGATTGTAACAATGGAAAATTGTACTGAAATGCAGGAGGATCTGCAGCGAATTGACGCATGGTGCTGGGAAAGGCAATTGAATCTCAATGTAGACAAGTGTAATGTGCTGTGAATACATAGAAAGATAGATCCTTTATCATTTAGCTACAATATAGCAGATCAGCAACTGGAAGCAGTTAATTCCATAAATTATCTGGGAGTACGCATTAGGAGTGATTTAAAATGGAATGATAATATAAAGTTGATCGCTGGTAAAGCAGATGCCAGACTGAGATGCATTGGAAGAATCCTAAGGAAATGCAATCCGAAAACAAAGGAAGTAGGTTACAGTATGCTTGTTCGCCCACTGCTTGAATACTGCTCAGCAGTGTGAGATCCGTACCAGATAGGGTTGATAGAAGAGATAGAGAAGATCCAACGGAGAGCAGCGCACTTCGTTACAGGATCATTTAGTAATCGCGAAAGTGTTACAGAGATGATAGATAAACTCCAGTGGAAGCCTCTGCAGGAGAGATGCTCAGTAGCTCGGTACGGGTTTTGAGAACATACCTTCGCCGAGGAGTCAAACAGTATATTGCTCCCTCCTATGTATATCTTTTGAAGAGACCATGAGGATAAAATCAGAGAGATTAGAGCCCACACAGAAGCATACTGACAATCCTTCTTTCCATGAACAATACGAGACTGGAATAGAAGGGAGAACCGATAGAGGTACTAAAGGTACCCTCCACCACATGCCGTCAGGTGGCTTGCAGAGTATGGATGTAGATGCAGCAAAATCAAACAATGGAAGCTCTAGGTTGGAATACCAACAAAGTATGGAAAAGATAGATTGCTCATTGCCCTATAGATGAAACATTAAGTTGCAAACAGACCAAACTAAAAGACACTTACACATTAACTTTCGGCCACAGTCTTCATCCAAAAAAGAAAGACACACACATAACATTTATTCACACAAGCAAGCACACCTCTCATACACATGAGCACCAGCTCTGGCATCTCAGACCAGAATACAACTGTCACATGAAATGGAAGCAATAACCTGGAGAATGTGGGGAAGAGAGGAGCACTGTCTGCCAGAATGAGCAGGGACTAGTCTGTCAACAGGCACAGCAGCGGGAGGCTATGGGGCAGGGAGGTGGGGAAAGCAGAGTGAAAATGGTGTGGAGTGCGAAAAAATGGGTGGATGTGTTGGCAGAGTGCAGCACACAAAAAAGATGGGAGATAAGACTATGACGACAGTATATTACTTTATGTTGAGGCTGGGGGAATTTTAGGACCAGAGAATGTGTTGTAAGGATAACTCCCATCTGTGCAGTTCAGATAAGCTGGTGGTGGAGGGGAGGATTCAGTGGCTTGGGTAGTGAAGCAACCAGTGAAGTCTAGCACACTATGTTCAGCTGCATGTTGTGCCACAGGGTGGCCTACTTTGCTTTTGGCCACAGTTTGGTGATGGCTGCTCATCACAGTGGACAAAAAAAGCTGTGCAATGATTGCAACAGTGCTGGTATATGATATGGCTGCTTTCACAGGTGGCCTGACCTCTGAAGGGATAGGATAAGCCAGTGACAGGGTTGGAATAAGAAGTAGTGTGTGGATGGATTGGGCAGTTCTTGCACCTCGGTCTTGCACAGGGATATTATCCTCGTGGCAAGGGACTGGGATTGGAAGTGGATTAGGGATGGACTAGGAAGTTGTGGAGGTTGGGTGGGCAATGGAACACCACTTTATGAGGGGCAGGTAGGATCTTAGGATCTCAGGCAGAATGTCTTTCATTTCAGGGCAGGATGATAGGTATGTGGTTTAGTTGTTTCGGTCTGGGAGGAGGGTTATTTGGGATGAAGGGGAGACTCCTATGTAGCTAGTTCTTGGGGAAGTTGGGAGAATTGGCGGTGTGAGGGGAAATGGCACAGGAAACCTGTTTGGTCTGGGGTACAGTGCCTCACTGTGAAGGCCTTGGTGAGACCCACAGCATACAGGGCAAGGAAGTTCTTGCCACTGTAGATATGCCATCCCCAGGCGGCCAGGCTTTATGGTAGGGATTTTTTAGTGTGAAAAGGATGACAGCTGTTGAATGCAGGTACTGTTAGTGGTTGGTCGGTTTAATGTGGACAGGGGTGTGAATGGGGCCATCAGAGATGAGGAGGTCCACGTCCAGGAGAAGAGGACCACGTGAAGTGGATGGGTGAGAAGGTGTTGAGGTTGTGACGAAATAAAGGTAGGGTGTCTTGGTCCTGAGTCAGATCATGAAGATATCTCCAATAAACCTCAACCATATGGAGGCCCATAAAAAGGTTGACGTAGGAGGCCACCACGCAAGAGCCCTTGGCTGTGCCACAGATTTGTTTGTATACCTTCCCTTCAAAGGAGAAGTGGTAGGAAATGATGAGATGATCAGGGATGAGAAAAAAATGTTGCTGAGAATGGCAGAAAGTTTGAAGATTCGTGCAAATCCAGTTCAGACTAGGTATCAATAGATCCACAAGAACAAGAGGAGAATATAGAGACAAGAGAAGATGAAAGGGAAGAAGCAGAAAGACCAACAATACAAGTGTGGGACATTTCCTGAGTGGTTGAAATGTGCTGAAGTCAAGCCTTTGCATAAGAAAGGAGATAAAGAAATACCATTAAATTTCCATCCAGTTTCAGTTTTGCCTAAATTCTCAAAAAATTTTAGAAAATCTTCTTAACCATCTGACCACAAATAAAATACTAGGCAAGTCATAATTCGGATTCCAAACAGGTTCCAATGCTGCGAAGGCTATCTACACATACAGTGAGAACATACTTAAGTCATTAGAGAATAAATTACAGGCTACTGGTATATTCTGTGATCTGTCAAAGACATTTCTCTGTGTAAAGCAAAATATCCTTTTAAGTAAGTTAGAATATTACAGTGTAATAGGAAATGCCGCAAAACGTTTCAAATCCTACATCTATGATAGAAAAAAAGGGTGCCAGTAGGAAAGAGACATATATTAAGCTATCAGCCATCATTCAACTGGGAACCAATATAATGTGGTGTCCCCCAGGGCTCCATCTTAGGGCCCCTTACATTTTCGTGTGTGTGTGTGTGTGTGTGTGTGTGTGTGTGTGTGTGTGTGTGTGTGTGTGTGTGTATCAATGACCTTTCATCAATAACATTACCAAAAGCTAAGTTGTTTTGTTTTGAGGATGATACAAACATTGCAGTTAACAGTAAATGAAGTATAGCTTTAGAAAGGTCGTCTAATGAAATTTTCATGGACATTAATAAATGGTTCCCAGCAAATTCTCTGTCACTAAATATTGAAGAAACATGCTATTTTTGTAAAAGGTTTACTGCCAGTAAATGCCTAAAATATGATAACAAGCACATAGAAGAAATTGACAGCGTTAAATTCTTGGGATAATAAACTTAACAGGGAGGAGCATACCACAAAACTGCTAAAGCACCGAAATAAATGTCTATTTGCTATATGAATGTTGTCAGACATAGATGATATAAAAATAATACTGTGCATATTTTCATATGTCATAATGTCATACAGGATTGTTTTCTGGAGTAAATCATCAAGCCAAGCTAAAGTTTTCTGAGCCCAAAAACGTGCAATATGAGTTATAAGTTATATGAATTCCAGAACGTCCTGCAGAAGGCTGTTTAAGGAATGGAGGATACCAACTACTGCTTCCCAACACATTTATTCTGTAATGAATTTTGTCATTAAAAATATACCTCTTTTTCAAATCAACAGATCAGTTTGTGGAATACATTTGCGGAATAAATACTAAAAATAATAGCACAAAGTTTTAAACCCATTTACTTTGTTTCAGGAAGATGTCCACTATTCAGTAATACACATTTTCAATAACATGCCAGCAGCAATAAAAAATTTAACAAATAATAGGGTTTAGTTTGAGAATAGTGTAAAGGATTTATTGGTGGCCAACATCTTCAACTCCACTAATGATTTTCTTAGCAGAACTGAGTGATGCGTGTATGTTACTAATAACATCACATAATGTGAATACTGCATACAATCTGACTTCTGTACACATCCTGTGCAGTAATGTGATCACTGTAAATAAGTTCTGTATAATATTTTTTATTTTATTTTTTTATTTGATGGTGCATAGCTACAATAGCATAAGAAGTATCATATGCACCTAAGTGTATTGAACATTCAATATTTTTACAAATTTCACATCCACAAGGGCATTTTCATTTGGGATCTGTGGAAAGCACATTAGCATATCTGTTCTTATTTTGTAAATATTTGTTATATATTCTTGTTTTCTGACAAGTTCCGCTGCCAGACAACCTCCTCACTATACATAAACCGAACTGAAAAGTACATCTAATCTTACAAAATGAAAAATAACTATGTGTTTGGTGAACTTGACATACCATCAGAACTTGTACACTTTAGTGGTCAGCCTCTAATACATGAAATATATGCACTAATAAATACATATGGGAAAGTGAAAGCATGGCAGATGACTAGAAAACTGGTAGAATATGCTCTATATATAAAATATTTTCAGGATGACAGGATAAAAAAGTGCACCTAAAATATCCTCAGAGAAAACCAATGTGGTCTCTGGCCAGAGAGAGGCACTGTTAACCAAATGTTATTAGACAAAAAAATAGAGAAACATTATGAAATATGACATAGATCTCAACTTCCTCTCTGTTGATTTTAAACAAGCTTTTGATAATAACAGGTCAGCATTTAATAAAGCATTAGAAGAAATAGGCACCTGTGACAAGAGAAGAACATTAACTGACTTAACAATGAAGGGTAGAGACGCAAAAGTAAAGATGAACAACAAAATGACCAAGACCTTACTTTGTAGTTGGAGTGAAACAAGGGAAAGGTTTCTCTGCAATTCTGCTTATCTTAGTATTGCATAATATAATACAAAAATAGACAAGAGAGGTACAAAGATGGTTAAAAATGGCTCTGAGCACTATGGGACTCAACTGCTGAGGTCATTAGTCCCCTAGAACTTAGAACTAGTTAAACCTAACTAACCTAAGGACATCACAAACATCCATGCCCGAGGCAGGATTTGAACCTGCGACGTAGTGGTCTTGCGGTTCCAGACTGCAGCGCCTTTAACCGCACGGCCAGATGGTTAAAAAACCAGTCAGATATCTGTATATGCAGATTAAATCAAATAGTGTGGTGCATTGGCGCCTAGTCGATGTCTGTATTATAACCACCCACCTAACGTGTGTCTCAAGGATACCACTGACAGATGATTGCACAAAGGTTGGCCTGCATGGCACACTCCCAAGCGCCTCATCGCTGAATTGTTGTTCATGTTTTTTTCCCTTGTGTGGCAAGAGATGTAAGGGATCTTAATGATATCTTGAAATAATGGAAGCAGAAGGGGCAAAAATTGGACTTAGTATAGGCAAAAATAAGATAAAACACATGACATATTCTTTTCTAAAACTAGAAGTACAGCACATGACCTGAAGGCCCCTAATAAATGTTTTAAATCTGTCCGCTACTTCCATTATCAAGGTGTATTTTTAACCAGTGACAATAATATGAGGTGATATTTTAGAGAAAAGATACAAACAGGAAATAGAGGAAACTTGGTGATACTTAAGAATTCTATAATTATTGTAATAACCAAGTCAAGAGTATACTATTTCCTATTATGATCAGTTGTTACAATAAGGGTCAGAAATGTAGATGATGACAGAGCAGATACGAAGAACCTAATAGCATTTTAAAGAAAAATCCTGCAAAAATTTATGTGGCTGTAGGAGAGGCAGAGGGTTTAAGTGTAAGATACAATCACGGAACTGCAACAACTTATACAAAGGAAAGATGTACTACAAATTATTAAATCTCCAAGATTATGCTGGTTAGGCAGATGACAGAAAGCCCAGATGAAAGGAAAAGCTGACCAGTAGCTAGATGTCAGGACAGTGTATTGCTTGACTTACCAAGATGTATTTCCTGTGTTTGAAGAAAAAGGCAAAGTACAGAGATGTATGGATGTATGTATGGACTGTTGAGCAAACTAAGGTCCATCAAGGGCTGTATGCCACAGAGAAAGAAAAAAAGGTACCGTGGTCATAACCTCAGTAGGTTTGTTACTTATTGCCAAAGAAAATACTTAATTTTGTCAGAAAATATGTAATTTTGCCCATTTTCATGAATTTTAAACATGTTGTTATTTGTCATTGAAGCAAAGTGTCATTGGTAGATGTCTGCTTGGCAATTTGAATTAGTCATTGCAGCAATATCAGAACCATGTATTTCAAATTGTTGTGAATATCATTGCTGTAACACCAAAACAGTACCTGATCACTACTCTGTGCTACACAGTAAGGACTGTGCTATGCACACACATAGACAGACAGTTTTTACTGCAATTGGTAACAACATTCCTGTCAGGCAAAAGAAAAGACTCCATTTTATTCTGTATGGCTGGCTGTATTCACAGATGATGACCTGCACCTGCAGATTCAGTGGATGTGGGAATGTGTGAACAGTATGGAGAGGTGAATGTTTGTGTACTCTACTTCCACATGCACTCTTTCACCTCCTTTCCCAATAAAAATGAGTTATCAGAGTGGCTCATTTAAGAACAGTTCTCTACCATATTAATTCTAATATTGTGGCAATAGGTGGTGCACTCACACACCTTACTTGTTACACTTCACTTGTTATAGGTAACAAGTCAGCCACAATCTCACTGTTAGGAACAACTTTGTGCTCAGGAGCATAGAGCACCTTGACTGCTTTAACTCAAAGCAACTAACGATGATGAAACGTAACAAAAGTATTAGGAAAATTGTTGTTGACCTAACTGGAAGCTTAAATGTAATAGCATTCTGCATAGCTTGTTGATACTGGTCAATGCTGTTAAAAGCATGAAGTAAATTCAAATCAATACCTCTAGTGTTTATCACTTGTACTATTTGATTGTACTGTTCATCTGTTCCACATAAACTGAACTTGAATGAATAGGCATTATTGTGGAATATAGTAGAAATAGTAGATAGGGATTATATGCTTTCTGCATATAAGGTGCCTTGGATATTTGGGGAATGTGGGAAAAGTCAGCTGACAGTTCACAGTTTTCCACATCTACCAGAAGAAAGCTACATTGTATCTGCTTACTAAAGGGAGAGTTAGATTTGTTGCACATGAAAGTTAGGTCAATTGTTGAGCGGAAAGAGTAAATGAGACTATCTGTTGTAGGAAAGTTGAGTTAGTGTTTCTAGTTTAATGAGATAGCAGTTCTGAAGTTGAACATTCACAATGAAATCTCTCTCACAGCTTTATACATGGCTGTCTTAAAAATGGGGCAAACAAGTTTTTTGTATGCTCACAATCATGTAAAGCTGTATGAGATAAACCTAAGAAATATCTTCAGTCCTGGATTATTAAAAGTATGGAATGGGCTAGGAATGCTAGAGATACTACATGCTCAAACAAAGTTGACACTCAGCACGGTGGCTGATGGGAGTAACCATAAAGGTATTTCCCATTTACAGACGCTCCCTTAGCCACTGCGCTGAGTGTCAACTTTGTTTGCGAGAGTAATATGTATACACAGTAAGCTTGCAAAGTGATGCTAAGAGACAGCTAAGTGGATGGTGACAATCAGAATTAACTCATTATTCATCATGATGGCATAACATTATCCAGTAAGTAGTAGGAATACAAATTTTGTATATTGAAAGGCAAGATCATAGTTGTAGGGATCGTTAGTTATACAAGATGGTGCCAAAAGGATAATGCAGTGACACTTTGATATCCAAAAAAAAAGCATATATATGGTACATCAGTGTCTAAAAGTGTGATAAACGTGTTGTAAAAGGTATACCGTCTATCAAATGCAAGTTCTGGACGCATGAAAGATGAGCTAAAGTGGACCTTATATCTGTAAATGATGATTCACCTTGACCATATCGTGACTGTGTAGGCTTAAGTGACGAATGGGCAGAACTATTAAACACAATAAACTCAAAAAATGATATCATAAATATAATACATTGTGAAATTGAGCACTTAAAGGAGAAAGAGTTATCTTAAAGAAGAAAACGTGAACCTCGCATCTGATAAAAGTGCATTTAAGGGTGAAAATAGTGCACCTATGAGTGAACAAAACCACGAAAATCGACATGTTTCGAATTCAGGAAATGACGCAACAGAAGATAAATCTGAAGCTTCTGAAATAGTGATGACTAATACTAATTGCACAGAAACTGCAAACCAATACACACAGCGAATGGTACAATACAAGAAGAGAGACGTGTGTTTGTACACGTTGGTACCAATTCACTTCAAAGCTGCAGAGAAGAGGACCTAATTAATGAAACATGGAATGTGATTCGATTGACTAAAAGCATTTATCCACATTCAGGAATCATAATAAGCGGCATACTAAACAGAAGATCGGTGAGCGACTGGTGAATTGACAAAACAAACTGGAGCATCCGCAATCAGTGTAATGGACTAGGAGCAATATTTGTAGAATCAAACAATTTTATCTGTGAGAATTGTATCGCACGGGATGGGTTGTATCTAAACAGGTCAGGTTCTGTTACTTTCAGCAAAATGTTTATTGACTTGTGCAAAATTATATGAAGCAAGGGAAACTAACAGCCAGCAGCCAGTGACAAGACTGGGGGGCGGGGGGCGGGGGGCGGGGGGCGGGGAGTGGGGGGTGTGGGGGTGGGGGGGGGACGGTAAAAAGACAACAGTATTCAAGTAAAGGAAAGATGGGTTTAAACTTAGAAGTAAATGTAAGCCTTCATTGTTAGTGCACTGGGACATTAATGGCCTCAGTGCAATGTATACACAGGAAAAAATCATGGAAATTGATGAGCTACAAATTATTCTTTCAGAAGGAAGAAATATCAAAGTCATCTGCCTAAAAGAACACTGGCTTACGAAATATTCAATCACAGTTTTAAACTTTATGGGAGCAAGCAGTTTTTGTAGGAAAAGCAGGGCCCATGTGGCTCCTGTATATTTGTTAACAACTCGTTAGAATATAAAGAAAGAGACGATTCTAACTTTCACAATGGAGAACTTATATTTGAAAGTTGTTGTGTAGAGCTAGAAAAGTTGATGTGTTGAGCTAGAACAACATAATATAATTATCTCAATATATAGAATTCCAGGTAGTGATGAGACTAAATTATTTTCAGAGATATTGCAGCGTCTTCTACATAATCCCTCAAAAGAAAAGAGGAAAAAAAATTGTAACTGCTGTTGACTTTAACATACATACAGAGAGTGAATCAAGCTTGTCAGCTAAGTTTATTGACTTACTTAAAGAAAATGGTTTTAAACTAAATTTCACTGATTTCAACAGAATAAGTGAGTGAACTGCAACATGTGTAGACAACATCATAACAAATTATACTTTTAATGACACTGCCAAATTTTCTTTATACCTAGTTATCTCACATCACTCTGCTTTGCTTATTCAATTACTAAAAATAAATAAAGAAAAATGGAAGGAGACTTTTCATGAAAAGACAGTTCAGTGAAGAAAACAAACACTTGTTCCGATGTAGATTGGGTGAGGTAAATTGGTCATTATAACATCAAAGCTCATGTTCAAAAAAATTTAATAAGTCTTTAGGCAGCTTTTTACACGTTTTCAATGAAACTTTTCCAGTAGTAGTCTGTCACAGAAAGACAAGTAATAAACTAAAGTGGATTACTAATGGTATATAATAATATCTCGTGATAGAAAGAGCTGAAATTCAGTAACAGTCCTGAGCTCATTAACTATGTTAAATCAAAAAAAAAATATTTAAGAAGTTTGTAAAAGCAGCAAAGAAAATGCCAAATACTGAATTATCAAAAAGCACAGGAATAAATCTAAGGCAGTAAGGACAATTGTCAAATCTGAACTTGGAATCAATCCTAGCACCAGGAAATTTCTAAAATAAAGATACATGACAAAATAACTGTAAATCATGATCAAATATCAGAAAATTTTAACAAAATTTTTTTTATAATGGTAGCAAAATCTGATGTTAATACAGATATAGACTCCTATCAAGAAAATGTACATTTATTTCAGTCAGGACAGAGCAAAAATGAGTCTAATTAAATTTGACAAAGTAACAGAAAAGATATAGAAAAAACTATATTAAACCTAAAAAAATTCTGTGGGATAGGATGGCATACCTGCCAAATTAATCAAAGCAGTTTCAAAAATAATAGCACACTCACTTGAAAAAGGGTAATTACCAGTCTTTCTAAAATTTGCAAAAGTGAAACCATTATTTTAAAAAGGTTCTAAAGAAGATATGGCAAATTACCATCCAATTTACATTCTTGCTGTGTTTTCTAAAATATTTGAAATGATCATTGCAATCCAAATTCAAAATTTATGTCACAAATTTAATAAAATCTCAAAAAAATCAATTTGCCTTCCAAAAAGGCAAAAGTACATTTTATGCAATTAATGAATTCATAAATAAAGTCAGTTCCACCTTAGATAAACCACAAAAAGGTGCAAGATTCTTCTGTGGCCGTTTGACTGTGTGAATCACTCACTATTATGACATAAAATGCAAAAATACAGGATTATGGACAGTGCCTTACAGTCGTGTGCATCATATATGACAAAGAGACAGCAAGGGGGAATCATAACATCAGACAAAGGAAAATACTCCTTGCAGGGGGTACCACAAGGATCAATAAATACTAGGCTCAATACTTTTTACATAAATGACTTACTCATAAATATAAAACATTATTCAGTTTTATTCACTGATGATACAACGGTACTGATAAAAAATAAAAATGCAGAAGAAATTGCTGAAAATGTCATAAGAACTTTAGAAAATCTAGATGTGTGGTTCCATGTAAACGGGCTAAAACAAAATATTTCAAAAACACTGTTTATGAAATTTAAGACAAAACAGTCTAAAATAAATGATATTGAAATTATTCATGAATTCTGGAACTAAAAGAAGCAGAATGTGTTAAATTCTTAGGAATGCAGTTGGGCAGAAATGTGTCATGGTCCTCACATATAGACTATTTAAAAAATAAACTGAACTGCCTGGCATCTGCTGTGTCAATCTTAGCCAATGTCACTGCCATGAACATGAAAAAGGTAGTGTACCATTGCTACTTTGAGGCAGTAGTGAGATACAGCACTGTTTTTTGGGGAAATGCTAGCAATTTGACAAGAATATTAACTTTACAGAAAAAAATTATAAGTAATGTGTGTAGTGCAAATCCAAGAGAATCTTGTCAGCTACTATTAAGAGACCTAAACATACTAAGTGTTCCCTCACTGTATTTACATGAAATAATTCTTTTCACAAATAATACTCCAGAATTGTTGGTTCCATATAATTTGCAGCATGGATATGAAACTAGAAACAAAGAAAGTTTCATGCTTCCTACACAGCTTCTTTTCGTGCAGACCCCACAATATGTGGGGATAAAAATTTACATTAAGTTAAGAACAACAAATTTTCAAAAGACTAAAACTGATTCACTAAAAAGAAAATCAAACAGCACTCTGGTACAAAAATGCTATTACACTACTGTTGAATTTTTTGATGATGATCTGACATTTTGATCAGGATAAAAATTAATAATATATGTATTCAGATATTTCATAGGTCTACTAGATGTTGTATTTCATGTACAATCTGTTATAAGTATAAGCTTGGTGAGTCTCCTGCACACTAAATCAATGATTTAAAATGTATGTTATGAGACAGTAAAATTCTGATTCTGATTCCCTTTCCATAGCTAGCAGCAATGACAAAAAATCTTAAGGTTGTAACAAAACACCACTCAAGTGATTAGCTGCACTAGTTTCAGTACCATACCTCAAATTAGAAGCATCCATTTGTGCAACAGACAGACCATTGGTAATTCTAAACAACACAGTATTTAGTTCTATATGTGCATTCAAGTTGTTGATTTCATTTTGAAATTCCTTCTGGATCATTGTAGTCCAGTTGTAGATATCACTAAAATAAGCAATGAACTGCTTAACAACCTTACCAATGAAGATGGTATTGTTGGTAAGTGTCTGTTGCATATTGTATAATTTTGCTAGATCTGCAGAAGATTTTATAATATTAGTGTCTACTTCTTTTCCTGGCTGCTCTATTTTCAGTGATGTCCTTGTTAGTTGAGGCTCAAAAGATAGATCTAAGTATATTACCAGCCAAATCATCCTTATGCTTTTGGTGCCTCTGGCATGAAGCACCATTTCTTTGGACTATGTTCTTTGATTTTGCTTTTGTCTATGTGTTCTCATGCTATGTTTGACAGCCATTTTTGTATTCACTCTGTTCAGTGCTGAAATAAATGTTCATTTTGTCTGCAAAAGTGTGTTATTACATATCTATGCCACATAATACTGACAGTGGCAATCCTGACATCATCATTGTGTATTTGGAAATTATTTTGTGCTTCTTTTCATCATTAATGAACTTGTGTGCCAGTTCACATTGTCCTCAGAACAATGGATCTACCAGTATCGTTTTGTACTAGTGCCACACACCCTTTTAACTGTGCTTGTGTATATACAAGTGTACCTAATGTGTGTTTAGTTAAAAGTGAACAATTATCGGGCCCCGGCCATGCTGGCCCAACATGGCCACCATCAAATGCTACTACGTAGCAGCGCCTGCTGCACGGACAGTGCACGCCACTTAGTGACATTGTGAACGATAATCATGTGAAGGATGTTGTGTTTCATGCCTCAGCTAAACAGTCGCCTTTGGGTTGGTTTGATGTACCACTGAAGTTCGAGAACTGCAATTCAAACGTTCTTGTACACGGGGTTGAACATTCTTATATGCCTGACATCATTGTGGCCGCCCCACCCCCCCCCCCCCCCCCCCCCCTCTTACACTGCGCCTCGGTGACATCAGTCATTTCAGCTGCACTGGTTTCCACCACCATCGCTCTGTGGTCACACCAAGATCGCCTTCTGCCCTCTCTCATAACGGCACCGGCCATTTCTTGCCCACCAGTTTCTGCATCAAGCTCCTCCCGTGGCTGCTTCGCAATTGCCTTTCTGCCCACTGTTGCAACAGCACCAGCCATTATACCCATGCCGTGTCTACCTCTGGGCCTGCAGTTGGGACACATCGTGCCGTTGATTGCACTGGCTCACTCCACATCATGTGCTGCTTGCGGCCGCCCTCCCACACAGACCTCAGGCGACGCACTGTCCACCGCTACTGCACCTGCAGTGTCAGGCGCTTCCTACACCACCAACACAGATCTTCACCTACCAGTGCTACATCAGCATGTGTTATTTGGCAGATTTCCTTAGCTGCTTGCATTGCAAAAGGCCAACCCTAAGCCTTTGTTCGCACTGGTGGACCATCTACTGGATATCCATGGGATCTCGGACAACAATGCACATTTCGTCTGCCTGGTGAGCCACCTTCACGCCCATCCTGACCTAATCAGTGATCTGCTACTCTCACCACCTGCCTCACCCAAGTATTTAACAGCAAAAACTTTACTTAACGAATGCCTTTCTCGCCCTCCAGCTGCGGCTATCCATCACGTCATCCATGACGAGCACCTAGACAACCGCACACCCTCGCAGCTCAGGCGGCGCCTTCATGCATTAATTGATCACGAAGCACTACCTGATGCCATGCTGTGGACCTTGTGGATGGTCAAACTTCCATTGGACCTACAACTTCACCTGCTATCGCACGTAGCTGACCTTCTCGAGGTTTCTTCTACGCATGGTCGATTGGGCCTCCGCAATCATTTGTCACTGACACCGCCTGTTGTAGGCAACATCGCCTTTGCCTTCGCCTTCATTTGGCACGCCTGCACCTTCGGTTTGACACGCTGCCATTAGAGGCCAGTGCTTGTGCCTCAGCAGGTCAACGTCCTGCCAGGGGCTGGCTCCTGGTGGCCTACAGGAGGTACTGCCTGCGATCTTCCGACAGCAGCCGACCTCACCTGAGCAGCAGCCTGAGTGGTTTTGGACAACAATACAGACAGCTGTGTCCCCTGCCTGCCCCACAACGCCTCGCCTCCAAGCTTACCCACTTCGCTGGTACCATACAACCTATGGGGACACCACTCGCAACTGCTGCGAGCCTTGTGCATACCCAAAAAATTCTGGCGGGCACATTTAGTCGCCACATCCCGCCATGGGGCATGTGCTTTCTCGTCGACAGCGGCGCCGATGTCACCATTTTCCTGGCCAAGCATGTGGGCAACATGCTTTCCCCTGCTAACCTCATACTGATTGCTGCAAATCACTCTCCTATCGCGGTCCTCAGTTCCATCAAGATATTGCTTCATCTGTCACTGAGCACGACCTTTCCTTGGAACTTCCATGTCGCTGATGTTGACAAACCTGTGATCGGGTTGTACTTTCTACACCAATACGAACTTTCGCCAGACTTGCAGCCTGCTACGTTCTGCCTCGTATCTGGTTCTGTGCTCGAATGAGTTTGGCACATCTCCATGTCCTTGGTTATGCTTTCCACGTGTGCATCTCTGCTCGAAGATATTATGGCACATCTCTCCGATTTATTGGACGTCCACAAAGAAATCATCAGACTCCGCACAAATAACGCCGAGTTATGCTCCTGCATTGCTACCGTCTCTGCTGAATTGGCTCATGCATGGAGAACCTTATGCAGTCTCTCTACTGAGCTACTTCTTTTGGTGCCACCATCCTGTTGTTCTGTGTCTTCTCTCTACTTCGCTCCTGTGTTGAGCTGCACTTTCCCTGCTGCCGGTTCCGCGCCATTACAGTGGGACCTGCAGGATGCTCCTGTTCTCGCTTTGTGGGATCCCTTGCATCGCGTGGCCAACATGCGACACCCTCCGTCATCGTCTGCTACCAACGCCCCACCCACTTCACTCCAGCCTGGCACGGACATCATGTTCTCGCTTCGCAGGATCCCTCGCATCTCATGGCTACCGCGTCATATCCTCAGTCATCGTCTGCTGCTGACACTCCACACGCGCATTCCTGGCGAGCCAAGGTCAGTGAACTGCTGCTGCTTGTGCCCCCCCTCTCACCCCACCATGCGTGCCTCCCTTCGCGGGTCTTAGCAGTCAACAATGGCACTTGTCACCGAATCCACATGCCCTCATACGTCATAAAGGTCGACGTCTTTAGGCTCCAAAATTGCTGCGAGTGAAAGAAATAGTTCAGGATTTACTGTCTTTGGGTATGCTCCAACCACTGGACAGCAACTGGTCATCTCCCATACACCTTGTGCCTAAGAAAGATGGTTTTCTATGCATGTGTGGGGACAATAATAGATAACTATCCAATTCCCCATATCCAAGATTTCACTCAGTTAGTGCATGGCTCGAAGTTCTTCTGTCTTGGACTGTTCGAAGGTGTGTTACCAAATTCCCATGCACCTGCTGGACATTCCGAAGATGGCCATCATCACACCATTCGTCCTTTTCAAATACTGTTTCATGCCTTACAGCTTGAAAACTGCTGTGCAGACATGGCAATGCTACATTGATTTGATTTTGCTATCTCTACCTGTCGCTTTTGCCTATTGGGATGATATACTGATCTTTTCCTCGACTGCTGAGGAACACTAATTTTACCTTGATGCAGTTTGTGCGGCTCTTGTGGCCAACGGTGTGTTTATCAGCCATGACAAATCGCAACCCCGTCCCACATCTGTTACATTCCTTGGCCGTACTGCCTCAGATGATGGCCTCTGCCCTACTGATTCTCATATCGCAACCATTCTTGCACTGCCTCTCCCAGAAGATTACGTGAAACTCCGGCATTTTCTGGTGATGGTGAAGATTTATTGGCGACCTACCATGGGGAAGCGTAAGTGGGACTGGACTAAGCGCATGCTCGGCACTTTCAACAATCTGAAATTGGCCATCGCGAAAGCTATCACTCTCGCACATTCCGATCCCAAGGCACGCATTTCTATCACTGCCAATGCAAGCAAGTTTGTGGTGGATGCTGTCCTCCAACAGCACACCGCAGGCTCCTCCACGCAGCCGCTCCATTTCTTTTCAAAAGAGCTAACCAAGAGTCAGTGTAAACGGTCGGCCTTCGACCGTGAGCTTCTCGTGGTTTATGAGGCAGTCAAACACTTCAGGAGTGATGTGGAAGGGCACGCTTTCACCATCTAATTGAACCATAAACCTCTTGTTGATGCAATACGCAACCCAGCGAAGGATCTCCTGCCGTGATGAGTCTGGCACATGGAACTTATTTGCCAACATTCTTCGGACGCTTGTTTCATCCATGGTGCGGAAAATTTAGTTGCTGACTACCTCTCCCGTGTCTCGGTGATCTCTGCCCCCTGGAACTGACGTGACTTCAGGCTGAAGACGTGGATATGTTGCAACTGCTTTCGGATGCTGAGTCTTCGCTCGCCATCAAACCTATTACACTGCATGGGTCGTCATCCCCTGTCCTATGCGATGTCTCTACTGGCTCCCCCTCGTACCTTGGTGCCATTCACCCTTCAGCGAGGGATCTTCGATGCGTTACACAATCTTGCCCACTCTGGGACACAGTCAATGACAAGACTCGTCACCAAACGTTTCGTCTGGCCAGGTGTGTGGCATGATTGCCGCTCCTAGACATGCGTGTGCGTTCCTTGGCAACATATTAAGGTGGGCAGACACGCGCAACTGCCTTTAGGGCAGTTTGGCGTCCCCAAGGGCCGCCTGCCCCATGTGCACATTGACGTGGTCGGACCTCTGCCCTCTTCCAAGGGGTACAAACACATTCTGTCCATGATCGATCACTTAACCCATTCAGGCGGTTCCTCTGGTAGACATTAAGGATGAGACCACTGCTCACACTTTCATATCGGCGTGGGTGGCGAGATTTGGCTGCCCCCTTTCACTTACTACAGACCAGGGCTGACAGTTCAAGTCGTTGCTTTACGCTTGACTGTGTGAGCTGTGCAGGGTGGCGAAATTTCACACGACGGCATATCATCCGCAGGCCAATGGCCTAGTTGAGCGATGGCACAGAACTCTAAAAGCTGCACTCATGTTCCATGGCGGGATTTGGTCTGAGGCTCTGCCGTGGTCATGCTCGGCATCTGCTCTGTGCACTAGGAGGAACTCAACGCACTGTTGGTGGAAGATTTGTATGGAGAACCACTCATCCTGCCAGCTGAATTCGTCGAGGACACACCTCCGACTGACGCTATTGACTTGCTGGCCCTCATTGAACGGGTGCATGCACACATGGCCCACCTTCGCCCACCCCTGCCTCATGCTCACTCCATGCCACCAGTTTTTGTTCACAAAGACTTCGCATTGTGTGATTTCATTATGCTACGAGATGACTGTTCGTGCTGCCCTGCAACCTCTTTACTCAGGTCTGCACCATGTCTTATGCCACAGAGTTAATACATTTGTGATTCTGCTCAACAGATGATCGCGTGCAGTTTCAGTGCACCGATTAAAACCTGTGTGGTCCCTCTCGGAGCCACATTCTATTGCCCCCAGCTGGCCTGCCTCCGCCAATGCCTTGCCCACTGATGCCACTGTCACTGCCTCCTATGACTCTCATCCACCTGTGCTGCAGTCCTACTTGTGGGACCGTGTTGACACGGCTTCTGAGGCACCCACTTTGCATGCTGGAGGCCACCTGCCACCTGGCACCAGGATTTTTTGTTGATGTGAGCTAGCTCCGCCTCGCCGTGCGCCGCAGTGCTGGGGGGAAGGGCTGCTCTGTGGCGCCTCTGGTGCGAAGCTCCATTTCTTTGGACTGTGTTCTTTGACTTTGCTTTTGTATATGTGTTCTCACACTATGTTAGACAGCCATTTTTGTATTTGCTCTGTTCAGTGCTG
Organism: Schistocerca piceifrons; assembly: GCF_021461385.2. Lineage (NCBI taxonomy): Eukaryota > Metazoa > Arthropoda > Insecta > Orthoptera > Acrididae > Schistocerca > Schistocerca piceifrons. The sequence goes on along the minus strand of NC_060138.1, from coordinate 635,291,439 downwards.
AAATAAATGTTCATTTTGTCTGCAGAAGTGTGTTATTATGGATCTACACCACGTAATACATACATGCCTAATGAGATTATTATGGGGTAAGAGATCTGAAACACGATCAATTTCCCTTTTATAGGCCATAAATGCCACTTTAACTTGGATTTTAACATCTGATCCAGTTGTCAGCTTGTTGCTTAGAACAGATGAACATTACAACAGATGAACATACTTTTCACTTTGGCATATGTATGCTTAGACACTCACACACTATCTGTAAGCGATGTATACCTACTTACCACAAGCTAAGTGCTGTTTTGGGCATAGTAAATACCATATCAAAGCACTACTCATACCTGCACCCTGGATTGTCTGACAGATTCCCTGCTCATCATTATCAAACAGTGGATCTTGGTATTCGAGGCTCATTGGCAAGTCACCCTATTGTGCACTCTGCGGGTGTCTCACCTGCTTTTAGGGTCTACCTCAGGAATGTCTTTGTGTTTCATTGGCTGGTTCAGTAGCTGGTGTACTCACATTTGGTGTTGCTGTTACATTCGGAGGCAGAAGTTACCACTACACTGACAATGCATGCTTGCTGTATAAAACAGTGATTTCTGTAGATTTTAGTGTGCAAACTTTTCTTTGGATTTTAAAATGCCCAGGGGAAGGAAGACTGATAAGGAAATAAGAAGGTTTTTCAGAATCTTCAATGACAGAAGCTGTCATGCTGGTGATCATAAATAAAATGAGCATGGGGTGTGCATCTTAGCTGAAAGGCTTAGCCCTTCAAACAGTTGGTCGATATGTTAAGAAATATCAAAAATGTGTCCCAACTATACAGTGAAGCACATTTTTCCAACAGAATTGGAGCTTAGTTTGTGTGAATATCTAGTTGTGTGCTCTAAAATGTTTTATGGACTTAATATGAAAGACTGCCATACCTTAGCTTACGGATTAGGTATTAAAAATAACATTTTTTTAACCAAAACCTGGACTGAAAGCGAGAAAGCATCTATCGACTGGATGAAAGTTTTTCGACAGAGTTTCCCTCTACTGTCTCTTCAAACCACGGAAGGATGGAGCTTATCCAGAGCTACAGGCTTTAATAAATTTAATGGGTCAAATTTCTTTGATAACTGGAATACGTAATCAAATGTCATCCAAATTTTGCTGATGGATCATGTATTTTTAATCTTGGTGAAACTGGAACAACAACGTTGCAGAAATCACAGAAGATTTTGGCCTTAAAGGGTGTGGAACAAGTTAACAAGGCAACCAGTGCAGAATGTGGAACACTGGTTGTGACATGTTGTATTATAAATGCTCTCGGTAACAGCATACCCCCTGTCATGATATTTCCACATGTGAATTTTAAAGATCATATGATATTAGGATTTTTTGTGAAGGTCATTCACCACTTCATCAAGTTCTCTGCCAGCTCAAAAGCAAATCCATCTTTATTACTGACAGAAAATCATGAGAGCCACTTCTCAATAGAGGCAATAGATCTGTGCAAAGAGAGTGGGATAATGATTCTGACAATACCACCTCATTGCACCAATAAACTGCAGCCTCTTGATGTCAGTGTCATGATACCTTTCCATACATTGTATGATGCTGCTGTAGATACATGGATGATGTCTCATCCAGGTGAAACATTTTCAATTTACAATGTTGCTCACTGTGTGGGGATAGCATATCCCCGAGGAATAACTCCTGTCAATATCACTCCCGGATTCAAGAAGACAGGAATATTTCCTTTAGATCACCAAGTGTTCAATGAGAATGATTTTCTTCCATTCTCTGTTACTGACAGACCTCTAAATGAAGGCCTGCAAACACACATATCACCTGAAAAACACCTTAAACCTGAAACTGTTGTGGGACACCCATCATATGATGAAAGTGAAGCACAGTCTATAGCATCCAGTTCTTCACAATCACATGGAAAATCTGCACCAATGTCTTATCTCTCTCCAGAAGACATACGAGGTTTCCCAAAGGCAAAGCCAAGAAAAAGTTGCAGTCGCCGACGGCCTAAAGGAAGAACAATGATTGTGACCAACACACCAGAACGGAATGAACTACAAATGAAAAGGAAACAAAAAGACATTAAGGGACATAAATCAAAGAGAGCTTTATTCCTAGTTGAAAAAACTGATGCTGACGAAAGTGAATTAATTTTGCAAGATTCTTCAGATGATGAGACCTTTGGTCAGACACGACTGATTCCAGAACTGCAAATGGTTAACTTTGAAAACTTACAGCACTCACCCAAAGTGGGTGGCTTTGTTTTAGTAGAGTTTGAGGCAAAAAAGAAAATATATTATGTGGGAAAAATTCTTTCCATTGTAAGAGAGTCATCCGAATGCGAAGTTACATTTCTTAGGAAAAGTTTGAAACTAGAAAACAAATTTGTGATGCCTGTAGTTCCAGATATTTCATTCATTGACACAAAATACATAAAAAATGTTATTGCTTAACCCTACTACAATACATAGCAAGACAAAAAGACAACAATCTGCTGTTTCATTTGAGATCAACTTTGTTTCTTATGATGTTTGTTACAATTTGACACACTGTCTCACTGTACCCACCATTAAAAATACATGGGTACAGTGAGACACTTTCATGATTAATTCTTTTTAAAAGGAAAGACAATAAATTAAAATATTATTGTACCACTTTGAATACACTTAAGCACAGTATACATGGTTACCATAAGATAGTAAACCAATAAAGATTTTTGTAAAAGTGTAATTTGGATTTCAATTTTTGTGTCTCACTGTTCTCACTCTTCCCTACTTACAGAAAGCAATCCAGCAGTAATTACCTTAATTATCTGGGTGATTATACTAAAAGCAGTCCTAATTTGTGTTAATAATATATTTTACAGAAGATGCCTGGAATGGCTGCTTTTTGTGTATGTCCTGGAATAAACTTGTTAACTTTCAGGCATACAGTTTACAAACATTACTTAAGTAACACAACATATATTTCAGATATATATTAAAAGTTAAGGAATAGCATTTAATTAAATACCTCTAGTGTACAATGATTTGTTTGAGAAAAATAAAATTTTAGATTAGAAGGTACTTAAGCTCTGGAGGTGAATTTCAGTACTGCCAAAGGCATAAAAGTGCACGCACTTTAATCTTTCCCAACCTATCCCTCTCTCCTCCCCAAGGAAAAAGCTATTAATGCCATAGCTAGGATAGCTAAACAATAGCATAGCATTTGTATGTTTATTTTTGTCTATCAGAGATACTGAAATTTTGCTTCCTGAAGGCAAGGATGCCTACTGGTCAGCAAACCTGTCTCATAATTTTATAATTATTTGATTATTTTTTGCCACAAAAACAATGTTTAATTTCTCTCAAGATATTTATAGTCATGCTTAATTAACAAAGCAAAATGGCCAGTTACAAATAATGTGCAGAAGAATGTAGTAAATTATGGACATACACAACTAAAACAAAAATTATGAAAACTTGGTAAGACAAAGAACTACAAAAAGTATGAGTAAGATGAAACAGGAGGGTTTAGGTAGCATAATAACTAACAACAGAGAAAATTTTCCATGCATTCACAAGATTTTTTTAAAAGCTTGTACAGTTCAAGAAATAAATAAGAAATGCAGCTAGTTGATAATGAAAATAATGACATTCTGAAAATTATATCAGATGAGGTGTATGACATTCTGGTGATAATGCCAGATGAGCTACGAAAAAGGGAAAGGTGCCTATAGATGAGAGGGTTTCAACAGAAATTATTAAAGCTAGAGGAGAAATAATACAAAAGATACTTGTAAAATGTCTGTGAAGACATACAATTCCCAAAACTGCAACTATGCTACAGTTGTTTTACTTTTCTGTGATATGGGAGAAATCATTAAAATTATCACTAACGATACAGACAATCATAATCATGGGTGTAGGAACATGTTGGCTTTATAAGTGGTAAACCACAATCAACCAAGAACAATGAATGTATATTACCAGTTTACATGAAATTAAAAGGTTCCGAGAAAGCTTTTGACTTGGTTTCTGAAATCTGAGAAGTAGGGCATTGATTAATTAATTCAATCTTCATGTCCTGCAAATCTCATCAGGTGGGAGAAGCCTCACTGTCTAATCACATCAGGTACGGTTCACATTAACTCAGTGCTACTCTCACCCTGTACAGCGGTTGTGCACAAAAACATAAGCATTTCATTCTCTGACTATGCTGCTTGTCATCACAAAACTGACTGCAATACCATAAGTCAAGTAAGTTGTTGCTACAGTGAGACTGGTGGTATGATGTGATTTTCTTTACATGTAGCATCATGGAGCTTTTGATATAATGCTATTGCTTACTTTTGGAAATAACAGCATGGAAGTTATCTTCCAAAATACATGTTAGCATTTACAGTAGCTACATTTCAAAAACTTGCTCCATTAATACTCCTAGAAGGTAAGCTAATGCAGGTATTTTCTAAAAATTTCATTAAAATTTTGAAGTAAAAAAAAAAAAAAAAAAAAAAAAAAAAAAAAAAAAAAAATTGTGAATACAAAGCGGTAATTAATGTTACTGTAAAGCCCCAGAATAATTTTCACAAGGCAAATTGGCATTCTAAAAATAAGATTTAAGAAAGTATTGTTTACTGTTAAATATATATACTTATTATGATAAGTTTACCAACATTGTGTCCTGGAAAAGAATGAGTATTTTAAAAACTGTGTAGCTCAGATGTCTATGCTTCAATTGAAATGACAATATGAGAACCACTCAAAATTTTTGGAGACTAATTGGCTTTTGATCCATTGCTATACTTCAAAGGAAATCACAGATTCACAGCATCCAACATAATATATGATAACAAGTTTCAACATTGGAACTATTGGAACTGGTAGAAGTTGTAGAAGGATTTCTATTTCCATATTTACTTGTTGTATTCAGAGGGTTGAAACTTTTAATTCTTTTTTTACTGGGTTTCACTGTGCATCAGTGTCATTTTGTAATACCCAAGAACAGAGAATAGGTAAGATAAGGCAAAGTTTCACATTATGGCCCTAGACATGCCAATTGGGCCCTACTAACTGCTGTGTCATCTCTGCCAATGGTGTCAACAGATGCAATGTGGAGGGGTATGTGGTCAGCGCATAGCCATCTCAGTCATCATCTGATCTTTTGTTCTTGGAACTACAATTAACAGATAAAGTAGCTCCTCAGTGTGCCTCATGAGGCTGAGTGATCCCTGTACCAATCCTTCCAACAAGCAAAAATCCCTGGCAGTGTAGAGTGTAGAACCTGGGTCCACCACATGGCAATCAGCATCACTGACCACTCAGTTATGGAAGCAGACAATAACAGATAACACCAAAGAATACTTTTTTTTTTGTTCAGAATAAAGGAATCAAAATTAAAGTTTGGTACCTCATCAACAACAAGGATCTTAGAAACAGAGCTCAAGTGTGGATAGAAAAAGCATGGGGAAGGAACAGTGCATGTCTTCAGCAATTACTACATGTCTCAATCAATGTAGGGAAATCCCTCCACCACACACTATCAGGTGACTTGCTGAGTATTGATGCAATAGTAGATGCTGATTTTCATTCTTTCTTATATTTGCTAACAAGTACAACAAGAATCAGGCTGCAGATTATCTGAGCAATCAACATCAAATATCACCTTTGCAATGAAAATGTGAAACATCATTGTTTAGTACTGACAATATGTTTGGAAATGTATGTGCCTAGCAAGATTATGATGAATAGAAAAGACAACTTGTGATTCGGTAGTTACAGATTTGTGAAAGACATAGAAAGGTTTCAAAGAGAAAGTGGATGTTTTGTCACAAGTTGTTTAGCAAGAGCCAAAACACAACATTTGTGCTTAATAAAATCCGATGGCAGTCACTACAAGAGAGGCATTGTGCATTACAGAAAAGCTTACTGTTAAAATTTAAAAGTTGTATGTTTCAAAGAAAATTAAGCAATATATTATTGTTTGCATTCAAATACAACAAAATGGCTATGATGGAAAAATCCTAGCAGTTAGAGCCTGTATGAAGACTTACTGAGACTATTTGCGCTTCCTACAAACCATTTGTGAATGAAACAGGAAACAGGGAAATCACAGAAGTATCTAAAGTACCCTTTGTTGCACTCTATAAGTGCCTTGTGGGATACAGACACATATGAAGAAGGAACCAACCAAAGGACAGTGAAAACATGAACACAGAGACTTCCACATCACCACACAACCCAAATATGGTTCCATATGACAGCTTTCTCCTACAAAAATACCAATGAAATTATTTATGGCTATTGTATTGAGTTCACAGCACCATTTGTGTAAGAGCTGTCATCAAACAATTTTCCAAATGATACACATTTGTACACATTTGAATTGTTGTGCCAGTACTTGCAGCTTAAAAGAAAGCTATGTTTTGAAAATGTTGTAAGTATTTGGAAAGGAGGAAAATGCTTTACTACTCTCCTGATTTCCAGGGTGACTCCCATATACATTCTAGAGAACCTAATGCCTGAAAATGATTAAATGTATCATTAATAGAAAACACTGTAAATCAGACAAAGTATATTGCATGTGCATTTACAAATACAGCCAATAACTTGTGCCATAGAGTGGACTCAGCTCAAAAAATTTGCTAAAAACAAGGAAAATCATGTTAACTGCTGAATTTGCCAGCACTGCACTTCTGTTTCCCCATTCCAGCATTAGGAAACTAGAAAACAACATTATAGCTAAAATGCAATGTAGAAACAAAAATACAAACCAAAATTCAAGTGCTACAAGGACATAAAATCAGGCTCCTACAAAATTACTTATTTGAATGACAGCAGTAATAAAAATATTTAGGTGAGCTGTGTTATTATTACTAGCATTAACAACACTGTTAAATAATTGTAATTAATAACAATGACAAGACAAATAATATCTAATAACACTCTTACTGCAAGTAATTAATAAACTTTCATCAAATCACGTTAAAAACCTGATTGGGTCAAAATATTGTCTAGTTATTTGGACGCATAGAATTTTGCTAGTTATTTTCTTCATTTTAAATTTCGTTCTTATTATAAGTTGAACTTCATAATTCAGATATTAACTGAAAAAACCCTGTTAAATGCTTTGTCTTAAAAATATCGATACCAAGACAAAATACTTGGAGAAATGGGAGGATTTACCTGTTGGTGGAACAAAGGCGAATAATAGCTTCCAGAAGAGAGTGAGGAAGTGCATAATGTAATCTCCACATGATGGCAGTTTTTCATCATCTTCATCTCCTTCACCTCCTCCACCATCATCCCCTACAAAAAAGGAAAATTATGTAGAGAACAGGGCAAAGACATGGTAACATATCATCAAGTTTCCTCATGATGTCAATTAAAACTGTATGTTTAACTACAACATACTATAATATTAATACATGTCATTGTCTTTCATCAATAAACTAACTAGCTGATAGTGCAGCAAGTACAAGATGTTGGTGGAGTAGATGCTGTGATGCAACATGGAGTAGTATGTAATGTCAAAGTAACAACACTCTGTGCGAGTGCGAGTACAGAAAAGTAAACAGAAATAGACAGCAGGCCACAACGGCCAGAGACAGTGGTCATGTGTGTGTGTGAATTGCGCTTGTGTGATTATGTGTGAGTTTTCTACTTCAGAAGAAGGCATTTTGGCCAAAACTTTAAATGTATATCGGTCTTTTCTCTGTGCCTGTCTGTGGCTCAACATTTTCTCGAAACGGTGAGCAGAAAAATATTATTAATATTAGTTTCACATAGTCCAAAAAATGAATTGTTTCATATAACAGGAAGAAATTTGCGATTAAATTATGAAACAAATTATTTGGAATGTTTTTTTCTTTCTCCTGAATAATTTATCAATCATGAGTGGTTCCCTTTTAGAAATAAGTGATTCAATTGGGATAATTACAGTTTTGTTTGTCGTGGATGTGACAAGACATATTGTGAAATATTACTGAATGCCTTAACACAAGGCTCGAAACCCCACACACGATGGAAATACATTACATCTAATGCCAATAAACAGACTTGACCTTTTTCAGGATGACCACATCAGATCTATTAGTGATCATGAGGCAGATGTAGCAACGATGATGAACAAAGAACAAAGGGCCACTAAAGCTAGTAGGAAGATTTACATGTTTTGTAAACCAGATAAGAAGCAGTAGTGTTATGTCACTATGGGGAAGTTGAAACTTTTAGTTCAGGGTGGGAGCTTCTAGACATAACTATGGCTCAAGTTTAAAAGAATTTCTGACCTGGTACTGTATAGATATATAACCAGTAGAACAGTTTGTGATGGGTAGAATTGTCTGTGCCAAAGAAACTTCTAAACATGTACCACTGTATAATAAGTGCAAAATAAAGCACAGAGCTATTCATAGAAAAATCCCAAATGAAACATTTGGCTGTCATGAGAGTAATGCCTAAAGCCTTTAATGACTACTGATACCCTAGCAGAATACTTTCGAAAGATCTTTCACGAAACTCAATGAAACTCTGACCGTATGCACAGTCTGTAAATAGCTCCAGCGTTAGTGCCGAGGCACCTATGGGCAAAACAGGAATCGAAACTGAGGGCAGCAAGGCAAAAGCAGAAATGCTTAATTTAGTTTTCAAATGTTCCTTTGCAAAGAAAAACTCAGGCGAATTTTCGCAGTTCAATTCATACCACTGAAAACATGAGTGAAATAGATTTCAGTTTCGGTGGCTTTGAGAAACAACCGAAATCACTAAAATTAGACAAAGCTCCCGGATCTGATGGAATTCCTATCAGATTCTATACTGAATTTTCGGATAAGTTAGCCTCTGCTGAACAAAACGCTTTGCCCAGTAGTTTGGAGAAAAGTGCAGTCACATCCATTTATGGCAGAAACGGTCCACAAAACTGCCGTCCAATGTCTTTGACATCTATTTTTTATAGACTCTTAGAACATATTCTGAGCTCAAATATGATGAGGTACCTCAAGCAGAAAGACTTCCTCCATGCTAACCACAAAGGATTCCGAAATCATCGATAATGAAACCCAACCCGCACTTTTCTTACATGACACGCTGAAAACTGTCGACAAAGGCAGACAGGTAAATGCAGTATTTCTAGTTTTCCGAAAAGCATTTAACTTAATGCCACATCTACGCTTATCATCGATAGTAGCATCATATGTGGTATCAAGCGAAATTTGTGACTATTTTTTTTTTGGGGGGGGGGGGGGGGGGCGAGGAACGCAGCAAATCATCAAGTCATCGACAGGATCTAGATGTAGCTTCTGATATGCCCCTGGGAAGTGTGTTGGGGCCCTTGCGGTTCGTATTGTATATTAATGACCTTGCAGACAATAGTAGTAACCTCAGCCTGTTCACAGCTGTCTGCCTGGAAGAAGTTGCTCAAATATTTAGTCCAATCTTGATAAGATTTCAACGATTTCAAAGTGGTGCCAAGATTATCACCTTCCTTTAAATGTTCAGAAATGTACAATGGTCACTTAACGAAACAAAAAAACTGGTATCCTATGACTATCACATCAGTGAGCCACAGCTGAAATCGGTCATTTCATACAAATACCTGGGTGTAACAATTTGCAGTGATATGAAAGGGAACGATCACATAAGCTGAGTAGCGGGTGAAGCAAATGGGAGACTGCAATTCTTTGGCAGAATACTAAAGTCCGATTCACGAACGATAGCAATTCACTCAAGTTAATGCACGGAAGGTGACTGCATTGTTGTCGGTTCCAAGCAACAGTTGCGGTACGCGCATACAACATGACTTCCGATTGAACAAAGCGTGTATCTTACAAATTATGTATCTCGCCTGCTTATGTACAATTTGTCGTTTACCACCAACATCACGATTTTTTTGTTTTTTTGTTTTTTGTGGTTTTAGGGCGCACAACTACAATGGTCATTAGCGTCCAGACTAAGTTAGGAATGCACTGGGAGGCACAAGGTTAAAACAGCAACTAAAAGGGACAACACTATAAAAGACATATTAACAGGCATAGGATTAAAAAAAAAAAACAGCATAATCAAGTGTCCTTAGACAGGTTTGTCAAGTGGATAAAACGAAGAACGCGAGCAGCTGCTCCTGGGTCATCCGCTAAAATGGCATCCAGAGTACAAGACAGGCCAAGATCAACGCGCAGTGTATTAAAATTCGGACAGGACGTTAAAATGTGGCGTACCGTCAGCAATTGCCCACACGGGCAGAACGGCGCCGGCGCAGCCGTCAGCAGATGGCGATGGCTGAACCGTCAGTGTCCAATTCGTAACCGGGCCAATACGACCTCCTCCCGCCGAGAAGGGCGTGAAGAGGTCGTCCAAACCGTGGGAAGAGGTTTCAAGGCCCGAAGCTTGTTGTCCGTAAGTGTAGCCCAATCGGCATGCCACAGCGATAAAATGCGCTGACAAATGATCCTGCTACAATCGGATGAAGGGACACAACAAGAAGCTGTCCGAGGCTGGAGGACAGCAGCCTTGGCCGCGGCATCTGCAGCTTCGTTCCCAGGGATACCGACATGGCCAGGAACCCACATAAAGGTAACCGGAGAACCGTCGTCCACCAGCTGCTGAAGAGAGCGTTGGATCCGATGCACGAAAGGGTGAACCGGATATGGATCACTGAGGCTCTGGATGGCGCTCAGGGAATCAGAGCAGATGACATAAGCAGAATGTCGGTGGCGGCAGATGTAAAGAACAGCCTGGTAGAGGGCAAATAGCTCAGCTGTGAAGACCGAACAATGGCCATGGAGCCGGTGTTTGAAACTGTGTGCCTCGACAATAAAAGAACACCCGACACCGTCATTGGTCTTAGAGCCATCTGTATAAATGAAGATCATATTAATGAACTTCGAACGAAGTTCGACAAACCAGGAGCGGTATACCGAAGCTGGGGTAACCTCCTTTGGGGGCGAGCTGAGGTCAAGGTGAACGCGAACCTGAGCCTGGAGGCAGGGAGTGAAAAATCAAGGTGCTGAAGGAGGAGACGAAAGCGAACTCCAGGGGGTAGCAGGGCAGATACATACAACCCGTATTGGCGGTCGATAGAGTCGTCAAAAAAGGAACGATAAGACGGGTGGTCGCGCATTGACAATAGCCGACAGGCATACGACAAAGCAGTATATCGCGCCGGTAGGTTAGTGGCAATTCACCGGCTTCAGCATGAAGACTCTCGACGGGACTAGTATAGAACGCTCCGATCGCAAGACGTAAACCCCGATGTTGTATAGAGTTGAGGCGGCGTAAGAAGGACGGCCGTGCAGAGGAGTATACGAAGCTCCCATAATCCAGCTTTGAGCGGACGATCGACCGATATAGGCGAAGTAGGACGGTTCGATCCGCTCCCCACGACATACCGCTGAGAACACGGAGGACATTTAGAGAACGGGTACAACGGGCAGCCAAATATGACACATGTGGAGACCAGCTAAGTATCCTGTCAAATGTAAGACCTAAAAATTTTGTTGTCTCCACGAATGAGGGAGCAACGGGACCGAGTCGTAAGGACGGTGGGAGAAACTCTTTGTAGCGCCAGAAGTTAATACAGACCGTCTTCCCGGCAGAAAAACGGAAGCCATTGGCGACACTCCAGGAGTAAAGACTGTCAAGACAACGCTGAAGACAGTGCTCCAGGAAACATGTACGCTGCGCGCTGCAATAGATGGTAAAATCGTCCACGAAAAGGGAGCCCGATACATCAGCTGGGAGGCAATCCATTATTGGACTGATCGCTATGGCGAAGAGAGCGACGCTCAAAACTGAGCCCTGTGTCACCCCATTCTCCTGGCGAAAGGCGTCGGACAGGACAGAACCCACACGTATCCTGAACTATCGACCCATTAAAAAGGCACGAATAAAAAGAGGGAGGCGACCGCGAAGGCCCCATGTATGCATTGTGCGGAGAATGTCCCCCCTCCAACAGGTGTCGTAAGCCTTCTCCAAATCAAAGAACACAGCCGCGGTCGGGCGCTTCCGCAAGAAGTTATTCATAATGAAGGTCGACAAGGTAACCAGATGGTCAACAGTAGAGCGGCGCCTACTAAATCCACATTGTACATTGGTAAGTAGGCGTCGAGAATCGAGCAGCCAAACCAAACGAGAGTTAACCATTCGTTCCATTACCTTACAGACACAGCTGGTAAGGGAGATCGGTCGATGACTGGAAGGCAAGTGTTTGTCCTTTCCCGGCTTAGGAATCGGCACAACAATAGATTCGCGCCAGCATGTGGGAACATGACCCTCAATCCAGATGCGATTATAAGTACGAAGAAGAAAACCTTTACCCGCAGGAGAAAGGTTCTTCAGCATCTGAATATGAATAGAATCAGGCCCTGGAGCGGAGGACCGTGACCGGGCAAGTGCGTTTTCGAGTTCCCGCATGGTGAATGGGGCATTATAACTTTCACGATTTAAGGAGCGGAAGTTAGATGGCCTTGCCTCCTCTGCCTGTTTTCGGGGGAGGAAGGCAGGGTGGAAATGAGCGGAGCTCGAAACCTCTGCGAAAAAGCGGCCGAATGCATTGGAGACATCCTCAGGGGCCACAAGGACGTCATTCGCGACCGTCAAGCCAGAAACTGGTGAGTGGACATTAGTGCCAGATAGCCGGCGCAGGCTACCCCAGACAACAGAAGGAGTAAAACTGTTGAAGGAGCTCGTGAAAGCAGCCCAGCTGGCTTTCTTGCTTTCTTTAATAACACGACGACAGCACGTAATCGTTTATAATTGATACAATTCGCCATCGTAGGGTGGCGTTTAAAGGTGCGTAAAGCACGTCGACGAGCACGTAAAGCGTCTCTACATGCTGCGGTCCACCAGGGGACCGGTACGCGACGTGGAGAAGAAGTAGTGTGAGGGATGGAATGTTCAGCAGCTATGAGAATGACTTCCGTGAGGTGTGCGACCTGACTATCGCAGCTTGCGAAGGTTTGATCCTGTAAGGTCGCCCTGGAAGAGAAGAGCCCCCAGTCTGCTTTGGAGATGTTCCAACTACTTGAGCACAGAGAGGGGGTATGATGCAGGAGATGGATAACACAAGGGAAGTGGTCGCTTGAATACGTATCAGAAAGTGCGTACCACTCAAACCGGCGTGCAAGTTGGGTTGTACATATAGAGAGGTCTAAATGGGAATAGGTGTGAGTTGTATCCGAAAGAAAAGTAGGGGCGCCAGTATTGAGGCAGACAAGATTGAAGTGGTTGAAAAGGTCTGCTAACAGGGAGCCTCTAGGGCAGGATGCTGGAGAGAGCCAAAGGAGATGGTGGGCATTGAAGTCTCCAGTCAACAAAAATGGTGCAGGTAGCTGAGCAATAAATTTCATCATGTCTGCCCTGGTAACGGCAGACGACGATGGAATGTAAACGGTACAAATAGAAAATGTAAAAGTGGGGAGAGTAATTCGGACGGCAACAGCCTGCAGGTCGATGGATGGGATCGTAGTAAATATCATCCCGGACCAGCAACATAACCCCTCCATGAGCCGGAATACCTGCCACAGGGGGTAGGTCAAAACGCACAGAGGCATAGTGTGCCAAGTCAATTTGATCGCATGGGCATAGCTTCGTTTCCTGGAGAGCTACGACTAGCGGACAGTGCAAGCGTAGCAGCAACTTTAAGTCCTCTCGGTTGGAGCGAATGCCGCGAATATTCCAATGAAGAAGTGGCATCGTGAGAAGAAAAAGAAAAAGGAGAAGCAAGAAGGGGTCACCTCGAAGGCCGCTGAGGGCCTGGCTTCGAGCGAGCACTGCCGCCGCTATCAATAGGCGGAGAGTCATCGTCCATTCGTTCAATAGGTTCGTCGGCCATCTTGTTAAGATGGCCGGGAGGGTGAGCTTCCTCCGCCGGTGAACGGCCAGATGTTCGGCTTCCAGCGGTGCGGCCAGGCGAAACTGATGACGGCCTGGGGCGGCAACCGCTGGGTGGCGCAGGAGAAGAAACGCGCCGTGGCGGAGAAGGAGCACTTTGCTTCCTATGAGCCTTCTTGGAAGCTCGGTTAGTGGAAGTACTGGTCGATGGCTGGGAGTTCGAGGTACGTAGGAAGTCTGCACGGGACGGTTCCTTCTTGAAGGCCCGTGCATCTGACTTCTGGGTCTTAGTCTTGGCAGAAGCTGATGAAGGTACTTGTTCTTAGGGGTGACGGGAGGAAGAGGAGACGTTGACCGGGCGATCTTAGCACTGGCCGAACGGACGACCGTAGTGCTAAAGGTCAGATCGCATGTCTGCTTCGACACCTCCCTGGTAGTCCGAGGAGAGGCGAGGACAGTACTGTATTTCCCCGCTGGGAGCAGCGTGGGCTTCCTACTAGCAAATAGCTTGCAAGCAGCCGAGGTGGACACTTTCTCTTTGACACGAATTTCCTGTATACAGCGTTCATCCTTGTAGATGGGACAGTCGCGGGAGGACGCTGCATGGTCACCCTGACAGTTCACGCAACGAGGAGACGGAGGTGGGCAGTCACCCTCATGGGCATCCCTGCCACAAGTGACACATTTAGTCGCATTGGAACAAGACTGGCGAGTGTGATTAAAACGCTGACACTGGTAGCAGCGCGTAGGTGTCGCGATATAGGGGCGAACAGAAATAACCTCATAGCCCGCTTTGATGCGCGACAGCAGCTGAACACTATCAAAGGTCAAGAAATGTGTCCGGGTCGGTACAAGGCATTGTTGACCTTTTTCATGACCCTATGGACAGCCGTCACGCCCTGCTCAGCGAGGAAAGACAGAACCTCCTCGTCAGTCAATCCGTCGAGTGATCTAGTATATACCACACCACGCGACGAATTCAAAGTGCGGTGAGCCTCCACCTGGACAGGGAACGTGTACAGGAGTGTGGCCCGAAGCAGTTTTTGTGCCTGAAAGGTGCTCTCAGTTTCTAACAACAAGGTACCGTTACGCATCCTGGTACAAGACTTGACAGATCCGGCTATGGCATCTACGCCCATCTGAATAACGAAAGGGTTGACAGATGAAAAATCCTTACTGTCCTCAGATCTAGAAACTACGAGGAACTTTGGGGCAGGCGGTAGTACTTTCGTCACTGGTGGCTGGTCAAGTTTCCGTTTTTGGGCAGAAGTCGAGGGAGAAGAAGAAGAGAAATCCGTTGCGGAGGAATCCCCCATGATTGCCAGCGTCTCCGATGGCGCGCTCCTTCCTTGTGGGGACCCTCTCAGAGGGCACTCTCGCCTTAGGTGAATGTTTACACCTCAGATCAAACCTCCCGAGAAACGGACGGAGGGACCAATCGGCATGGTCGGAAGGTGTCAGCTCAGGCAATCACCCCTCCCTGGGCCTGGTCCTTACCAGGGAGTACGTGCGTGCCTTACTTGTCTACCCAGGGCGGGGAATTACGCGTAACCCCGTCACCGGCTACGCGTGCGAACGCGTGGGTCGGCCTTCAGGCACGCACAGGGAGGAAAGAAGAATAGAAAAAAAGGGAGAGAGGGAGAGAAAGGACAGACTGTCTCAAACGCCGAGGCGGAGACCAGAGGGTGGACAAGAAGGCAAGGAGAAGAATGCAAGGAGTAGAAGGCAAGGAGTAGAAGGCAAGGAGTAGAAGGCAAGGAGAAGAAGGCAGTGAGAGGGAGAAGGACAAAGAAAGGAACCAAACAAATGAAGGAAGAAACCAGAATAAGCGAAAAACCAAAATGACCACAAATATAAGTCGTGAAACCGTCCGTCTCCGGACGCAGGCGCAAACTACCCCCTTGAGGGCGAGGGACTAATTTTAATCACCTCTTACGACAGGCAGAAATACCTCGGGCCTATTCTAACCCCCGGACCCGCAGTTGTCATCGCGATAACAAATCACAACAAACCGAATGAAAATGCTCGCTACAATCACGTTTAACGCTCGCATTGGCTACGACATTCACAGCAAAAAGCCCAGGATTCTACTGAACGCTCATTGTCTGTCGAAGAGTGCGTGAAGTAGGTACGCAGAGCAAGTCTAAACTCGACCGTCATCGTTCGTGACTCCAGTTGTAGGGCAGTGCTGTCATTCTAAAAATAAATTTAAGCGATGAATCTAGGAATATTGCAGGTAACACAGACTTCAGTGGCGCAACGAGACGTAACTTTTGTCATGCCACATGAAATTGAAATTGATTGTACTTTGTTACGCCACTTTCATTCCACTACCGCTGCCTGGTGGCTGTATTTTGAAACACGAGCATTCTGGGACAGTTATCGTGGAGTGATCGCTGCTGTACTCCATTCGATTTCAGTAGCGTATGTTTTCATTTTATTATTGAAAAGTCAAAACAGTGGTCAGTAGGTACACTTTCTCAGCTTCTGGAACAAGAACAATCTATGTTTGATTTTATGTGGGAAAGTGATGTGTGTATTGGCAAACCAATGATGTATGCCACAATCCTCAAAGGTTTTTGGATGAATAAATAAATAAACTTAATACGTGATGAAAAAAAACGAGTCGTATAAACTAGAAATTTGTGAGGTCGAGCACTGAATAAATTTTTGGTTATGTGCGGGAAGTAGTCCTGAGTTTGATAAGGCAGCCATTAAACTAAAAAACGAATACAGTAAGATTCAAAATCTTGAAAGAGTGGCGTGTCTGCAGATGATATTTACATGCCAGCTGTTGGTTCGTTTGCTATGGCAGACATCATTTTCGTCTTCGCGTGTTATTTCTGATACCTTTTTGGTTGCTGATAAGCCATGTGCGGAATTTATTTCCATGTCCAACATCTGGGTTTCATCTTCCTTGTATGTAACTCTTGTCACCGTTCTAATGCTACAACCTACACTATATCATTGACACCCACCCATATGATTTCAGTTGAGGCCATGTTGAAAGCTGTGCAGATACGTAGAATTTGTGGCGTCCCGATTGAACGTTAGGTCTCGGTGCCTCTACAGCTGTAGCATCACATTAGTTACATATATGAACCCAGCTTTATGTAAGGTTATGCACTGAGCTAACAAAAGTCATCCTCCTAATATCGTTTCGGACCTCCTTTTGCCCAATGTAATGCAGCATTTCGACGTGGCTTGGACGCAACAAGTCGTTGGAAGTCCCCTGCAGAAATATTGAGCATTGCTGCCTCTATAGCTGTCTATAATTGCGAAAGTATTGCCGGTGCAGGATTTTGTACATGAACTGACCTATCAATTATGTCCGATGGAACTCCTGTCGGGCAATCTGAGTAGCAAAATCATTCGCTCGAATGTCCAAAATATTCGTCAAACCAGTCGAAAACAATTGCAGCCAAGTGACTTCGTTGTTTTGGAACAACAAGTCCATGAATGCAAATGGTCTCCAGATAGCCGAACTTAATCACTTCCAGTCAATGATCGGTTTAGTTGGACCAAAGGGCCCAGTCCATTCCATGTAAACACATCCCACGCCATTATGGAGCCACCACCAGCTTGCACAGTACCTTGTTGACAACTTGGTATCGTGGCTTCTAGGGGTCTGCACCATACTCGAACCCTACAGCCAGCTCTTACCAACTGAAATCGGATTCATCTGATTAGGCTACAGTTTTTCCAGTCATCTAGGTCCAACCGATGTAGTCACGAGCCCGGGAGAGGTGGTGCAGGTGATATCATGTTGTTCACAAAGACATTCGCGTCGGTTGTCTGCTGCCATAGCTCATTAATGCAAAATTTCGTCGCACTGTCCCAACGGATACGTTCAAAAATGGCTCTGAGCACTATGGGACTTAACATCTGAGGTCATCAGTCCCCTAGAACTTAGAACTACTTAAACCTAAGTAACCTAAGGACATCACACACATCCATGCCCGAGGCAGGATTCGAACCTGCGACCGTAGCGTTCGCGCGGTTCCAGACTGAAGCGCCTAGAACCGCTCGGCTACACCGACCGGCCACACACATCCACGCCCGAGGCAGGATTCGAACCTGCGATCGTAGCGGTCGCGCGGTTCCAGACTGAAGCGCCTAAAACCACTCGTCCACAGCTGCCGGTTCGGATTCGTTGTACGTCCCACATTGGTTTCTGCTATTATTTCATGCAGTGTTGCTGGTCTGTTAGCACTGAGATCTCTACGCAGACTTATGTATGAGGCGGCACTATGGGCCTCATGGAAAAAGGGTGAACCGGCTGAGTCACGCAATTAGACTCTTAGTCTGATCACGAGGTGTGGCCATTAATTGCACACGTTGATCACGTAGGCTGACGTGAGGATCAATGAACTATACTTGACGGGATGTATCTGGAACATCTTAGGTGATTAGAAAGCTGGTAGACAGGAATACAATTAAATACTTAGCTTTAATTCAGCATCAGCGGTGAACGTCGATCTTGACTTTGTACAATAATATTTACAAGTGCAGTTATAGACTGAACTGCGAATACTTCTTTACAATTCTGATTGCTTCACACGTATAGATCAATTGTCAATGCACAAACTGTATGTGGCTCCCGGATAGGTCGTGGCTACTGACTGAGTTGAAGGCTATGCTAACTAGCGTCTCTGTAAATGAGATCTGTGAAGTCGGCTGTAGAACTGGCGAGTGCGCTAGCTGGTCTCGTAAAGACTAGCCGAGTGGCGGCGCTTGGTCTGCTGGCGTCGACAGTGGCGACTCACCGGTCCGATGTGTACTGACGGACCGCAGCCGATTTGAAGCCTACAACATAGCAAGTGTGGTGCCTTGCGGTGACACCACACAGACGCCGTTGCTCTCGGTCGTTAAGTGAGGGCCGTCGGGCGCTGCGTTGTCCCTGATGAGAGGTAATGACAGAAATATGGTACTCTCAGCACACTCTTGACACTGTGGATCACAGAATATTGAAAGGAAAGTTATGTCCCATGCTTCTAGATCCACCTACCATTCTGCGTTCAAAATCTGTTAATTCCTGTCGTGTGGCCATAATCACGTCGCAAACTTTTTCACATGAATCACTTAATTGCAAATGATAGTTCTGCCAACGCAATACCCTTTTACACCCTGTGTACGCGATACTACCATCAGCTGTATAAGTGTGTATCGCTATCCCATGACTTTGTGGCCTCAGTGTAAATTTTTATACAGAATTTTATTTTTTAGTCTTTTAGTCTTTGAATAGCATATTTCATGACAGGTGGATTGGTCGTCGAAGCACCATACTACGGCCCGCACGTTCACCGGATCTGACATCCCTGTATTTCTTTCTGTGGGGAAAGTTGAAGAATATTTGCTATCGTGATCCACCGACAACGCCTGACAACATGCTTCACCGCATTGTCAGTGCATGTGCGAACATTACGGAAGGCGAACTACTCGCTGTTTAGAGGAATGTCGTTACACGTATTGCCAGATGCATTGAGATTGATGGACATCATTTTGAGCATTTATTGCATTAATGTGTTATTTACAGGTAATCACGCTGTAACAGCATGCGTTCTCAGAAATGATAAGTTCACAAAGGTACATGTATCTCATTGGAAGAACCGAAATAAAATGTTCAAACGTACCTACGTTCTGTATTTTAATTTAAAAAACTTGCCTGTTACCAACTGTTGGTCTAAAATTGTGAGCCATATGTTTGTGACTATTACAGCGCCATCTATCACAAAGCGAAAAAAGTGGTCCAACTAAAACATTCGTATTTATTTACGTACTACACGAATATGTAATAATAATGGGGGTTCCTATTATAAAAAACGCAGTTGATATCCGTTTGACCTATGGCAGCGCCATCTAGCGGGCCAACCATAGCGCCATCTGGTTTCCCCCTTCAAGCTAGATAAGTTTCATTCTTTGTAGTTTTTTCGTTTGACGCTTATTTCGTGAGATATTTGGCCCGGTCACGATCAATGGACCACCCTGTATAGTGTTTCGTTGTCTAATTTAAGTAAGTCATTTAATGGGAAATCGTTGCAAGATAGATAAACTGTTTTCTGTAGAACTAGTGGGGAGCTATTCGGAACTGTCTACATAAGCTCAAGTACTGTGGTATGAATGGGATAGCGCTCAAGTGGTTTAAATCATACCTAACTGGAAGAGTGCAGAAAGTTGAAATAAGCAGTTCACATAATATGCAAAAAACTGGTGATTTCTCAAACCGGGGAACAATCAAGATTGGAGTGCCGCAAGGTTCGGTCTTGGATCCTCTGCTGTTAGTAATATATATTAATGACTTGCCATTCTATATTCACCTAGATGCAAAGCTGGTACTTTTGCTGATGATACAAGTATAGCTATCACACCCAACAGACAAGAATTAACTGATGAAATTGTAAACGATGTTTTTCAGAAAATCATTAAGTGGTTCTCTGCAAATGGGCTTTCATTAAACTTTGACAAAACGCAGTATATACAGTTCCACACAGCAAATGGAATGACACCATCAATAAATATAGACTTCGATCAGAAATCGGTAGCTAAGGTAGAATATTCAAAATTTCTAGGTGTATGCTGTGATGATGGGTTGAACTGGAAAAAACACACTGAAGATCTGCTGAAACGATTGAGTTCAGCTACTTATGCTATTAGGGTCATTGCAAATTTTGGCGATATACATCTCAGTAAATTAGCTTACCACGCCTATTTTCATTCTCTGCTTTCGTATGGCATCATATTCTGGGGTAACTCGTCATTGAGTAAAAGAGTGTTCATTGGACAAAAGTGTGTAATCATAATAATTGCTGGAACTCATCCAAGATCACCCTGCAGACACTTCACTGTAGCCTCACAATATATATATATATATTCACTTATGAAATCTGTTATTAACAATTCGAACGAATTCAAAAGCAATAGCAGTGTACATGGCTACAACACTAGGAGAAAGGATGATCTTCACTACTCAAGGTTAAATTCAACTTTGGCTCAGAAGGGGGTAAATTATGCTGCCTCAAAAGTCTTTGGTCACTTACCTAACAGCATCAAAAGTCTGACAGATAGCCATATAGCATTTAAAAGGAAATGAAAAGAATTTCTGAATGGTAACGCCCTCTACTCATTAGATGAATTTTTGGATATAGTAAGTGGGTCATTTCCCCACCCTCCGGCCAAAAAAAATATTAAGTGTCACGTAATATTTTGTGTAATGTAATAGCTTGTATAGACACCTTTTATTAACCCGACACGTTCCACATCTTCACGAAGTGTCGTATTCTTGATCTATGGAACATGTACTAATCTAATCTAATCTACTTTGATCATAATTTTTTCGCGAAATTTTTCAGAGTTATTCAAAGTTTGTACGGAGAGCTCTAGAACTGCATGTCTATCAATAACTTGGAGTAATTGTATATTTCTTGAAAGTGGGGTGCCAACTTCACATGTCTACGATATGATGTCTGCTAATCCATAACCATGCACAACACAGTTTATCGCAAGACATTTGCCTGGTACAGCTTAATTTGGCAACGCAGATTGCAGTCATACATACCTCGACATCATAAATGACCGTGTCGGAGTACATATCTCGCAATCTGCAATTTATTAATGAAGACTCCTGTCCTCACCGCTCATGATGTGCGCGTACATTTTAGTCGGTTTTGCCAACCACACGCCATTGCCACCCATGTACGTAATTAACCAGTTTATTCTTAGACTCGAGTATTTTGCTGGCAGAGTAATAAAAAAAAGTTTGGCTTAGTAATTTTTTTCTCTGTCCTCCTTGGATATCAAATAGGCATTTTTGCACTTTTTCAACATTCCTCTAAATTTGTTTCCGTACCATTAAAGCCCTCTGTACAATTCGCTTCAGTTACTTGTATCCTGGGTGGTGTTGTACTATTCATAAACGTTAGTGTGTTGTGGAAAATACACTCCTGGAAATTGAAATAAGAACACCGTGAATTCATTGTCCCAGGAAGGGGAAACTTTATTGACACATTCCTGGGCTCAGATACATCACATGATCACACTGACAGAACCACAGGCACATAGACACAGGCAACAGAGCATGCACAATGTCGGCACTAGTACAGTGTATATCCACCTTTCGCAGCAATGCAGGCTGCTATTCTCCCATGGAGACGATCGTAGAGATGCTGGATGTAGTCCTGTGGAACGGCTTGCCATGCCATTTCCACCTGGCGCCTCAGTTGGACCAGCGTTCGTGCTGGACGTGCAGACCGCGTGAGACGACGCTTCATCCAGTCCCAAACATGCTCAATGGGGGACAGATCCGGAGATCTTGCTGGCCAGGGTAGTCGACTTACACCTTCTAGAGCACGTTGGGTGGCACGGGATACATGCGGACGTGCATTGTCCTGTTGGAACAGCAAGTTCCCTTGCCGGTCTAGGAATGGTAGAACGATGGGTTCGACGACGGTTTGGATGTACCGTGCACTATTCAGTGTCCCCTCGACGATCACCAGTGGTGTACGGCCAGTGTAGGAGATCGCTCCCCACACCATGATGCCGGGGTGTTGGCCCTGTGTGCCTCGGTCGTATGCAGTCCTGATTGTGGCGCTCACCTGCACGACGCCAAACACGCATACGACCATCATTGGCACCAAGGCAGAAGCGACTCTCATCGCTGAAGACGACACGTCTCCATTCGTCCCTCCATTCACGCCTGTCGCGACACCACTGGAGGCGGGCTGCACGATGTTGGGGCGTGAGCGGAAGACGGCCTAACGGTGTGCGGGACCGTAGCCCAGCTTCATGGAGACGGTTGCGAATGGTCCTCGCCGATACCCCAGGAGCAACAGTGTCCCTAATTTGCTGGGAAGTGGCGGTGCGGTCCCCTACGGCACTGCGTAGGATCCTACGGTCTTGGCGTGCATCCGTGCGTCGCTGCGGTCCGGACCCAGGTCGACGGGCACGTGCACCTTCCGCCGACCACTGACGACAACATCGATGTACTGTGGAGACCTCACGCCCCACGTGTTGAGCAATTCGGCGGTACGTCCACCCAGGTTCCCGCATGCCCACTATACGCCCTCGCTCAAAGTCCGTCAACTGCACATACGGTTCACGTCCACGCTGTCGCGGCATGCTACCAGTGTTAAAGACTGCGATGGAGCTCCGTATGCCACGGCAAACTGGCTGACACTGACGGCGGCGGTGCACAAATGCTGCGCAGCTAGCGCCATTCGACGGCCAACACCGCGGTTCCTGGTGTGTCCGCTGTGCCGTGCGTGTGATCATTGCTTGTACAGCCCTCTCGCAGTGTCCGGAGCAAGTATGGTGGGTCTGACACACCGGTGTCAATGTGTTCTTTTTTCCATTTCCAGGAGTGTAGTTTGCATCAAATACATGGGGTCTTAAATCTTTTCGTCAAATTGAAACAGGTGATGGAGGGTCCAGAACTGATTATATTGAGACAGAGAATCAATGGTCGAAAATGCATACTTATTGTGTTATGGACATACACAGTATACACCGCACAACAACAACGTACGGTAGCTCATAATAATTGTTCATAAGTGATGATCGCCAGCCTCAATGCATGCGCGGAAACGGCGCACGCAGTCCTACCGCAAACACTGAAAGATGCCTGGTGTCTGTTACACCAAGAGACGGGCGTCAACGTAGCAAACAGATCATCCGTTTCTACGGGGATTTCATACCCTGACGTTGCCTGTTCCAGTGTACAACAGGCACCCGGGGTCTTTGGGATAGTGTAGCAGGACAGCATACGCCGTTGCAATACATGCACTGAGACCGGCGGTCGTCGCTTTCAACGATTACTGTGAGCTACGTTGTTGTTATGCGATGAACGCTGTGTATGTCCGTAACACAATAAATATGAGTTTTCGACCACTGCTGCCCTATCTCAATATAATCAGTTGTGGGCCCACTGTCAGCTGTTTCAGTCCGACCCAAAAAGTTTGAGACACCCCGTAGAATGTTTCCATGAAATAACTCATTTTAGTTTCAAGTGGCCCTTATGCTTGAATTGAAGGGGTATTTCGTTGTACATCGAAAACTATCGCTGTCGCTGTGCACTCCGGTTTTGAAAGCCGCAACATCCCAAACAAATGCCAAATGTGCATTTTCCATCGCGTAAGGAGAAGGCATCTTTGAGATTCAGATGGCTGGCGCACAGCTACGAGCTGCAAAACGTGAAGCCGTTTACTCGGCAAGGACACATCCTCCCGGTTAGTCAAGAACCCTCTCTCCAAGTGGGTTGAATTGACACTTTGAAGTGAAAGCTGGGGTGGTCACTAAACACGGAAATGAAGAGATTGCGGATGTGTCTGTATTTCTGTTGACGTCGCTAGTACTCGTATTCTGCGCTCACGTTATCCAACAGGAAGACCATGGGAGTTATTTATACTAGCTGTTTGCTTCGGTAGTGGAGATCACAGCATCTGAATCTACATTACAGTCTGCGAACCACTGTAAAGTAAATGACAGAGAGTACTTACCATTGAACCACGTATTATGGTTTCTTCTCGTTCCATGTACGCATGGAGTGAGGGAATAATAATTGCTTAAATGACTTTGGGTGTGCTGTATGAAGTGTTCGCTACTTCTATTGGAGCTATATACAGGGATTTGTAGTGCATTCTTCACTTAATTCAGTTACTTGAAACGTTGTAAGTAAGTCTTCCTGGGATAATAGTCGTCTGTACTCAAAGGAAGATTACAAAATGCAAGAACGAATACGGTTACGTTATAATGCAATGGAAACGCTGCTGATCAGAAATGGTTCCAGTATAGAATATTGGATGTTTAAATTGAGCATGAATGTTTTTTATGTGAAATAAGCAGAAAGTAACCCGAAGTCGAGAACGCAATCGATGTTTCCAAAATCTGTGAATTCTTACGTCGAGATATGAAACTACACTGCGCAACACAATTAAAATGATCTGAAGCAGTAAACGATGTTTATGTTTTTTCAGACCTCCTGTAGCGTGATGGCGGATTTTTTTTTTCGGGTGGGGGGTGTGAGGGTGGGTGGGGGGGGTGGGTGGGTTGGGGGACTTTGACTACACTGACACATGTATGAATAAAATGGCTTAGCGTCACTCGAAGAACCTCTCCCCCCCCACCCCCCCCCCCGCCCCCTTCTCCCAGTACCCTCAGTGCCACATGTTAAGTAGTTCAAAGATGATCCTGTACAGAGACAACCATTTACTGATTCCTATATGGCAGTGTGACAGGCAACCATTTCGACACACCTCAAATGAATTGCACTAAGTCGTTGGACTAGTGTCTGCTGTCCGTATGTGAAATCTAGGGGAGTATTGAAAGGGTTGCCTGATAAGCCGGCACCTTAAAGTCGATGGGCGGCTGTCCCCGTACAAGGACATTTTTCAAGTGGTCAACAAATGTGCGCGGGTGTCACAGGCATTGCGAACTGCAGAGCCTTACATGGATCTTCTGCCGTTTTATTCACGCGTGTATCAGTGTTGTCCTCCCCCCCCTCCCCGCGCAATCACACCACAGGAGGTCTGGAAAAGCATAAACTCCGTGGTGCTTCGAATTATGCTCAAATTTCGCGAATAGTTTTGAAAGGTCCCTTATGGTTCCACCCCGTATACCAGAACAAAAGTTGGGGTTGCGCTACACTCCAAAGCGGTGAGAGATCAATTTCATTGGGATTGCAGGCCCACATGTCCTAAGAGAAGGGTCGAATCGTCCTGTGAGTGTCAGCAGTATTTGAGGTTGACGAGAACGTCGTCCTGTTGCCCGTCACAATGTGAACTGGCGTTTTCGACTGCGAAATTTATATTAAGTACTCTCTCTCTTCATCGCTGTAAGCCTGTCGACGGTGGGAATAATGAAGGGCTTTTGTCGCAGTGATTCCGTACCACGCAGAAGTTATTACCTAAATAGTATGCAAGAGTGTCAATAAATAGCTGTTTTCCAAACGTTTCAGTGTCTTCCTCTTAAAGGAGAAATATGACAGCATGTAACAGGAAGGGTTCAGTTACCATCTGAAAATATTCGTGCTTAGTAAGAAATAAGGAATTACTTAACGTTCCAAGATATGTAAGAACGTTACGAGTTGTTAAACAATAACAACAGTGACGAAGAGAAAAAAATATTAAAATAATTTTAGCCAAAAATTTGTGTGTTAGAGAAGAAAATTAGCGTCACTGCGAGATTTTCAGCTGCACTGATGGGATTCTTGAACAGTTTGCGCTTTTTTTCTATAAACTGCAAAATATGCGCAAACTAATCTAAAATAAAGCCCGCCCGGTTAGCCTTTCGGTCTAACGCACGGCTTTCCGGAGTGGGAAGGAGAGCCTGGTCCCCGGCACGAATCCGTCCGTCGGACTTGTATCGAGGTGTGGCGAGCCGGCCAGTCTGTGGATGGTTTTTAGGCGGTTTTCCATCTGCCTCGGCGAATGCGGGCTGGTTCACCTTATTCCGCCTCAGCTACAGTATGTCGGCGATTGCTGCGCAAACAAGTTCTCCACGTAAGCGTACACCATCATTACTCTACCACGCAAACATAGGAGACAGTTACGGGGTTTCGAAAAAGTGACCCTTTCATTGTGCTACGCAGTGTATTTGTAGCGTTCTGCTTTAGTCTCTTGTTCCAAATGACCAAAATGACACTACAAGAAATACAGACACGTGTCGCTCAATTAGATAGATATGTAATTCTGAGAACCTTTAATAAATCCTTAGCATGTTTTTAAAATAGCTTGTAAGTGTACTTACCCGGACTGACCGTGATTGCCTCGATGAATTGTTCTTTCCAGGAGGACGTGCCGATTAACAAAGAAGCGTTTGCCCTCTGCACCAGTTTGTCGACCGTGTTCTGAAACAAAATCGAATCATTATGTACCCGCTAGTTGTACCGTTAAGCAGAATACTCTCGCAATCTCCAATCTGAGCAGAAGTAATAATCGCTGTGGCGTTGGCATCACGACAGACGAGTTCAGTAGTTCCTTGATTAATGTTTATGACATGAGTAACATTGCTGTAACTGATCAAAGCCGTAAACTGACATTTTCCATAACTCAAATCAAGCTAACAACTTTCTGCAATATTTTGAAGATATTAGGTCTACAACTTTGCTTCCGCCGTTTTGCAAAAGACGGTAGTAGCGGCAAGTGGGGTTCCGGTGGTTGGTCATAGGTGTAATACAATAAGCTTAGGCATCTGTAAACATAATACCACAAAAATATTAGTCGATTTGTGACTGCATCTCTACTAAGTACGTCAAGTTAAGTACCCATTTCTCGCCATATGCGGGAAATTTTCTGCTTTAACATGAAGAAATCTGCGGCTGTGGTTCCTAAAATGCTGGGTAACACCAAATATTAGTGGAGGAACGTGCAGAGAATGTTTTCAACACCTTAAGAACGGCGATTTTCATGTCGGAGACCGGCCTGGCGGTGGAAGACAAGGTTTACGTAGCTACTGAAACAGACGAAGACACTCACAGGACATCATTATCGAAAGAAATTGATGCCTTCAAGCCCAGCAATGAAACACAAACGGCCACAATACAGTGATAGACACGTAAAGGTAATTTTGCAGCAGGTCAGTGCACGACCCCATGTCCCAACCCGCGTCAAAATATACATGGAAACGTTGAAATGAGAAGACGTATCCCTCCCGCCGTATTCTCCATACATTGCTCTCTCTGACTACCACCTTTTTCGATCAGTGGCATACAGTCTGGCTGACCAGCACTTCCAATCATACGAACAAGTGCAAAATTGAATCGACTCATGGATCCCCACAAAATACGCCCAGTTCTTCCGCCACGGGATTCGTATGCTATCCGCAAGTGAGAGAATGTGGTGGCCAGCGATGGGCAATACTATGAATCGTATTTTTTTTTGTAAGTTTTTCACAATAAAGCCCCGAACTTCGAGAAAAAACGGCGGAAGCAAAGTTGTAGACCTAGTATATTTCCATTTTTTAAATGGAATGAGGCAAAAGTAAGTAACATTACAACAGCAACAACAAACTTAAGTCACTCAAAATCGGACATTTATGGTCTCTCCAGAACATGCATTGATTAATGGCATGTTTGCTACGGGATACTTCCCTTCATCCTTATAAAACGATATCTGTTAGGCCTGTTAACATAAACATGACATTAATGTCAACGGCTTCTGTACTCAGCTTTTCAAAAGCAGTAGGATACTGCACGCATGTCCAGATCTGTCAATATCTATTTGTCAGTAGCGTACTAAGGGATTCACAGGCTGGTTGCATATCCGTTTTGTCAGCAGTGCGAGCAGCTGGAAATATTGTTTTATTCGTATTATCCTCAATCGAATCGAGATTACCGGTCAGTCCGGCCGGCCGGCTCACCTTGAACTCCTTGCTCTCCTTGATGCGTATGAGGGTGCGGGTGACCTCGCCGAGCTTGGGGCGGCCGAGCAGCGCCACCTTCTCCTCGGGCGTGAGGTCCTCCGGCTTCTTGAGCTCCGCCTCGGCGGCCAGGCCTGCTTCGTCTGCACAGGGAAGCGGGCGCGGTGAGCGATAGGCGCTGCTAGCTGCCTCCACTTACCTGCCGCTCCAGTCCCCACGGTCCGCCGTCGCGCCGTACCTCCGTGGCCAGTTGTCTTGGATACGCTGTCTTCTTAAACTCTACCTAACTTAGTACGTAGCGGGGCCGGCCTGAAAGTTTTCGGAATAAAAGGTGTCGTGACGTGTATTGCGTATCACTACGGCTATCTATTTCATTCACCCCTTGCCCCTCCTCCTCAGCTCAACTTCTGTTTGCTTCCACCATTATCTTTTCCTCTTTTGCGACTGTTGCGGACTCTTCTGATCTTCAATCTTCGAGTAAGGTAGTTGTTGTGGTCTTCAGTCCCAAGACTGGTTTTATGTAGCTCTCCGTGCTACTCGTACGAGCGCCGGCCGCGGTGGTCTAGCGGTTCTAGGCGCTCAGTCCGGAACCGCGCGACTGCTACGGTCGCAGGTTCGAATCCTGCCTCGGTCATGGATGTGTGTGATGTCCTTAGGTTAGTTAGGTTTAACTAGTTCTAAGTTCTAGGGGACTGATGACCACAGATGTTAAGTCCCATAGTGCTCAGAGCCATTTGAACCATTTTTACTCGTACGAGCGTCTTTAACTACTGCAACCTACACACTCCTTAATCTGCTTACTGTCTTCATGTCTTCGTCTCCCTCTACCATTTTTACCTCCTACACTTCCCTCCAGTACTAAATTAGTGATTCCTTGATGTCTCAGAATGTGTCCTATCAACTGATCCCTTCTTTCCTTGAAGTTGTGTCACAAATGTCTTGCTCCCCAATTCTATTCAGCACCTTCGAGTACGCAGCACCCTCGAGTAAGGTATAGCTTCGTTATATGTAGGACATACACAGGGTGTCCTTCCAAAGAGGATCCAGGAGAATGTTCTTTGGTATTTAGGCTGATATTTGCAACTTTCTTTTAGGTGTGTGTAGATACAGTGAGCCCAAGGAAATACTGCTGTCAAATGATTCATGCAACGTCCAGTGTGGAAACCTTCGGTTTATTTCCAGTTAAAAAAAAAAAAATGTTCTAAAGCGAAATTTTGTGTATCCATTCGATAGAGCGGTCCCAGGCTACACTAGTGCGGTATTCGTTTTATCGATATGTATTTACAGGAACGAGAAGAAAAATCAGTACTCCAGTAGCGCCTGGGGTGCCGCCCTGCCCTGTACCGTCTACTACGGCCATGCAGCAGTGCTGCTTATTTGCTGCTGGAATACTGATTATTATTCTTCTTTCACTGCCTCTATTAATATATATCGATAATACGAATATCGCACTAGAATAACTCGTGACTGTTCTTTGGCATGGACATGTCAAAAATTATTTTGTTTGCAACGAGGAACAAACCGATGTTTTTCATCAACACCGGGCATCGCGTGATGCACTTGGTGAGCAGTATTTGTTTGGGCTGACTCCGGCTACACACTGAAGTGACCAAACTGAAAATATCTGGCGAAACACCAGAGAAAATTCACGTGAAGAATCTAAGGACAGCCGCCCGGTATAGTTCGTTTCTCTAAGGAATCCACCACTTAAAGCGTAATTTGACATTAATACTTGTACATCTAATGTCAGAGACAATCAATTTTGTTTTTAATAGTAAACAAATCTACAGGGTGTTCTAAAATGATCTTTTCAACGTTGATCACGTATATTTAAAAAATGAGGGTAGGTAAGAAGGCGTGTCTTGCATCAGAATGTTCACACATACCTGAAATCTTCTTTGCTGGTTAGTTACTGACAAAAATGGCCCCTCCGCCCTTGCCCCCCCCCCCCCCCCCCCCACCTGCAGATAGCACAGTGTGCGGAATGGCTAATAGAGACCATACGTGACAGCCAGGTCCCACTTCCGATCATCAGACAGTAATACACTTGGTTCAAAGAAACCGGAAGTGTCATGAAGAAGACGAGTTCTCGGTGTCATCTGATAAAAGGTGACGTTCACAGACGAAGCTTACTTTGATGTTTCTGGGAAGGTAAAATGATACACTATGATGATATGGGGTTCTGAGAACCCCCATTTTAGCAAGAAAAGAGTGGGAGACAATCCAAAAGTAAAACTGTGGTGTGGTCTGTTTTATGACCGTGTGGTGAGATCGTTTTTCTTTGTAGAGGCGTCAATACCCTCGACTGTTTATCCGCACATGTTGGAACAGTCTGCATTGCCACAGGTCGAAGAACTGCAACATCTACATCTACATCTACATCTACATACATACTCCGCAATCCACCATACGGTGCGTGGCGGGGGGTACCTTGTACCACAACTAGCATCTTCTCTCCCTGTTCCACTCCCAAACAGACCGAGGGAAAAATGACTGCCTATATGCCTCTGTATGAGCCCTAATCTGTCTTCTCTTATCTCTGTGGTCTTTCCGCGAAATGTAAGTTGGCGGCAGTAAAATTGTACTGCAGTCAGCCTCAAATGCTGGTTCTCTAAATTTCCTCAGTAGCGATTCACGAAAAGAACGCCTCCTTTCCTCTAGAGACTCCCACCCGAGTTCCTGAAGCATTTCCGTAACACTCGCGTGATGATCAAACCTACCAGTAACGAATCTAGCAGCCCGCCTCTGAAATATTTCTATGTCCTCCCTCAGTCCGACCTGATAGGGATCCCAAACGCTCGAGCAATGCTCAAGAATAGGTCGTATTAGCGTTTTATGAGCGATCTCCTTTACAGATGAACCACATCTTCCCAAAATTCTACCAATGGACCGAAGACGATTATTCGCCTTCCCCACAACTGGCATTACATGCTTGTCCCGCTTCATATCGCTCTGCAATGTTACGCCCAAATATTTAATCGACGTGGCTGTGTCAAACGCTGTTGTGGCGTAGCAAGACAGCCACGCCACGGAAGTAGCCGAAAGGCACGCGTTTAGTTCACGCAGGCAAGAGATAGGTCTGTAACAGGATACGTAATGAATGCTATAAAGAAAAGTACGTAGCTTCTGGAATACTTAACTTTAATCCATCCTTGGTACATCGCTATTGACGATATAAGTGAGACTCCATAGATACATGCAATGTTACTAATGGCGCCTTGCTAGGTCGTAGCCATGGACTTAGCTGAAGGCTATCCTAACTATCTGCTCGGCAAAGGAGCGAGGCTTCGTCAGTGTAGTCGCTAGCTACGTCGTCCGTACAACTGGGGGAGTGCTAGTCAGTCTCTCGAGACCTGCCTTGTGGTGGCGCTCGGTCTGCGATCCCTGACAGTGGCGACACGCGGGTCCGACATGTACTAATGGACCGCGGCCGATTTTAAACTACCACCTAGCAAGTGTGGTGTCTGGCGGTGACATCACAAACGCTACACTACTAATGGAATATTGAAACATTACGGGATTCTTTTTCCTATTCATCTGCATTAATTTACATTTGTCTATATTTAGAGTTAGCTGCCATTCTTTATACCAATCACAAATCCTGTCCAAGTCATCTTGTATCCTCCTACAGTCACTCAACGACGACACCTTCCCGTACACCACAGCATCATCAGCAAACAGCCGCACATTGCTATCCACCCTATCCAAAAGATAATTTATGTAGATAGAAAACAACAGCGGACCTACCACACTTCGCTGGGGCACTCCAGACGATACCCTCCCCTCCGATGAACAATCACCATTGAGGACAACGTACTGGGTTCTATTACTTAAGAAGTCTTCGAGCCACTTACATATTTGGGAACCAATCCCATACGCTCGTATCTTAGTTAGGAGTCTGCAGTAGGGCACCTAGTCAAACGCTTTCCGGAAGTCAAGGAATATGGCATCCGTCTGATACTCTTCATCCATGGTTCGCAAGATATCATGTGAAAAAAGGGCGAGTTGCGTTTCGCAGAAGCGATCCTTTCTAAAGCCGTGCTGATGCATGGACAGCAACTTCTCTGTCTCAAGGAAATTCATTATATTCGAACTGAGAATATGTTCGAGAATCCTGCAACAAACCGATGTTAAGGATATTGGTCTGTAATTTTGAGGATCCGTCATTCTACTCTTCGTATATACAGGCGTCACCTGCGCTTTTTTCCAGTCGCTGGGGACTTTACGTTGGGCAAGAGATTCGCACATCATATAGCACTAGGATGGTGCTCCTTCTCACTAGGCCTCAGTCATTAGGTCGGCTTTCGACGAGACATTTCCAGGACGCTGGATTGGCGGAGGAGGATGCATTTCTTGGCCCCCAAGTTCTCCGGAAATAACCTCATTATATTTGTAAGGACACCGTCTACCAGGCCCCTGTGCGCGACCTGAAGAAACTGCAAGCTCGTATCAGAGCAGCAGTTGCACGCGTTAATGAGGAGATACTAGGCAGGAATGAGAGGAACTCGAATATCGCTTAGACATCCTGCACGTTGCCGAGGTGAGAGAAAGCGCAAGTGGTTCCAGTATTTAAGAAAGGTAAATGAGTGGACCCGCAAAATTACAGACGAATATCTCTAACTTCTGTATGCTGCAAAATCCTTGAATATATTCTCAGTTCGAATGTAAAAATCTTGTTTGAGACTGAGAAGCTTAGCCGCGTGGGGTAGCCGCGCGGTCTTGGGCGTCTTGTTACGGTTTGCGCGGCTCCCCCCGTCGGAGGTTCGAGTCCTCCCTCGGGCATAGGCTGTGTGTGTTGTCCGTAGCGTAAGTTAGTTTAAGTTAGATTAAGTAGTGTGTAAGCTTAGGGACCGATGGCCTCAGCAGTTTGGTCCCATAAGACGTTACCACAAATTACCTGAGAAGCTTATGTGCACGAATCAGCACGGTTTTAGAAAGCATCGCTTGTGCGAAACTCTGCTTGCCCTTTTCTCACGTGATATATTGAGATCTTTGGATGAAGGGCAACAGGAAAATTCCATATTTCGAGATTTCCGGAAAGCATTCGATACGGTACCCCACTGAAGGCTGTCAACGAAGGTACGAGCATATGGAATAAGTTCACAGATGTGTAAGTGGCTCGAAGACTTCTTAAATAATAGAAGCCAGTGTGCTGTCCTCTACGGCGAACGTTCATGAGAGGCAAGGATTTCGTCAGGAGGGCCCCAAGGAAGTGTGACAGAACCACTGTTGTTGTCTAGGTACATAAATGATTGGCGGACAGCATGGGCGCAATCTGCGGTTGTTTGCTGATGATGCCATGTTGTACGGTAAGGTGTCGAAGTTGAGTCACTGTAGGAACATACAATACGAGCTAGGGAAAATTTCCAGTTGGTGTGATGATTGGCAACTAACAATACATGTGGAGAAATGTAAGTTAATGGCGATGAGCAGGAAAATCAAACCTGTAATGTTCGGATACAGTATTACTAGTGTCCTGCTTGACACAGTCAGGTCGTTTAAATATCTCGGTGTAACGTTGCAAATCGATATGAGATGGAAAGAGCGTGTGGAAACTGTGATATGGAAGGCAAACGATGGACTGCGGTTTATTGGGAGAATTTTTGAGAAGAGTGGTTCACCTGATAAGGAGACCGCATATAGGACGCTGGTGCGACCTATTTTTGAGTACTGCTCGAATGTTTGGGATCAATGCCATATCGGATTGAAGGAAGACATCGAAGCAATTCAGAGGCGGGCTGCTAATTTGTTACCGGTAGGTTCGGATAACGCGTAAGTGATACGAAGATGCTTCGGGAACTCAAATGGGAAAGACTATCGGGAAAATTTAGAGAACCGGCATCTCACGCTGACTGCCTAACGACTCTACTGTCGCCAGCGTACATTACACGTAAGGACCACGAAGACAAGATACGAGAAATTAGGGCCCATATAGAGGCATACTGACAGTCGTTTTCCCCTCGTGCTATATGCGAGTGGAAAGGGAGGGAAACAGCAAGTAGTGGTACTGGATACCCTTCGCCACGCACCGTACGGTGGCTTGCAGACTATCTGTCTAGATGCGGATATAGATTCCAGTCTGTTAAACGGTCGCCAACACTTTAGGTGTGTGTGAACGCTATGGCGCAAACAGCACCTTTCTATCTATCCCCGTTTCTGAAATGTACGCTATCTAAGTTGTATAGCTCATTTGGGACAATGTACATTACTCATTGTGTTCTGACAACTGTAATGTCATGTGTACAGGAATATATAACAAAAACTCACTGTCACAAGATAACGAACACTAGTGTGAATCAAGTCAAAGAATGCACAAATCATTAAATTATCTTGGGAGTTGGCCATGCAATCTGTTCATTCCCTTTAAAGGTGTTTTTTTTTTCCTTTGACATCCAGCATCTCCTTCACCAATTGATGTCTACAGCAAAGCCTTCTTCGCAGGCTTTTTGGCTTCCATTACAAAAAGGTGTTTCTTCTATCTTTTCATCTATGTTCAGTATCTTTAATTTCTCTCTGAAGTTTTCGTTCCGTATTTCATGTCTAAAGGTAAAATTTTGTAGGTAGGCTTCACAGCTGTTCTGTTCTATTGAATTTTATCTACGTTTTGTCTCTGTACATTTTCTGCATCTATGTTGCCCCTTCTGGGAAATTTTTCAAGGTAACACCGAAGTGTGAACTATCTGCCGACGCAATAGAAGATACGTGAATTTCGACTACAGGATGTAATTTATTTTTAAACGGTATTTTACGACGGCTTCGTTCACTGCAATGAATTTAAAGTTTTAAAAACGAAAAGCAGTCAGAAGCTTTCTGTTAACCGAAAACTACTCGGTGCATAGTTTTAAACAAATTCGGGACTCATTAAACAGCAAAGGAAGAAATAAAGTAAATCGAGAAGTACACGTAGCATGCGATATTCACTGTTGTAACGTCCCATATGCAGGTAAAAGCTAGTTTCGTGCAACTGTACAAAATATACGACCGCAGTTTTCTGCTGTTTACTGGAGAAATTTCTCAAATTGCTGGGCCCAGTGAGTGTATGGAAAAACATCGAACGTTTAAAATAACGCATTGCGTCAGACAGACGCGAAACAAAGCGCAGTGGCGCTACATTGTATCTAAATGATTGAATAATCCAAATTTTTTAAAGATCCGTTATATTTTTAATCTACCGGAACAGCTGAGCGTCATCCGTTCGATTGGTTTGATGTTGACCTTCATTTTCTCTCTCTTCCTCTATTCTATTCATATCTGTATGCATCTACCCAGAACATGCATAATAAACTATTCTAAATTTTTCAACCGTAGTCCTTTTTTGTAATTCTTCTGCGCTGCTTTTTCCTCCACAAACAAATTAAATACTGCAGAAGACATCTCCCATCAACCTTTCTTACCTCTGGTACATGTTTTTCAATGTTCACGTATTCTAACTAATGCCGTTATCTTCATACTTTACAGTATCCAGACACTTATAAAATTTTCTTGAAAAAAACTTTCTTTGCCTGTTTCAATTTTCTTGTTGTTTTTTATCTTGCTTCGCTTGTCTTATAGATATTATCTACCGAAACACAGTTCTTTATTTTCACCAACTTTGAATTTTAGCTTGTTACTCTTCACTTTGTTATAATTGATTAATTTGCCTTTAATTTTGTTTTTCTTTAATTTGAATTTTGTGAAAAACGAACTACCCATTGCAGTTGATATTCACTGAAAAATTCCTTCTCATTTTTAGCGTGTACTGAGTATGATTTCTCCGCGCAAGAATAAATTTTGTAAAATTGATCATGTGTTGCTTCCGATCTTTGCTAGAAGACAGAGGTAATGAATAGGTAGGTAGGGTATGGCGTGCTAGTCGTTTGAATCTCCCTCGTTAGGCAATAAGATTATTCAATGTATGTGATGTAAATTATTATCTATATTATATTTGCATGGGCTGAAGCTTTCCTCTTCGCTTAACGGAACGAGCAATGAGTAAAGTGTTCCTGAAACGTCGTATATTATATGGCTTCGTTTTGAAAATATTTTTAACCTAGTAAGTACGAAAATAACGTAGCATTTCTTTGGTGAACGGTACAGTGAAATTTCATGCAGAATTATCGTTCCTCTACTGACTACCGAATAGAAAATTATGTCTGTTCGTCTCATTTGCATAGAAAACAGAGTAACTCCTCTTTTCGATTCTATTATAGAGTTTACGGATGCATAATTTACAATATCACGTTGTGTAAAATATTGAGTCAGTCCTCCATAAATAATAAAGTACGTTACGATTATTACGTTGTTCAGCTACCCATAGAAAAAGTCATATTTTGCAGTATATCGTATATGATGGGCAGAGTCTGTAAGAATTTGAGCAAAGAAACATTTAAGTAAATAAGCGTGTGTTAATGATATCGAAACATTCTTTGTCAAGGGAATAATTTGAGTTGGAAAGAGACATGAGCTCTTCATCACCAGGAAAGGCAGTATTAACTCTTTATTACACCAGATCTCACTTTTCATACTATGTCTACTATATCCGGACTGGCCAAATGCAGATTTTTAAATGTTTCTCTTGTTTTCATAAGCCATGAAAGTTTCCCGTTTTTTTTCTACCTTTCGCTGGCACTTAGAGGAAAGTTTTATAGTATCGATAAAACAATACGAACAATCTCAGAAGTATCTGTGACAGTTACACGATATTTTATTTTCAGTATCTAACAAATATTTGAATCACTGTTTTTTGCGCGTTGCGGAGCACGTGTGTTCATGTGTTAATTGAAGCTTCTACTCGATGAAAGCCTTAGCCTTGAAGCTGACTATTGGTGTCTAGGAGAGTTAGTGCAGCGCTGGAAGCTTGTCAGTTTTCCTCTTCATACCTGAAAGACAAACGGGTTAGTGCGTACAAAGATGCGGCGCCTCTTACACCTGCCGTGCGTCGTTGACAACCTCTGACATCATCGAAGGGAAGGGAGTACTTAGAACATAATGAAGTGACGTTAAGGCTGCTGCACATTCCAAAGTAGCAGAAATGTGTACCTGTAGGTAAGAGCGTAGCTGTTCTTACAACAAGTTTCTTTTAGTTTCCGTTAAATTTTATCTCCTGTCTTGTACTATTCAAATCCAAAACTTGGTACGTGTGGCTTAAATTGTGAAATTAGGTAGTACGTGCTGTGAAACTCACGTATAGAGATGTTGGCTTGTAGTTTCGTGGTGGATTTCAGAGCTAAAGATAAATCCGACATGGAGCATTGTCAGTACTGCTATTTACAAACTGAAATGAAACTATACTCCGTAGCACTATCGTCGGCGCAGGACACTGTTGTGCTGACCCATCGCTCTGTCCTCTGTTTGAGGCGTCATAGGACGTCTAGGTTACAGGGCCTGTGGTCTGCGCATCTTTCTCCCGGCTTCCGAGACCAGATTTAGCACTTAGCCTTCGAGTGTCTCCGCAGTCCTGCGAATGGGGCCGAGTAGATCCTGTTCCAGTTCTTCCATAGAGGATAAACCCCTTACAGTATCGGGGATCTAATTCGGATCCTCAGTGTGGCTTGCTTACCGCCCAGTCACGGATGTGGTAGTAATACTGTTTGATAATTCCAAATACCTGTGCCCCACATGGGACTAAAATGTAGCTGCCGATAACCAGTGCCCG
Organism: Schistocerca piceifrons; assembly: GCF_021461385.2. NCBI lineage: Eukaryota > Metazoa > Arthropoda > Insecta > Orthoptera > Acrididae > Schistocerca > Schistocerca piceifrons. The sequence goes on along the minus strand of NC_060138.1, from coordinate 635,253,636 downwards.
GACAGAGATAAAACAGGAGAAAAATTTGGAACAGTGATGTCTAGTGGAGGACTTGCACTTTGACTTCCACTCTTTGCACTCAAAGGAAACAATGTTTTTATCCACATAGTTCATCGCCAAATTAGTGTGTGGGGCAGCCTGTGCTTGAAAAGTGCATAAGAGTACTTGACTGCAGGTTGAGCACCTAACTCAGATACAAAGCATTTGAGTCCCCCCTTTTCTCTGCGTAACACTTTAGATTTTTCGTGGTAGAGAAAGGCCAGTGGCTCTGGGTAGAGGAGTCTCCAACAAACCATATGACGAAACCCGTATAGTGCGTTCAGACTGCAAGGCTGTATGGTCTGCCACGGTTGAAGCGTTTTTCTGCTTGCTCTCGCAAAGTCACAGTTAGGCTCAATCTATATACTTATGGACCAGGCGAGATGAGTTAGAAGTTCAAGACTGCTCCACATACTGAACACTGACAGTAGTGATGGACGCCAGACGGAGCAAATTTTTGGATAACATGAGAATGGCGGTGGAAATCAGCGTCCCGTCATTCGCTTTAATCGATTTAGAGATATTATGGTAGGCTGTGGCTGGATGGGCGTTCGAACCAAGGTCCTTCCTAATGAGAGCGCAATGTTTTACCCGTTGCGTCAACTTGTTCGTTAACGCGATAGTCCACCTATCTGGCCGGTTCTTCTCTTTTTGCCGCGTTTATTCCCTACCAAATTACGCAAGGTGAGATATTTTCGGCCAAATCAGAACGGAGGAGATCTTGCTCTCGCTCACTATCTCTTTCTCATTCCCCATCTCTCTCCCTATCTCTCGTCGTTTGAGTGTGTATGTGTGTGTGTGTGTGTGTGTGTGTGTGTGTGTGTGTGTGTGTATACGAAATTGATCACGCCAAAAATACAATCTTCACTATAGTATAAAATAAAACAAAAATTTGTTGTTCGTTAATACAAGGATAATTAATGGGCATTAGCAGAACTCAGTTATCTATGATTCCAACCGCATCGGGAGGTGTCAAGAGGCGCCACATAACTCACATAAGCGTTAACTTCCCGAGAGAGCTCCACTGTGAAGTGGGCCCTTCAGGAAAGCGAAAATCCTCTGATGCTTCGAACGCAGGCCTGCCTCACTCTTTCGTTCACAAGCACACAGGGTTTGCTCCGGGCCGCACACCGCGGGAATGAAATGTTCCTTAACCAAGCAGAAGGAACGGTTGTAAACAACGTACTGAAATGTGCATCCTATTCAAAACTACAGTAGTAAAACCAGCAAGGTGGTGAATGCTCGAAACAGGCGTTTCTGAGAAGCGGGTTGCGTTCGATGTGAGCTAACTTAGAATCTATACTATGTGCAGCAACTTACTGAGGAAGGGAGGAGCTGAATCCGCTTATCACAACACAGTGCATCACTATATTATATAGTTCATCTACGTGCGTGAAAGGACTGCGCAGTGTTCACTGTTATCGCAAAAAGTGAACTTTGAAACCATCTGTTTGGTGGGAAATACGATTTTCGCTAGTCTCAGTACAGGCACTGACGTGTGCGTCCTGCAACAAGCGAACTTCTCACAGAACAGATGCCACTCCACGTGAGAAACGATAGCGATTTCCCGCAGAGCAACTTTTTCTACTTTTTTTTCTTTATTTGCAGTCGAGTGTTAGTGATCATGATACCAAACGCAATGCCGAGTCACATTATTGTGACCACCTGCAAGTGGCGCACTGCTAATACGGCTCGACGGGAGTCTGGCGCTCACTATCTGCCTTGATTCCAATAGCTATACGCTGAAGGGCAGCGGGGAATTCAATCCACAAATATAGCGGTCGAGATGGCCGCAGAGATATTTATTAGCTTAATATCAGGGAATTTTATGGGCATGTAAGAACTGTGGAGTGTTGTGCTCTTAAGCCATTTACTCAGTCTTCCATCTTATGTGACTGTGCATTTTGAGGCTAAGGGGTCATCCTTCCAGAAAAAAATAGTGGACATAACGGATGAAGGTCATTACCGAGGATGAATTCGCAGTCACACTCAAGAGCAGGCTGTGTTCTTCCGGCAATGTACGCTGAATGTTTGTTCTCCACAGTCCCTTGGAGCAACTTCAAATCTTTTCCGTCACCGCATTGCCGTTTGCGAGAATTAAGACCTTAACGAGTTATCTCGGAGGTCGACACGCGACAGAATTCACTGAACTGTATGATAGACCTGTTAGTTGCCAGTTTATTTGCACAGTTATCTCTTGAACTGTGGCATACCTTTTGCCCATAACACACAGTCTTAGTAGACGGTCACGTCGGACGTCAATACCGATAGGAACTGTGTAGTTACAACGTCTTTTATACACACTGCTTAGTGACACTGACCCGCTTGTCACACTGTTTCGCCAAACGACGTGTGAACAGTTCTGAAATTTCGCCGATTTTGAAATTCAGGCCTCAGAATGTCGTGGTAATCATTTTTCCAGCATAGGCGGAAGGGCAGCATCGATCTTAAACTTTTAATCTTTTTATTGCAGGTCGATTTCAGCTATCGTGTAGCTATCTTCAGTTCAGTTATATCTAAGACAGGACGACTCATCGTAAATATATCATGTTACCACATGACACTACAAATAACAAACATCAGTTTGATTCCCCATTCGTCTCACTGTCAGCTGCATTTTTATACTTCCCTTAGTACGTCACCAGTCGGGAAAGCCATTCGTGGTAGGCAGTGGTCATAATGTTTTGGCCAACCAGTGCAATATCTGGTCCTAACAGCGATAAAGGTGTATGTCATTGTTGGATGAGGGACCTGCGAGTGGGTTCTCTGCTGCCTAATTGGAAACAATTTCCTTCCTCGCACACAATTGCATATTTTCTTTGAGAAGTCTGAATTTTTTTGCCTTGAGTATATTTGGCCTGTTAGGTGCCTATGATGGGTGTGCGTAGAGCTTTAGTGTTCTGTGTTGTTGCTGACGGTGAGAGAGAAGGCGTATATAGCCGATTACTCTGGAATAATTCCGAAGAAGCTGCCGAACTTGACACCCCCATCCGAGGCACGGACTACGAACAGTGTAAGAGGCTCTTACTATATGCAACACTCGGGAAAGGTTTCGAATATAACTGAAGCTACTGCCGCAAAGTATGTTTATCAAGGGTCTGTACTCCTCCCCTTGTTAGCCAAATAACTGAGACGAAAATTTCTTCGAATACCTGCATTAAAGCTAGTTACCTCCGAATAGAGAGTCAGTACACGAGTGGCTAAGGAAGCAGACTAGCTGGTCATAATAATGTGACTCAGTAATACGTGTCCGACGTAATAAAGGTACACTACGGAATTCTTTTATTTGGGATGTTTATAAAGGAAACGGCGGTTTTATACAACTCATCCACTCATCCGAATTTCTTGAAAGACGGTAGGCTCTACGTTATCTGTAAATATTCACTTTATGCTGTTTCCAAGAAGATAAGGCTAGACCTCCGGGGATGGTGTCCAAGCACTTCAGTTTTTACTTTTCTGTAGTATGTTGGTCATGATATTAATATCAGGACTGTAGAAACATTACTTCTTTTGCTTATGAGATTCTTATACGGAAGAAGTATTCAAGTTCTGAATAACGTGCTCCGATGTACATGCTACGGTAGCGTAATACTTGGGCTTGTTTTCGTGAGCGGCGGAAATGCGTTTATGAAGTCTGCTCAGACTACTTCTCTATATCACCCTACAAACTGTCTCACAATAGTCGTTTTTTCTGCTTGTTTCTGAGACGCATTCCGTTTAGTCTCACTTGCCAGCTGTCACTGGTGCTTGTAGATAGGTAAGAGTGAAGCAGATCAACGTCCTGATTTACGGAACTCGCAGAAGTATTTCGAAGGTGACTTTTTGCTCTGTTAATCATATACAGCTGATATTGCTGGAACATATCGAGTCACATCTTTACCTACGATAGTGATGTGGGCTGAATCAATGAACTGCCAGGATTTGAACCCGGGTCTCCTGTTCACTAGGCAGATGCGCTGGCCGTTACGCCACACTGGCACTCAGCTACCACAGCTGCACATGTTACCCCCGTACATCTCCCTCCCCGATACAAATTCCAACTCACGCCTAAGCTCACTGCTGCTCCTCTTCTAACCTCACATCAGTATTGCCAAGCTCTCCAATATTTTTATTTTATTTTATTTAGTCCTTCAAATCCTATATGTATAGAATATATACAAGGATATTGGACATGGTTAGGTATTTACAAGATAGAATACAGTTTGTATTGCAATCCTAAGGACTACAAATTGAAGTAATTTAGCTTCATACATACAACAAACATTACAGGCAACAGACAAAGTAGAATATTAATAATGCATCTTTATATTTGTTGTTTGGTTTTTATATATTCTGTCAGACTGTAAAAGCAATGATCAATTAAATATGCCTTTACTTCAGCCTTAAAACTACAGAGTTTACCTATTGATTTAATATGGTTAGGTAGATTATTGAAAATCTTTATCCCAGTATGTAGTGTGCCTTTTTGGCACACTGATGTTCTCATCTGTTTCGTATGAAGGTCAGATTTTTGCCTTGTATTGTGTGCATGTATATCTTCATTTTTAATAAGATATTCGGGTGTCCTACAATATATTGTTTGATGAAAACTGATGTTTCGTAGATAAAAATGCAAGGAAAAGGAAGAACTGACAGTTTTTTGAATATGGGTCTGCATGATTTCGTATTGTTTACCCCTTCAATAATTCTTAGTATTCGCTTTTGCATCCTGAAAAGTTTAATATTTGTTGTTGTATCACCCCAGAGGATTATGTCATATTTAAGTACAGAATGCACATAGGAGTAGTATACATTTTACAGGCTGGCTTTGCTGCAACAAGTTTTTCAGATCCGTAACATGTCACAGGTTTTGCTTAGTTTTCTTTGCAAATATTCAATGTGTACCTCCCAGTTTGTGTTGTTCTGGAGCCAGAGTCCCAGAAATTTAGTGCTGTCAACACTTTCAAGAACTCTGTCCCTAAGTTCTATTTCTGTGTTTGGGTGGTGTCTTCCTTTTACATTATAGAAGTTCAGTGCTACTGTCTTTTCTTTGTTTATAATTAGCTATTACACTGGACTCGCATTCGGGAGGACGACGGTTCAATCCCGCGTCCGGCCATCCTGAATCATGTTTTCCGTGATTTCCCTAAATCGCTCGAGGCAAATGCCGGGATGGTTCCTTTCAAAGGGCACGGCCGACTTCCTTCCCCGTCCTTCCCTAATCCGATGAGACCGATGACCTCGCTGTCTGGTCTCCTTCCCCAAAACAACCCTACCAACCAATTAGCTATTGTAATAGCACCTTAACAATGAGCGAAATTGGCTTTGAATCCCGGCCCTGGCAAACATTTTAATTCGTTGCTTCGGCCTACATCATTGTAGTAGAAAAAGATGAGACTCAATATGTCTCAGGAACATTAACTTTATATGATTAATATATCACATACTTTCTGAGTACAGGAAGGATTAAGCCCATTTCACTCATTGCTAAAGTGCTACAACACTGCAGAGCCTCGGCGATAAGGATGGGATTTTAGAAGGGGAATAAGCAATGAACTGAGGCGTAAGTTTGCATTTGTATCGGTATGAAGAAGTACTAGGGTAAACAGTGCAGTTGGGGGTCGCTGCAGTGCCGGAGTGGCATAATGGCTAGCACATCTACCTAGTAAGTGGCAGACCCGGGTTCGAGTCCCGACGTCAGTACAAATTTTAATTCACTGCTTCAGCCTACATCACTTTTGCTCTGTGTTTATCAAGAAAATAAGTAATGGATCCCCTTCAAAATACTCAAAGAGGACATTCGGATTCTTGCTTCCATGGCAGTTTCGACAAGAGCGTCCTGAGCATGTAACCGCATCATTCATGAAATAAAACTCTCTGGCATGTCGACCAAAATTTTAGGTGCCTTTCATGGGGATAGCGGTGTATGAGGCCCACCTACAATTGTGGTCGAGACATTAGAACAGTTTACACTACGATGCTGCCACACACCCAAAATACTCTCATTGAAATGTGAAGATGATTTCCACGGAACAGCTCTACATCGCTGCCGTGTTCCGAAATTATCTTTCGTTTTTACCTGCAACAAGCCATTGACGGCTCTTCGCTGGGAAACTTCGGCGAGTTCAGTTCGGAGACCTGAAGGCGCGTCCGTGTGAAGCAGTTCGTCTAACATTTCACGCTCTGAAGCTAGCAGGGTACCGCATGTCTGCTAGCTGAATATTAAATGCCGTTTGTCACAAGGTGAGGCAATGTAAACGACATGTATTGTAAAAACAGCCGTTGCTCTAAATGCGAAGTAGTTTGAGACTTCAGCTGTAACTTGCTACGAAAGTGGAATAAGCTAACAACTATTACTAGTTCGTCGAGATTAGTATATTAACATGTCCACTTGAAAAGGTAGCCTACTATCAAAAGTGCGCCATTACTAGAAAAGCTCATAACTGGCTTCAGTAATCATTTTATTAGTCTAAGCTGCAATACTGAAAAACGTGGTTGCACTACCATGCGAATAAACAAAGCGCAGCTCCATGTGACTTCAGACCTAAATGACGTAGCGCCTTCAGATTTCCTCTCTCAGTTTCCTCATGAGAATATTTTCCAACTTATTGTTAATACTAAGCAATCAGAGTACAATTCTTTGAAGTAATATCTTGCTATACCAATGATTCTTCCAAGTTTTAAAATTGACACTACTTACTCCAAGAACTACTTATTATATAAATTTTCTAATCTAAATATTGCCGTGTAATCAATAATCAAGGAACCATGCAAGAGTACTATTATTTGTTAGTTTAATTATTTATCTAAATGCCACATGTTTTATTGTTAAATGGATTTCTACCTGCCACCATGCTTCATGAAAATTGTTTGAGCTCGAAGCTGACGCTAATAAAAAACGCTAAATTAAGCGGAGATCACGTATTATCACATTATTCATCAGTTTGAGATCCGTGCAATGAAATTTGTTGCTGACGTGAGCCTGTCTCTATTGTGCGAAATGCAGCAAAGCTCGATTATTTCAGCATCTACAGTACAACACACCTGAAGAAATATTGTCTTGAGATATCTCTAAAATTGCTGTCCCGGCACGTTTGTGTAAGACAGGAGAACAGTAGCTACGAAACTGATGCGAAAGTTAGATGGGTCTCAGAATGGAAATGGAGAGTGTTATTCAATAATTAAGCAAAAAACATAAAACTTTTGCTGAGGTTTTTTAGTTCTCGGAGGCGGTCCAATTCGAAGTAAGCTTTGGAATTTTACGATTTAAGAGTTTACGCCCAGTCCATTCGTACTACTCTTAACCACAGCGTGTAAAATACAGGGTGGTTACAATTAAACTTTCGCTGCTTGAGAGGAATCCTTAGTAAAACGAATGATCGTAGTACAATGAAATTAGTGGAAACATCTGTGAGCACACGAAGAAGAGAAATAACGAATAAGCCATTGATAGAAACGCATTTTAATTTCCATATGGGAGAGTAACATTTGTCAACTGTGTACCATCGAAAGTTCCAGTTTAGAAACGTTACTTAATGTGACGACCATTTGCGTTCACGACAGCCTGGAACCACACTAGAGATAGCATTTCACAACTGTTCGTTGCACTTTTCGAAGGGGGACTATAAAACGTTCAGATGTCGTGACACAGCTTTTGCACTGGTTGAAGATCGCACATTGCGTCCAGCGCTTTCAGCCATGACAATAGCAACTCCTTCAACAATTTGTGGCGCAGTTGGCCTCTCGCAGAAGCAGTCCCAAATCGCCAGTTAATTCGTTCTTCTGAATGACTTTCTTCAACCCTGGTGCAGAAAGAAGATTTCTCCGTATTCCTTTAATGCGTCGATACTTGCGAAGAGCGGCAGCACTGTTGCTGTTGTTTTTATAAAACCAGTGCCGGCGCCTAACGGTAAGCAAAGACACTGACACAAGTAACAACGCAAATCCTGCAGCGAACAGTCTGCACATCACTTCTACGAACTTTGGTACCAATATGGTAGACAGTTTCCCATCTACACTGATTCAAGTAGCGGAACTTTAATTATAACCATCCTGTAGTGCGGAACTCTCTGAAGCTCGTCGACAGGAAAATATTGTAGCAAGAAACACTCGATATGACAGCTTCAGGTGCTGTAATACACTACTGGCCATTAAAATTGCTACACCACGAAGATGACGTGCTACAGACGCGACATTTAACAGACAGGAAGAAGATGCTGTGATATGCAAATGATTACCTTTTCAAAGCATTCACACAAGGGTGGCGCCGGTGGCGATATCTACAACGCGCTGACATGAGGAAAGTTTCAAACCGATTTCTCATACACAAACAGCAGTTGACCGGCGTTGCCTGGTGAAACGTTGTTTTGATGCCTCGTGTAAGGAGGAGAAATGCTTACCATCACGTTTCCGACTTTGATAAAGGTCGGATTGTAGCCTATCGCGATTGCGGTTTATCGTATCTCGACATTGCTGCTCTCTTTGGTCGAGATCCAATGACCGTTAGCCGAATATGGAATCGATGGGTTCAGGAGGGTAATACGGAACGCCGTGCAGGATCCCAACGGCCTCGTATCACTAGCAGTCGAGATGACATGCTTCTTATCCGCATGGCTGTAACGGATCGTGCAGCCACGTCTCGAACCCTGAGTCAACAGATGGGGACGTTCGCAAGACAACAACTATCTGCACGAACAGTTCGACGACGTTTGCAACAGCATGGACTATGAGCTTAGAGACCATGGCTGCGGTTACCCTTGACGCTGCATCACAGACAGGAGCGCCTGCGATGGTGTACTCAACGACGAACCTGGGTGTACGAATGGCAAAACGTCATTTTTCAGATGAATCCAGATTCTGTTTACAGCATCATGATGGTCGCATCCGTGTTTGGCGACATCGCGGTGAACGCACATTGGAAGCGTGTATTCGTCATCGCCATACTGGCGTATCACCCGGCGTGATGGTATGGGGTGCCATTGGTTACACGTCTCGGTCACCTCTCGTTCGCGTTGACGGCACTCTGAACAGTGGACGTTGCATTTCAGATGTGTTACGACCCGTGGGTCTACCCTTCATTCGATCCCTGCAAAACCCTACATTTCAGCAGGATAACGCACGACCGCATGTCGCAGGTCCTGTACGGACCTTTCTGTATACAGAAAATGTTCGACCGCTGCCCTGGCCAGCACATTCTCGAGATCTCTCACCAATTGAAAACGTCTGGTCAATGGTGGCCGAGCAACTGGCTCGTCACAATACGCCAGTCACTACTCTTGATGAACTGTGGTATCGTGTTGAAGCTGCATTGGCAGCTGTACCTGTACACGCCATCCAACCTCTGTTTGACTCGATGTCCAGATGTATCAACGCCGTTATTACGGCCAGAGGTGGTTGATTTGGGTACTGATTTCTCAGGATCTATGCACCCAAACTGCGTGAAAACGTAATCACGTGTCAGTCCTAGTATAATATATTTGTGCAGTGACTACCCGTTTGTCATCTGCATTTCTTCTTGGTGTAGCAATTTTAATGTCCAGTAGTGTATTTATTTCTCATTAAAGAAAATGTCCTCAAATGAAAAAAAATGATAAATAGCACGTTGTTTCTACTGTACAAATGGGTACAAATGGTATTCAAACATCTCTTCTCTCATTCATTTTTTAGTGGAAAAAGAGCAGGAGGGCTCAGAGGACTGTGTTAGAGAATTACTATGGGATAACAGGGAAGCAACGAGTTCGCCAACTTTGTGTGCTAGGATACACATGTTTTAAATTTTAAAAGGTAACTTCTTACGGAAGATTGGGGGGAAATAAATATAACATCAAAGCTGGAGGTATCTCATTCTATAACGTTAGTTACAATGGAACCACGTGAAAAATCAGAAGTCGAAATGTATATGTAGTTAAGTAAATTATTTTTATAATGTGCAATGTGTACTGCACGTTAAGGAAGCTGACTGGTATTGAATCATATGAAGTATATGAAATGGATCACACAATATATTTCCCCTTACTGTACTGCTGTCTGCTTTTCAGTTTATTTCTGAGTGTTTCGTGACCGTAAAAATTCCTAAGGACAATTTCTGGAAAAGCTCACCAACAGCTTATCGGTTTGTTTTAGTTGTGAATGCATATCAAGATTCCGTTCGGTAGCCTTACTGCTGGTTAGTAATGCCTACAGTACGAGAAATACAGGGTCATTACCTTGTTGTTCAGCAGAGAATTAATTAATTGTGAAAGTACTGTCATATTTTTACGGACGAAATTGGTCAGTTATTAACAGCTGTGCTTTACTGTACCTAATATACCACTGTTTGTTACAGATTTAAGTGTAAGACGTAGTATGTCGACATTAAGCTGAAGAATTTAGAAACGTCAAAAGCTGCTCCTGGCATAACAAAAAATTATACTCTGAGACAGGACTTCGATGAGTCCAGAAACAATTGCTCAAGGGAATATGTGAGCAACAGGGAACGAAAAACAAGGTGTCGTAAGGAGTTTTAACAAAGTAAATCATGACTTCCCGTTACGCCGAGTGTGACATACGCGGGGCGTTCAGTAACTAATGCAACATATTTTCCTTCTCGGCCAGTTTCAGTTGAATAAGTGCGCAATTTGTTGTGGGACATCTTGGAATATTCCCACTGCAGCCCCTGTAGTTTCATGTAGTTCCGATAGGTGGTGGAGCTATACGTAGCCTTCAAAATGGCTCCGTAACAGCGGTACTTTCCAAGCAGAGAGCTGACATTGAGATTCTTTTGGCTGAAAACCAGAGCACCGCAGAAATTCATGTCCCGTAGTGCTCAGAGCCATTTGAACCAAAAGCAAGGTTTCCCATTTTTTTATAAGTACATAGACCTGTTTATTTCTACAATGGTTTACATCAGTTTACAGCTTGAACATTTGGGCATTTTTCGACATAATCACCATTTCTGTCGATGCATTTTTGTAGACGCTGTGACAGTTTTTGTATGCCCATACCATACCAGCTTGCCGCCGTGCTGTTCAGAAAGTTACGAACCTCTTCTTTCACCTCGTCGTCGGAGCTGAGTCGCTTTCCGGCCAAATGTTCTTTTAACTTAGGGAACAGGTGATAGTCACTGGGCGCCAAGTCAGGACCATAGGGTGAGTGGGTGATTATGTTCCACTGAAACTGTTGCAGGAGACCAACGGTTTGCCAAGCGATGTGTGGGCGAGCGTTGTCATGGAGAATGTGTCCGCCCTTGCTCGACATTCCTCTTCTCCGGTTCTGAATTGCCCGTTTGAGTTTTTTCAGAGCCTCACAGTACCTGTCAGCGTTAATTGTGGGCCCAGTGCGCATGAAGTCGATTAACAATACCCGTTTCCGATCCCAAAAAACCGTTGTCATGACTTTACCGGCGGACTGTGTTTGTTTCAATTTCCGCGGCTTTGGTGTAGAACGATGCCGCCACTGGCGTGATTGTTGCTTGGTCTCAGGTGTAAAGTGGTATGCCCAGGTTTCGTCACTTATGACAATTGAGCCCAAAAAGCTGTCCTGTTCGGCTGCAAGGCGGTGAAGAAATGCGTGGGAAGCATCAACTCGTTGCCGCATGTGGTCCTCAGTCAGCATGCGTGGCACCCATCTTGCTCACACCTTCCGGTAGTTCCATGTTTCCCTTAAAATTCTGTGAGTGGTGCTTCGGGAAACCTCAGGAACCAACGTGCAGAGATCATCCAGGGTGATCCGCCGATCTTCACGCATGCTTTGCTCAACCTTCAACACTGTCTCCTCAGAAATTGACAGTCTCCCGCTCCTTTGCTCGTCGTGAATTTCGGTCCGACCAGCTGCAAACTCTCTACACCACTTACGAACATTTTTGATATTCATGCACGACTCATCATACACTTCCTTCAATTGGCGATGGATTTCAATCAGCGCAGTGCCCTTTGCGATCAAAAACCGAATAACTGCGCGCAATTCGCACTTGGCGGTAACATGCAACGGGAGCTCCATTCTCAACGGCTGCCAAGCCAAGACTGAACGCCTCAGCGCGGCGTGCGCATGCTTGCACACAGTGCGTGAAGCACTCTTCATAACAGTATGACCAACTGCCACAGAAACAGAGTTCTGTACTTATAAAAAAACAGGAGACCTTACTTTTGGGATTACCCTCATAGTTTGGCGAGGCGTCTGTCCTCGTCGCAATGAGGTCGCGCAAACCTATCCGATCTCCAGCGTGGCGGCTAGCCGCGCAGCTGTGACTCCTGCAGTATTGGAATGTACGAGAATGAGATTTTCGCTCTGTAGCGGAGTGTGCGCTTATATGGAACTTCCTGGCGATTAAAACTGTGTGCCGAGCCGAGACTCGAATTCGGCACCTTTGCCTTTCGCGGGCAAGTGAAAAGGTTCCGAGTTCGAGACTCGATTCGGCACACAGTTTTAATGTGCCAGGAAATTTCACTCTCATACAAGGTGATCGACGAATCACAATCAAACACCTCTCTACTCAACTGGACGCCTCTGTTGGCAGTGGTAACACACTTGTCCACCATTTGGGGTACCAAAAGTTGTGTGCCCCCTGGGTTCCTCGTCTCTTAACAGGAGAGCATAAAGAGCAAGGAAGGACTATCTGTACGGAATTACTTGCGCGTTACGAAGCTGATTTTCACAATTTTTTTCGAACATCGTCCAGGCGATGAAACTTGTGTTGATCACTTGGAACCGGAAACAAAAGGACAGTCCACGGAGTGACGCCACACTGTATGTTCTCCGAAGGAAACGTTCAAAGCCGCGCCCTCAGCCGGTAGTCTTGGCGACGGTCTTCTGAGCCTCTGAAGGGGTAATTCTGCTTGACGTCCTTCCTAATGGTGCAACGATCACCTCTGAAGTCTATTGTGCTACCCTCATGAAATTGAAGAAGCGACTTGAGCGTGTTCGTCGCCACAAAAACTGCAAATGAACTTCTCCTTCTCCATGACAATGGAAGGTCCCACACAAGTCTGCTCACCTGAGAGGAGCTCACAAAACTTCATTGGACTGTTCTTCCTCATCCACCCTGCAGCCAGAATCTCGCACATTCCGACTTCCTTCTGTTTGGAGCAATGGAGTATGCACTCTGTGGAAGCAGCAAGTGGATGATGCGCATGTTATTGATGCTGTAAGACATTGGCTTAGACCTCGACCAGTGGAGCGGTGCCGTACAGGCATCAGGCTCTCCTAGAAAGGCAGCGTAAGACCTTCTCATTGAGCGGAGATTGTTGTGTCGGAAACTAGTACTTTGTAGCCAAAAGAGTGGGACATAATATTGTGTATTGGGATCCTGAATAAAACCAATCCGCTTTCAGAAAAAAAAAAAAAAAAAACATGTTGCGTTACTTACTGAACACCCCTCGTATTCAAGCCAGTGTCGTACTGTACAACATCAAGTGTACCGTTATACGAATACTGAAAGAAAGGCATAGTATTGTCATATTCAATTCTTATAGAGCGTAGAACATAAATAACTTACAGTTTCAGCCGTACGAGTACACAAACTGCCGACAGGGTGACGAGTCTTTCACACACTCACCTCCCGCAAAGCCAGATGACTTACACAGTATCGTGCGTTTGCCGTATAATCGCGCAGATCCGTTTGCAGCAAACCAGCGGTATTTATCTTTGTGCAAGGAATGGATCTATACTTGAGAGACTGAAACCTAGGCGGAAGACAATAACTGTGTCGTATCATTGCGTAATACTCGTGATTTTGTGGTGGTTACTTAGCATGTCTTAAACATACACCTCTGATAAGTTACGTACACGATGTGTTTCGGATCTGTGGTTACAGTAATCGAGCTTATGGCATTGCAGAAACTTGGTTAAATAGACTTGCTTGCCAAATTTCCTAAAATAGTGTCTATACCACCGGCGTTAGATGCCCAAGTGGTAGCAAAAATGTTTGTTAATAAAACAAAAACATTTTTTCTGGGAACGGGCTGCAGAACTTGAATTAAATTAAACGACACCACGAAACCGCAAGAAACTGCTACAATGCACATTTATTTATTAACAACGAGTCTCACGTCAGGTCAAAGGAAGGTTTCTGGCTGCAAGTGCCTGGTTGTAATCAGTTATAGCATTTATCACTTACACATGTGTTCATCTTCTCATAAATTATTCTGTTAATGATTAAGCGCAGAAATCGACAGATCATTGCAGTGTGTCATACGCACTGTATTATGTGCAGAACAGTGTAATGTAGGGTCAATTTGTGCACTTAGTGACTAACAGAAAAATGTGTATGACACTGGGCGCATGTATAAGCGACAGATGCTACAACTGATAACAATTGTGCGTTTGACACCAACGAACCTTCTTTGAATCTGATGTCTTGGTATCGATCACGACAACTTTTCGTGTTTTTCTGTTGCCATTCACTAGGCAAATAAAAAGTGATATATCTAACATAAAAGAATATGATTTGTCGAACATTACGTGACAACAATACAACAATACCTGAACGTGACGCTTAATAACTGCCTTCATCTGCGCGGCGCTGATTGTGAGTCGCGTCGTGACCGTAAAGAGGTGGAAAATGCACTTCCAGTCAGATATTGTGCTGACTGCGCTGCAGTAGTGTGGCTATGACGATTCTGGCCCACTTTCTTTGCATCACGTGACCTAGGTAGCTGATCTTTCTACAAATCATCACAGTGAATTCACAGAATTTCTTATCTCGTTCTGAATACCTCCAAGTAGTTCCAGGAGTTGGTGGGACGTTTACAACACACAAAAGCATGTGGAATTCTCCAGAAGTTCTTGTATCATTCCGACTACTTCCATGTAATTCTGAGTTTTCCTGCTGACTCAGGAAGCGGTGGGAAGGCAGTTTCTTATTTCTTCTGAACACTTGCCAGTAGTTCAGAGCCTTCCTGCTGAATTCCTGTTTTTCATTATGTTGTCAGGAGATGAATGTGGGAAATTTGAAAAACTGATGGGAAATTTAAAAAAATTGAAGATGGCGTTCAGTGCTGAATTAACACTCACACACACACACACACACACACACACACACACACACACACACACACACACACACACACAATCCTCATAATGTACCACCTTCCTCCCATCTCCTACAATCAGAACCCAGTCTCTCTCTCTCTCTCTCTCTCACACACACACACACACACACACACACACACACACACACACACACAAATCATAATCACCATAATCTACCATATCACTTCTCTCTCCTACGATTAGAACCTAGTATTTTAGATGCAGTTAAGATTAAAAAGCCAATTACAATGTATTCCCATTTCAATAGTGCTCAAAAGTATCAGAACCAAATGAAATGTTTATGAAAAAATATGTCACAGATATCAAAAGTATATCAATTTTGTAAAATAATGAAAATGTTGTCAGTTACTGGCATGTTTTTGTTACTGAATTCAAGAAATTGTTTTTGGACTGGCTCATCAGTTGGATCAGTAATTTTCGATGAAAGCAATGTCTAATTTACTATGGAGTAGTAAATCGAATATATAACATAATCTCCATAAACAGTGAAAAATCAGGATTTGCTTATCCTGTATAATTAATGACTTAGTAACACATAGTTGCTGAATATGAGATTTATTTTAAATACTATTCTGAAAAACTTAAAAAAGTCAACTGCTGTCACTTGTCTTACTCAATAGATGGCTACAAGGGTAAAACAATCAAAATTCGATAAGTGTACATTAGTGTAAAACACGAGAGAGCCTCAAGTTATTTACCACATCTTTGATGCTTGTCAGATGTGACAATATTCTTTCCAAGCCTGTAAAAATGCATTGACAGTGCAAAAGAGTGCAATATTTGCTTTAAAATTGGTGTCAAAACATGATTGTGAACTCTAAAATAAGTATCACAATGTTATTCCCATGTCTAAATACATGTGATCTAGGACAGATAAACTTCTTATAGAACATGAGAATGAGCTTAAAATTTATCACCATAAGTAGCTATAAACCAATGATTGCTTATGCAATGTAACAGGAGAATGAGTGTAAAACATACTCTCCATAAATAGTTAGAAACCAGTGTTTTCTTATGCAATGTAATCAACAAATTGGTAATATCTATTTGTTGAAGATTAGTTTTACGTTAAATACTCTTCTAAAGCCCAAAATAATATCAATTACTCATTGAAGCTCGCATTGCTTGTCATCACTAACAGTTCGATCTGAGTACCACACTTGGTTTGAGACACAACACAGCATCAAATTAAATATTTTCCTCATCTGTGATGCTTGTCACATGCCACAGGGCTATTTCTGAGCCTACAATGTCTGCAATAATACATCAGCAATGCAGAAAGCGCAGTGTTCACATCCCTCATCACAATATCTGTGAAATTGGTGACTGAAACATGATCGTGAACTCTAAAGTAAGTATTCGAATGCTATTTCTATACTGAAATAATTACCAATTTCATGACAAACTAACAGATAACATTGCTGGTTAGGTCCGAAAGATCAATGTTACAAAGATAACCTGACCTGCAGAAAACACATGTTAGCTAAAATACTGTGCTAAGCAGCCAAGCACAAAAAGGAGGCAGTCTTGTTTACAATTAATTCGATCTACTCTTAGTGTAAATCACAATACGCTCTGAAATTAAATATTTCCACATCTAAATTGTTCTGAGACACCCTTTTAGGAAGGACAAAGATAATTAATCGTGTTATACACTAGAAAAATGTAAAGTGTGATACAGACTGACAATTATTGCTTTTGTTACAAATGACTCAGGCCTATTACTATTTAGATACAACAACAACTTTTGATGAAGGTTATAATATTTACTAGTCGCGAAAGGTGCCAAGGCTTTGTAAACATTTATAGACTGTATTTACTACAATCAACTATTCAATAGCACCAACATTTAACAGAAATATGGGAAGAGAAAACGCTCTCTCTCTCTCTCTCTCTCTCTCTCTCTCTCTCTCTCTCTCTCTGTCACACACACACACACACACACACACACACACACACACACACACACACACACAAACACGCAAAACATAGCACCGAATGAGGTGGCGCAGGGGTTAGCACACTGGACTCGCATTCGGGAGGACGACGGTTCAATCCAGCGTCCGGCTTTGCTGCTTTAGGTTTTCCGTGATTTCCCTATTTCCCGGGATAGTTCCTTTGAAAGTCACCGCGGACTTCCTTCCCCATTCTTCCCTCATCCAATGTGACCGATGACCCTGCTGTTTGGTCCCTTCCTCCAAATCAACCAACCAACCAACACAACATATCCAAAAGACAAAAGAACTGAGCAAACATCATATTAACGGAGAAGGAAGGAATTAAGATGTTTTCGCGATTTTACTGCGATGTAGCACTTGAACTGAATATTTTTTCGTAATATGGAGGAAGAACTTCTCTTTAGCTTAGACACATATTACGACCACGGACGATGAAAGAGCTGAAACACCCCCAAAGAAGATGCAACAAGACGGAGTAGATACCTGGAAAGTATAATTACAGGTGTCTACGAAAACTCTAGAAAAATAAAATTGCTATATTTCTCGAAGTATGTAAGATTTCGCATACTTTGGGAGGTCTATGGTCCTTCAAATTACATATTTCTGCATCTAAATTATCTATATTACATATTTAAATATACACAGTACAATACGATAGCCAGCCTGCATATTTTTGTGTGTGTGTTTGTACTCGATAAATAATAAATAATTTTATCAAATAGTTTACTTTCGAGATATCGACTCTGTTTTGTTGCACCATCTTTTTTGGAGGTGTTTCAGCTCTGCCATAGTCTTTGGTTGTAATATGTATCTAAGTTTAAGAGACGGTCTCGCTCTATATTACAAAAATATATTCAGTATAAGTGCTGCATCACAATAAAATAGTCCAAACATCTTAATTCTTTCCTTCCTTTCTAATATGGCGTTTGCTCATCTTTTGTCTTTTTGCTATGGTGTATGAGCGTCCACACTCTTGTGTGTGTGTGTGTGTTTTCTCTTTCCGTATTTCTGTTAAATGTTGGTGTTATTTAATAGTTGATTATAGTAAATGCAGTCTACAAACATTTACAGAGCCTTGGCTCTATTATCTCAATTGGTACGTATTGCAGTCTTGGTCAAGAGTTTTTATTGTACATAAACACCAGTAGGACTCAGTCATTTGTAATAAAAGCAATAATTGTTAATCAGTATAAATGATTACATTTTCCTAGTGTATAAGACGATGCATTATCTTCGTCCTTCCTAAAATGGTGCCTCAGAACGGTTTAAATGTGGATATATTTAATTTGAGGTTGTATTGTGATTTACACCAAGAGTAGGTCTAATTTCTTCTAGTAAATCAGACTGCCTATTTGTTTGTGTGCTTGCCTGCTTAGCATAGTAGTTTAGCCAAAATATTTTTTTCTGCAGGTAAGGCTATTTTTATGACATCGATCTTTTAGACCTAGCCTCCAATGTCATCTGATAGTTTATCACGGAATCTGTATTTATTTGAGCAAGGAAGTGGCGTTAGAATACTTACTTTAGAGTTTACAATCATGTTTTAGTCACTAAATTGCCAAATATCGTGATAAGTGAAGTAAACATTGCACCTTCTGCGTCGTTGATGTGTTTTTGCAGACATTGCAAGCTCAGAGAGAACATTGCAAAATGAACATTGTGCCATTTGACAAGCATCATAGATGTGGAAAATATTTTATTTGAAGCTGTGTTGTGTCTTAAACCAAGTTGATATTCAGATAGTACTGTGAACATCGCCACTTGTTATTGATGAGAAGCAATGGGAGGGTCAATCGGTAATTGATATCATTTTGGGTTTCAGGAATTTAATAGTATTTAATATAAAACTAATATTAGACATCTAGGTATTACTAATTTGTTGATTACACCGAATAAACAAATATAGGTTTTGAATTATTCATGGAGAGTATGTTTTAAACCCATTCTCATATTCCATGAGAAATTTACCAGCATGGTTACCAGGTCACACTTGTTTAGGCACAAAAATAGCACTGGGGTACTTACTTTAGAGTTCACAGTCATATTTTTGAAACCCATTTGAAGTAAATTTTGTATCCTTTTGGGTAGCTAGTGCATTTTTGTAGGTTTGGAAAGAACATTGCGACAATTGGCAAGTGTCAGGTATTTGGTAAATAATTAATTAGAGGTTCTGTTGTGTCTTTTGTAGCCATCTGTTGACCAAGACAAAAAATATGATCTTAAAAGTAGCAGTTGTCTTTATTTAATAGCTCTGGAGCATTGCAGGATTATATTTTAAAAAACTCATCTTTGACGACACGGTATTAGTAATTTGTTAATTTATTGGTTTTTCACTGTTTAAGGAGAGTCAGTTCAGTGGCGGCTCCAGTAAAGTTTTACTGTTGTGCTACATTGTGTGGCCTGTAGCTTTAGGATAGTAACTATAACTGAACTCTATATATTTATGTAACATAAATGAACTGAAGTGTTTAAATATATTTAGTTTTTATAGTTAATCGTT
This sequence comes from Schistocerca piceifrons, assembly GCF_021461385.2. Classification (NCBI taxonomy): domain Eukaryota; kingdom Metazoa; phylum Arthropoda; class Insecta; order Orthoptera; family Acrididae; genus Schistocerca; species Schistocerca piceifrons. The sequence goes on along the minus strand of NC_060138.1, from coordinate 635,234,133 downwards.
TAATCTCGCAAGGAATAAAATAAAATGAAAGAACAAAAGCTGTGGAAGCAGTGGGGATCGAATCCCAGTCGCCAAAGTGCAGTTATGCGTTCTTAAACAATTTGCTACCACCTTTTCCGACATCTATTGCTTGAATTTCCTCACACTCCACATGTAAATGTTCACAGAGTGTTTTATATTTTCCTATGGCCTTCTCAGGCGAAATACTTTGGGAACCTAAAAGAGGCATCTGCCTGCTTCTAGTCACATAGTTTGAGCCAAATCGATGAGCCTCATCCGATGCTCTCTTGTTGTTAGATTTATGTTTGTGGATCTACCTAACTCGTTAAATCTCACTTCTTGTCCCAAGATACTGGAAAAGGGCCTGTACAACTTTCATACAAACCGAATGTGGCATTTTCCACTTTTTCTGTATGAATTATACTTGTTCAAGACTATAATACATTTATAAATGTCAAGCAGCCAAACTAACCAGACAGTTTTTGTGAACCAAAAGAAACAGAAAACACAAATTTAAGGACATTAACATTTCAGTATCTGTGCTATAGTTTTCTATTACAGAAACATAAAATCACTTGAGAATAGCCTAGAAGACAGAAAGTAGTCATGAACAAATAAATGTAATACAGCAAAAGTGGAAAATGTCACCTTATGTTGAAAAATTCATTGATGTGGTACCTGCTATGAAAAAAACTAACCTTTCATACTAAATTTGATCGTACATTCGCCTTTTCTCTGACCACCAATAGAGTGTTGTCTTACAGAGATAGCAATTATAGCTATACTGAATGTATTAGTTTTTATATCTAAACTGATCTGTTGAAATATATTTAAGTTTTATAATTTATCGTTTAAACTGCAAGGATTAAAATAAAATGAAAAAAAAGTTGTTGGTAGCAGTGGGAATCGGAATCAGCCCAACAAATTACCTGTCAGTGCGGCTAACCATTCGGTCACAGAGCTGCCACTATGGCCACTCTCCAGAAACCCCTCATTTCTACACTTGCACAATACGTTAAACACACATTCAAAGAAAGTTATTGACCTGGTGCTGAGAGCAACGAAGCACTCGTAGTACTGGAAGGAATGACGTCACACAGAGCGTGCAGTGTGTTGAAAACGGACAGCTGCATTCCTTATAAGAGTTGACCGCATTGCGGTTGACCGCCACTTCAGGGCTCTACACTGGTTTCTAGTTCTCTAAGAGAGCATGTGTTCATTCATTTTACTTGCATACCCACAAGCATTCGGAGATAACTGGTGTAATTTTAGTGCTATTTCGGGCCACATTAGAAGAGAAATCGCAATTTAAGTGCGATTTCTGGCTCGCATTTGAAGAGAAGTGATTTTAGTGTTATATTTACAGTGTGCTGTAGCACATTAGCGCATTATAAACGGATACCACTGAGTATGTTATACATTAGTTCTAATATTCCAAATCAGATGATTGATATTTCTCAATGAAATTTACCGATGCAACTAGTGCGCCAATCGATAAATGATCTTTCTTTTAATGCAGTAACGAAAACATTGTTGATAGCATTTTTGTCATCTTACACAATTTTTAGATAAATAATTCATTTCATTCAGGTACTTCTGAGTACTGACCAGATGGGGCTACAGTGTAATTGGCTCTTTCATTTATTGGTTGCTGAAATACTAGGTTCCGATTGTAGGAGAGGAGAGGGAGGTATTACATTGTGGAGATAGATAGATAGAGAGAGAAAGAGAGAGAGAGAGAGAGAGAGAGAGAATGTGTATATGCTTAAATTTAGCGCTCATCACAAACTTAAGTTTTTTTTATTTTAAATCTCCCGCCAATTTTTCAAATTTACCACATTTATCTCTTGATGAAGTCATGAAAAAAAGAAATTCAGCAGGATAACTGTAAACTGCTCGGAAATCTTCAGAGTGAGCTAAGAAATTCTGGGAATTCCTTCCCCGTATCTTGCTGATTAAGCAAGAAGACTCGGAACTAACCAGAAGTATTCGGGACGAGGTAATAAGTGCTGTGAAGTGCCCGTGAAGACGGTATTGAGAGGTTAATGTCCTACGGTACTTGATGTGAACAAGGTGGACCAGAATATACAATGTATAGAAGGTGGCACAGGATCACCTTAGCCATACTGCTTATTGTGGTCATTATTTCATTCGAAGCGTCTCAGCGTTAGTCACCATCAAAATGAATTTTAAAAAAGGACAGATATGACACATATGGTCAACAGCTGGACCAGACACTATATTTATCACCAGAGTCATTATTTCTATCCCTTTTTTGTTTTGACTTGGTGATGGCTGTGGCTGAAATGTGTCATAAAGTATAATAAACACATTGTGGTCTAAACAAACTCTGTGTGAAAGTGCTAAGAACGGTCGACGGCCTCTGTAACGATTTGCTATCCTGTACAGCACAGGTCAAGCGTTGAAGCCGTATATGAAGCCGGCACAAATAGGAGAATGGTGCCGCAAGCGGTTTACTGATGCAAATAATGAAACGATTTTGTGCATAGCTAATGTCTAGTATAAGACATAAAAATAATTACGCTGATCAGAAAATCAGCACTACATTTTCTGTGAAAATACTTCTATTATCAAAGTAAACGTCGTGAAATTTATTGTCAGGCACATACGGGTCTGGTTAGTTGTCGCGTATGAGCATAGAACATCGGCAACAGTGTTTACAACGTCTGCTTTCTGCAGAGTTACTCGGTACCGTCGGTAGGTAAATCTGCTATTTTTTTAGCATTTAGTATCCAAACTATCTATTTTATGAAACTGGTAGGTTTCGCAAACATCACTGTTGTAATTTTCTAATTTTATCAAGAACTTCTTTCACATACAAAGTAAACACCAAATGGAAGCGGATATGACAAGCACCTACTTCTAACGCAGTAAATAGACCAGTTACGAACCACTTATGCAACAACTCTGGGTTTGGCCCATGAATTATATTTTCTAATTGCTAGTGCTACAAAAATCTTAGCATTTCTATTGTGACTAATCTTGGCTAAAGCTGATAATGTGGTATAGTACAACAGCTATCTTGCCTGGCGTTTAGATATTGCGATAACCAAATTACTCAGTGTACATATATGTGCATTACTACGATTCCAAAATTACTGAGTGTACCCGTAAGTCTAACTTTTTAGATAAAATAATTATTTCGGAATATTACTTTAAGAGCTGGTAATGAGTTTACGGCTGCTTAGTTCTATCACATATTTTACATAAAAGTAGATGTTGTAGAGCATTTCTGAATGAAAAACTGCAGCACTTTGAAGGAATCGCCAAGAGAAATATACAGACAAACGACGAAAATTTGATATTAATAAAACTGCCAGTCTGCTGATAATACAGCATTTTATGACATCGGCTACATCTGGAATATGGGGTTTATTTTATGCGAAGGCATTAAATCAGAGAGACATTTTAATATTTTCAGGTTTATTATGCAAGTCGTTTTTTCGATCCTAGTCCGCAGTTACAGTGGTACAGAATTTTCTGAGGAACCACCTCGGTTCATCTTAATAGGCGCAATTTTAGACGACGATATGTTTGTTAGTTCAACTAACGGTGTCTCCTGTGATCCAAGTTTCCAAATTTTAGTTAAGAAGTTTTAATGTTCCTTTCGTACGATATTATGTAACATTCTATATGTGTAAGAGACTAATTGGAGTTACAGAAACAATGACCATATCGGAAGCAGTGTTGTAATGCAAAAGACTCACTCTTAATGTTTCCATAATCCGCTTTGCGATCATTTTTTAGCGTCTTGAAACTTTCAAAGTACAGTAATCTAAGCAAACGGACCGGATGATAGACTGGCGGTTTCCTGACGTAACGATCAAAATGCGAAATTCGAATCATTTCACTTCAAAACTTATAATATCTTGGACACAGATGAAAGTATTGTTTTAGCCTGACAATGCAGTTTGTTGAGCATTTATATGACACTACTAAGCTAATTACACGATGCCATGGGGATGTGCCCAGCTTTTCAATGAATTTTTTCCCTTTCTCTCATAATTCAACTTGGGAAGGGTCACGGACTGTTCCAACGATATCCAATAATTGGCCTTTCTCTCATTAATTCAACTTGGGAAGGGTCACGGACTGTTCCAACGATATCCAATAATTGGCCGAAGGAGGATCTTCTGAGTGATCCTTTCGTACATGAAACACTCTATCTTACTATGCTTCCAATAAGTCAGAGTCTGGAATCTTCCTCCAAGACTGTCTTGGAACCAAGTTTCTGACAATCAAGCCCAAACTTCGTGAAACTCAGTCCATCCACGTCTTCTTCGCATCAGGGTCGTAGAAGTATAATGTAAAGCAGCTGCCAGCCACGGCGTAGTTGCGAGACTCGTTATATAAAACTCGCGCGTCGCTGGTTTTTAATTTTAACAAATTCATAATCGCGTGGATTACATGCTTTCCACTGAAATGTCATCGCACGTTGTTTTACGGATGTGTTGTTATAAGACAAACAGAAATGTGTCACAATACTCCTATTCATTGAAGTTGATTCTAAGACGACACACTTGTAAAAATCCCATACAGTTTGGCATTAATAATAATTCGAAAGCAATAACGTGGATTTTATAAGTAAAGTGATTTAAAACCACGCTGCAGCTGATTTAAATTATGGGAATTCTTGTCCATTAGTTATGCAGACAACTGTTATTATAAATGTCTAAACACGTTTCAATACTTTTGCGATTTCATCAGTGAATACTTTTATTCAATTCTGTAAAATGCAAATATGTTTCCAAATAGGGGAGAGAGTTATATCTTGATGATAGTGTACCTAGGAACACACGATGTTTCCTTGTCGGTGTTTCAATACAGCGACGGATTTTAGAATGACGTGAAGAAATGCGCGGGAGAGGCAGTTTCCGGCAGTTTCTAGTGTTTTTGGCTGTAGTGAAATACGAGATTGTGCTCAGTGCAGCGTCTATAAATATTCTGAGTGCTATATAATGTATTGAAGCTATGTGGAAGATATTACTAATTCTTGAGTTACAGAATTTTATGTTGATTAATATTCTACGTATTTTAAAAAATAGTTATATAACTTATGGACAGATAAGTCATGCTTCGTGTGTGCTCCATCTTGTACCTTGAAATTGGAGGAGATCTTCTACCAGGGAACATGTGTTACTTGTAAATGACACAGAGTTTCTGTAATCCTTTAACAACTTTCCCGGTCTCGAAAATGGAAATTTGTGTTAGTTCCTAACACTTTCCATTTCGAAAATATTTAGCTTTGATAAGATTTCTATCTAAAGTGATTTCACTTACTATTTATTATTATGTATTACAGTAAGACTGTAACAGGTACACTGTTAAATACTTCACTTTCTGTTTATTGGCCTGTAGTAGGGTAATAATGTAACATATAGGCTATTTAATATAACATTGACAAAATTTTCTTAGTTGGTCCATTTTTAAATTTCAGTAGGGTATTTGTTCCTAGGTATGATCATTTTGTACACTGGATTGGTATTTCACTTTTGGAAGAGCCTTAATTTTTGAAAACAACTTTTGTAATTTCAGAAAAGGACTGTAGCAAACTGGCGCCTTGCCGCACAGCCACCAACCATATAGTTGTGTACTGCGGGTTGCCGAATCTCCAGCCCACTAACGACACTACGTCTGGAGACAGAACGAGAACACAATGCAACCACTCAAACACGCAAAGTTGTCGTTGATTGAATCTCCAGTAGCCACCACGGTACCGTGTAGTGACAGCCTCGCAGCCAGACGGTAAACATCGCCGCAAGCAATGCTGGCGCCGCGGCACTACCTCGTTTCAGCAGACCGCGCGCCCTCAGAGTGCCAAGCTGGTATCCTTCCGCCTTTCAACTGCTCTGCAGTGAGTTCAGAGTTACGACGGCTGAATCTAGCACACAATCAATAGGAGTTCACAATGCCGAGCAGTACGAGTGCAGTTCCTATCCTCGAGCACCCTGCCGCTCACTTACCACCACGGCATCCCGCACCTCATCAGTGTAGGAACTTTCCAGTGCCATCGCCAATGACTGACTTTTCAGCATGAACGAAGCAGTGCGACACACTTCTCAAGAAACTGTGGTATTGTATTCTGTTCATTAGACTTAATGAGCATACAATTTCTCTTTGCTACCTGGCCATTTCAGTTTGTAGCGTGTCGCTTCCCTCGGCCACGAACACTAAACTATCATTTAAAAATCAGTGAAGAGTATATGTCAAACTTGTATTGCAGGGCTAACTAAACACAACAGTCTGAAAACTGTTGCGAGGTTCAACACACTCCTGAACTAGCTGTTCAACCTGCTGGCCCTTTAAACAGTTTATGCCTTATTTTCTATATTGTTCTGTTCTTTTTATATTACTGTGTACAGGTGCCTTGCCATTCGCAACTAAATCGTGTTACTGTGAGTTAACAAATCATTGTACTTATAAATATAATATCGTTTGGCGAAAGTATTTCAGGACTGTATTTTTCGAATACTGACAGCTACTTCCCAAGTTTCCGTCCTCATCTGCATGCTTTTCTGTTGTGGAAATGCCCACAAAAAGTACGATAGATGTTTTTGAGGTATTCCATTCGCAAGTTAAGCTTTTGCACTTCACGGAAGACAATGTCCATGTTGCTGCATTGTGTCTAGTCTCTGTTGACGATATCACTTGTTTCCATGTGTGTGTGTGTGTGTGTGTGTGTGCGTGTGTGTGTGTGTATTTGTGTGTGTGTGTGTGTGTGTGTGTGTGTGTGTGTGTGTGTGTGTGTGTGTGTGTGGGTGTGTGTGAAAGGTGGATGCAGATGAGGACAGATAGTATAAAAGTAAGTATAAGTAATACCAACGGCCTTGCCGCAGTGGTAACACCGGTTCCCGACAAATCACCGAAGTTAAGCGCTGTCGGGCTGGGCTAGCACGTGGATGGGCGACCGCCCGGTCTGCCGAGCGCTATTGGCAAGCGGGGTGCACTCAGCCCTTGTGAGGCAAACTGAGGAGCTACTTGATTGAGAAGTAGCGACTCCGGTCTTGGAAACTGACATACGGGCTGGAGAGCGATATGCTGACCACACGACCCTCCATATCCGCATCCAGTGACGCGTATGGGATGAGGATGACACGGCGGCCTATCGGTGCCGTTGGGCCTTCATGGCCTGTTCGGGAGGAGTTTAGTTTAAGTATAAGTAATTGCTAAATAACGCCATGAAATATTTTCGCACTACACAATTACATTTGTGGATATAGTGGTCGTAATAGGTGGACCTGAATTCCCATAATTTAGTGTGTGAACACGGCTGCTGCTAAAACTTCAAAACCAGACGACAGTTATTGTAGCTGATGGTTGCCGTCAACTGTAAACATTCCGAATTACGTAACAGTTACGGTTCTCAAGAAATTCTGTTACCTGACGAAGTAGCATCTACATAAACCTTTTCCCAGGGATCTCTTCGACTTGTCATGTAACAACTCGGATGTGGAACGAAACAACATAGCAAGAAACACTCAGAAATATTTAAGACGCCCCTCTGATGCGACCAAGTGAGGTTCAGAAGCTTGTGATTCCGCCTGTGGTAGGTTCGGGAAATCCAGGCCATCTACTTGTACTTTGGCCGTATTGTTGTGAAACTACAGCACAGTGGTTTAATGACTCTACCTGAAACATTGAAACGTTGTTCAGCTCCTGGATTGGAAAACAAAGTCTCGTCTATAGCGCGCTGTGTTGTTATCTGTGGACCTATCTGGGCTCACTGACTCCAAGCATCAGTTTGTCTGCTTCATTCTCATTACATGAGAGGCAATAGTCTTCGCTCGGTACCCGTTATGAGACACAGCTATAATCTGTCAAGAAATTTCATTACAATGTAAACTCCGCGGCAGAGCGGAAGATTCGAACTACAAGAGCCCACAAAGGTCCTTTGTGGTATCGTTTTCCTTTCTTATGTAGATTTCTCCACAGAGATTTTGCCTTGTTTAGTCTGTTTCTTTATTCTTTGTGCAGCAGTGGCTGGCGTTCCTAATGCATGAAGGCCGCATCAAAGTCTTTTGCAGAAATTAAGCGAACAATAAAAGCATAACTTCATACCGAAAATATGATTTTGTATTACTAGTGGCATTTTTGTGGTTTGAATGAAACAGGATTTACTAATTTTAGGTAGCTATTGAATAAATTAAATTTAATAATAACTAATAGGATTTCATTCGGTGTACTTTTGTTAAGCTGTAGAGTAGTTGCTATGAATTGTAGCTTACTCGATTCACTAGTTAGATCAATTAGTAGGACATTATCAAGCAACAGCAGCAGCAAAGGCAGTGTTAGCGGTTAACAGCAATCAATAAAAAACAGCTGGATCAATATCGGCAACAGTAGCAGCAACAACAACAACAACAACAATGGTTTAAACTGGGAGCTGTTATTAGCAACTGCTTGGGTTAGTCGAGGCGGAACGTAAAGACCAATAGCGAAACTGCACTTACGTCGGAAACAGCGCACAGGCGGCGCGCGAACAGAAAGACACAGTTTTAGAGTCACACAAAGACACGCTGGAACAGAAACAGACAGAGAGAGGCAGGCAGCAAGCCGCCAGCGAACGCACGCACGCAGGTACGCGCATACACACGCACACACACACACACACACACACACACATTCACACGAAGCTCAGCTGCAGCGCCGCTGATGGCATGTGCTTGGTGTTGAAGTCTTTGTTGATAAATAATCTGCTATATTTCAGAACACTTGTTAACAAGAAAAGGTACATCTAAAATTATATTAAAACGTCTCAGTTCTGGTAGTATTTGTTAAACGAATTTTGTGTCGCTAGAGTACAGTCATACGGCAACAATCAGTGACATGATCATTAATATTTCTATTATTCCAGTGTGAAGATGACAATGATAAAGCTACAGAAGTTTTGTTAAATTTAGTTTCATGGTTCAATAAGAATGGATTGTATTATTGGAATAATGATAATTATGTACAGTCAAAAAAATTAAACACTTTGTGTATTGTGGGTCCTCCAAATAGTGGTAAAAATTGGTTCTCTGATTGCTTTGTATCTTTAGCTCTTAATGTTGGTCATATAGGTAGATGTAATAACAAGACAAATCAATTCGCAATGCAAGATGCTGTTAATAGAAGATAAATTGTTGGCAATGAAATTAGTATTGAAGAAGGAGCCTTAGAAGATTTTAAAAAAGTGTGCGAGGGAATTTCATGTAACATTAGAGTGAAGTACAAAGGCGATGCAATTTTAAGGAGGACACCACTTTTATTAATTTCCAACAGTCAACCTGTAGTTTGCAGCCACCCGAATTTTAAAGATATTCGTGTGAAAACTGTAAGGTGGCGTGGATTTGAAGATTTGAAAAATGCAACAAAAAAGCCTTATCCCTTAACTTTTTTCAGCTTATTACAAATGTATAATGTGGAATATTAAATGAAAACCAATTGTAATTTTGAAATACATATATCGTTGGGTACGATCGTTTATTGAAGGAAGCTCGAGAACGTGTTTTTACGGAAGAAGAATTTAGACAACGAGTGCAGCAGTTGGGTGCTAAAGCCATTATAGACTTTGGTATTGATTGGAGTCATACACGCAACTGGCATTCTTTTGCAGGTAAGTACGGATTGAAATTGAAAACATTTGTGGAAAAGAAACTTGACAAAGTGTTATACCCGAAAAAACCTGATGCCAAACAACAAGGTATGTACATTTATTCGTGTTTTACATATATAATGTATATATAATATTGAGATAATAGTAATAATAACGTTTCTTGCCTTCACCAGAATTACGATTGGCCTCCTTGGGAACGTCCAAATTGGAATCAAATGCATGAAGGCCAGAAACGTTATGCTTATGAACAGTGGCTAATGTCGCGTGTACGTCGTGGTTTGCCTGTAGATCACGAGCGGCCATCAACGTCAGTAACATCAACGAGCGACGGTGGGACGGATCACGACGACGACGACATCGAATATTCCGAAGACGAACCAGAAGATCACAATCCAGGTGTTTCATTAGTTCCATATTCTGACTCTGATACAAATATGAGTGCTATGGATGTAGATTCAGGAAAACGTGCAGGACAATCGCAAAAGGGAAACAGTGCAAAGAAAAGTAAAAAGACGCTTCCGGGTACTGCAGCACCATCAGCTAATGGAATCGGTGATTCGGCTAACACACGTGATGTTAGATACGGGAAATATTACTACGTATAGAAAAGTGCACAGATTTTTTACATATGGCTTAGCATATAAATTTATTACTCATGCTGATGCTGTATTTATGATTACTCCTTTGGCTGAAATTTCTGTAGATAGACCATTTTTGTACATGACTCCGTCTGAATTCGATTTGTTGCCAAATGGTAGTAGAATTGTTCACTTTTCAGCAAAAGTAATTGCCCGAAATCCTAGGAGTGCTTTTCCTACCAATTCCAGTGAAACAGAACTTGCAACTTTAAATCAAAATAAAAATATGATTACTAGTGTGGGTATTAATTTAAAAATACCTGGTGTTAACGTAAAGCCTACTGCATTTGGTAACTCAGCTCCTATGGAAACAACTAGTATAGACCATAAACGTGATTTTTCGCCTATTTGGAAATCATGGTATGGGTATAAAAATGATGAGGGCGACTTTTTAACTACAGTTCCTGCACATCACTTTGGGCAACCCATTAACTTAAAATACTATTATACGTGTGTAACAAGTACAAAAGAAAAAGGTCTACACAATTGGGGTTTGTGTTACTTAAGGGCGTAACATGCGGTGGTGGGGGATTGGTAGAGGAGGGGAGCGGGTGGGGTTGGATGGGGGGGGCAAGGCAGGTAATGTGGAACCTGGTGTTGAAAGCTGCTACACTCCACCCCCCCCCCCCATACCCTGCCATTCGCTCCCCCCCCCCACTCCCTACCCCCTCGAAAAAGAATGATCTGCACTAACCAAGTCACATCACGCTCGCCACACAGATAGACAGATAAGCAGGCAGGCGTATCAGTTCAGCTTGCTTCGAAAACAGCCATAACACACAATGGAAATTGCTGCAGCAAGTAGTATCCACAGCAATTTGTCGTTCAATCTCATATTTATTTCGGTGTTAATCTTCTTGAGCCGGACGGTGTGGCCGAGCGGTTCTAGGAGCTTCAGTCTGGAACCGCGCTGCTGCTACGGTCGCAGGTTCGAATCCTGCCTGAGACATGGATGTGTGTGATGTCATTAGGCTGGTTAGGTTTAAGTTGTTCTAAGTCTAGGGGACTGATGACCTCAGCTGTTAGTCACATAGTGCTTAGAGCCATTGAACCAATCTTCTTGAAAATGAAAATATCGCGCGACTGTGGGTTCTAAAAGTTCCAGTAACTTTGTATCTTCAATTCGTGATGACTTTTCTCATGTTACCACTCAATGTCAACAGCTGCTGAAATGCGAGTAAAAAAGGTATTGCCAAGTAACTAAACGTTATCTGCCTGACAGCGAAATATTCTCCGTCCGTTCAAAAAGTTCCGAGACTGATTTCATTCCTGACGTACAAGCGACGTCAGCGCAGTAACTGCGGTGGCAGCTCGAACTAACAACTGTGGCCAGCCGAGGTGGCCGAGGGTTCTAGGGGCTACAGTCTGGAACCGCGCGGCCGCTACAGTCGCAGGTTTGAATCCTGCCTCGGGCATGGATGTGTGTGATGTCCTTAGGTTAGTTAGGTTTAAGTAGTTCTAAGTTCTAGGGGACTGATGACGTCAGAAGTTAAGTCCCATAGTGCTCAGAGCCATTTGAACCATTTAACAACTGTGAACAACAGGTGTGCATTCGACCAGATAGTTGTGAATGGGCTCTGTTGGTAGAGGACGCCATGGAACAATTCATCTAAATCAAGTGTTAAAGATATGCTCCACAATGTTTTGAAGAAGAGAAAAGTGTGCGCGAAGATTGCCCCATACACCTTGATTCCCGGAAAAAGAAAGGGTTTTGGAGCATGTACTGTATTCAAACATTATGAATCACCTCGAAGGGAACGATCTATTGATACGTAATCAGCATGGTTTCAGAAAACATCGTTCTTGTGCAACGCAGAAGTAATGGCCGTTATCGACAGGGGATTTCAAGTTGATTCCGTATTTCTAGATTTCCGGAAAGCTTTTGACACCGTTCCTCACGAGCGATTTCTAATCAAGTTGCGGGCCTATGGGGTATCGTCTCAGTTGTGCGACTGAATTCTTGATTTCTTGTCAGGAAGGTCGCAGTTCGTAGTAATAGGCGGCAAATCATCGAGTAAAACTGAAGTGATATCAGGTGTTCCCCAGGGAAGCGTCCTGGGACCTCTGCTGTTCCTGATCTATATAAATGACCTGGGTGACAATCTGAGCAGTTCTCTTAGGTTGTTCACAGATGATGCTGTAATTTACCGTCTAGTAAGGTCATCCGAAGACCAGTATCAGTTGCAAAGTGATGTAGAAAAGATTGCTGTATGGTGTGGCAGGTGGCAGTTGACGCTAAATAACGAAAAGTGTGAGGTGATCCACATGAGTTCCAAAAGAAATCCGTTGGAATTCGATTACTCGATAAATAGTGCAATTCTCAAGGCTGTCAATTCAACTAAGTACCTGGGTGTTAAAATTACGAACAACTTCAGTTGGAAAGACCACACAGATAATATTGTGGGGAAGGCGAGCCAAAGGTTGCGTTTCATTGGCAGGACACTTAGAAGATGCAACAAGTCCACTAAAGAGACAGCTTACACTACACTCGTTCGTCCTCTATTAGAATATTGCTGCGCGGTGTGGGATCCTTACCAGGTGGGATTGACGGAGGACATCGAAAGGGTGCAAAAAAGGGCAGCTCGTTTTATATTATCACGTAGTAGGGGAGAGAGTGTGGCAGATATGATGCGCGAATTGGGATGGAAGTCATTAAAGCAAAGACGTTTTTCGTAGCGGCGAGATCTACTTACGAAATTTCAGTCACCAACTTTCTCTTCCGAATGCGAAAATATTTTGTTAAGCCCAACCTACATAGGTAGGAATGATCATCAAAATAAAATAAGAGAAATCAGAGCTCGAACAGAAAGGTTTAGGTGTTCGTTTTTCCCGCGCGCTGTTCGGGAGTGGAATGGTAGAGAGATAGTATGATTGTGGTTCGACGAACCCTCTGCCAAGCACTTAAATGTGAATTGCAGAGTAGTCATGTAGATGTAGATGTAGAAAAAGAAACAGCGGCGCTTGGAATCTGCCACGATTTGACTGAAGTCTGGGAAGAATCACCACGGGTGACGAGACTTGGTGTTATCAATACGAACCTACTATAAAACAACAAAGAGCAGAATGGGTGTCAGATGGTTGAATAATATCCCAGAGAAGGACTTTCTTGGTAGTTTAACATGGTTGCATGTACCCCACCCTCTTGCACGAAATTAATGAGAGTTATAGCTTCTTCCCTTCTCTTCTCAGTCCCTTAATGTTATTACTTCTACAAGTCAAATGCTGTTTGGAAGTGACAAAGATATATAATGTGGCTGACGTGCATATCTTTGGCTGGAGACGACTATTTTACTGCATGTGAAGGTTTACTTTATCGTACAAGAAAAAATTTTGAGTGTCAGCCACTGACATAGTTATTACTATTGTTCGTGAGTTGCATAATCTAAAATTACAACATATTGTACATTTCAACAATAATAGTTTCCGAATTCTTCTTGAACTCAATGTATGGTCTTGTATACTGTACATACGGAGATGCAGTATATCTGAACGCCACAGTACACATTTCTAATGATTTGCTTAAAGCGTTGGACCTGCAACGATTGTGTTTGTACTGTGATAATAATGGAAACAGCATCAACCGGTTTATTTTATGGTCGAAATGATTTAATTATTTTAATCTTAACATTTAAACACACATATATTGTAGCAGACGTCAAGATGGAATGACATTCCCGGTCTACACATTACTTAGACGACTAATTGATTCCGTTGCTGGTCTCACCTACGTTCCCAGACTATAGGAGCGTTTGTTTCCCAACGTCTACGGAGATGTTTCTCAGCCCATTCACTTCCTAGGTATTATACTACTGAATGCCAGATTCCAACCTAGCTAAAGCATCCATCTTGGTTTGTTAGTTCCTCTGATACTCTGATCACTTTGGAGTCCTTAATTAGCTGTTTCAGAGGAGTACAAATCTGCGACAGGATACTGGCTTGGATGGGGATTACAACCCTACCACACTGTAGCCAGTGACATCAGAGCTATTTGCACGACTGTTTCATTCTCGTGAGTCCATGGCGCTTCACATGCCTCGTCTTTTCTATTAAACTTATCCACGTACGATATTATATATTGTACGGAACACGTTATATATTCCTAGATTTCGTGGGCCTGGACAGTTCCGGAAATTACACCTTACTGTATTGTAATTGTTATCATGGTCTAAAGGCAGTCGGCTTTTGGTCGTGGTCAGTTGCAGACCGGCACCGCGCACCGGGCAGCGCTCCGCTATCGGAGTTATTTACTTCCGCGACGTGGTACATGTATTGCGTAGCATCCATCTCTATTGTACCTCATTGCACACTCCTAACGCCAAACAACGCTTAAAGTTACTTTCCAATCCGAACACGCACAACCACGCGCTTATGAAACCGAACAATTCATTCACGAAGAGCTACATCTGGACCCACAAGAAGTGACAGGTTTTCACTTCCCTATCACGGGCTGTATCGTTTATATTAAAAAGACGACGGAGGAAAATGTGCTGACGTAGTTCGACAACACCCCCCTGACTCAAGTTTAAGCATATTGTCGGACATGTTGGGGGTGACAGTAGACCACGCTGGTTTCAGTCTTCGAACAACTTGGGTTTTTGAGCTCTCTTTGGAAGTTTCACAATACGTGGCGTCGAAGCCTTCTGACCCTATGGCAATGTTGTGGGCCACATCGCAGAAAAACGGCAGACTTTCACGACGTACCACGTGTTAAATGGTGTCTGACAGATCAAGATCGAACTGTTCAAATATGTACCATCCTGTCTGCTGATAGGTGGCATGCGAACAGCAGTTATGTTTGCTGGCCAGCGGCGGATGTGTGCTAGATGCGGACAAGAGGGCTATGTTAGGTCCGATTGCTTCCGTCGTCGTTTGCTACAGATTCCGATCAGTGACGCAGCTTCCAAAGCGATGGTCACTTCTTTACCAAACAGCTACGCCTTAGCCGTGCGCAACCTGGATGTGTTACTGCAAGAAGCACCTGTTCTCCCGCGTGCACTCCCCCTTGGGAACGACGGTGCGACCGAGACCTCTCCGTTATCATCTCCTCTGGCGGCGACGATACCATCAGCTCTCCAGCTTGTCCGCTGCGATGGACATCGAACCGAGTGCGGTGCCTACGTCTTCTCTCCTTCAGACGGGTGCGACTTTGGACGCCGAACATCCACATTCTGACACGGAACAGCACTTCCGAAAGCAGCGATCGCCCCGAGAACGGAAGAAGCGAAGTCGAATGTCCTCTAACTACACGCTTCTTCATGTGGCATCACAGACAGTGGACTGAAAACCAGACAGTGACCTCACTTCGAGCGGCCCGACGACAAGAGTGGAGGCTCCTGATGTCCCATCTGAGGAGCATCCTTTCCACCACCTGCGATCCCATCTGACCACTATGGATCCCATGGAGGGAGCTTCCCTGGATCCCGCTGCGGCAGCGTCACCACCCATAGCCCTCGATGGGGGTGACAGTCGCCTTCCACCATTTCCAATCTCCTGGGCTGACCATGTCGACAATGGAACAATAGGAATGCTGGGCCACCCATTGAGGAGTGCCCCACGGTGGCGCCCGACCCAGCTTCCATGCAGTGAATGCCGCCACAGTGGCTCTGCTGGATGTTTCGCACCAGCCAGACATCTCTGCGGGACCCTCTGTGCCAATAGGGAGAGCACGTCCACAACACCACCACATTGCGATGATGAATCTGTTCATCATTCAGGCTCCACATAAGCTGGCAGTGTTCTGAGAGACCATTTACGCTGCTGATGTAGACACTGTCCTCCTCCAAAAAGTTATCGTCGCTGATTTCTACGCTTCCACCAGCTACACAGCCCACATCTCCCATACCTCTGACAACAGTGGCGGAGTCGCAGTCCTCCACTGCACAGGGCTCCCTAATGAAAATGTGGTGTAGCTTCCTAAGGCTAGGAGTAGGGGCCTCATGTCGTTCAGCGCCCACATCTTAAATGCATATGCAGTGTTCGGCTCCAATCAACGTCACTTTTTGATGGTGACCTGGATGAAATGGTCCTTGGTGGCGACTTCAACTCCACACAAGGGCCTACTGATCAACTTCCACGACATTCCCCGTGAGCAGCCCTCTCTGTCATCATCGACCGACTTCAGATTATTGATACAAGGACCAAGGTTCATGAAACACTCGCAGATTTCACATACTATACCGCGCATTCGTCCACTTGCCTCAGCCCTATGTACCTCACATGTTCCCTTGCTGGCGACACTCGATATGGTGAAGTTCGATCTTTGGCTTTTTCCGACAGTGAGGCCTACATCTGCGACGTCGCCCTCGCTCGGCAACAGTTGTGGTATAGTCGTGGCCTGCGGGAATTAAACGTTTCCCATCTGACTGTCTCTGACTGCCAACGGATCGTTTAGGACACGTGGGCCCTCTGTCGTCGACGTCGCGCTGCCTACTCATCCAACCTACCCCGGAGGCCATCCTGCACAAAACCGGCTGCATGCAGAGCACTGATGGGCTGCGGCGAAGACGTCAAGGCTTGGTATGCGAGCACCATGGACCTTTATTCCGCGATCCTACATGACTGCGGTTGGATGGCATTCTTTCCAGTCCGTCAGACGATAGTGAATCGTGCTAAAGCGCGGATCATTCTACTCATACGACGTCGCTTGGAAGGGTCCCTTGTCAATTCCTGCACCCATGACCATATGCCTCACGAAATGCCATCGATGTGCCACTTCCTCACAGAACGCCGTCGTCGTCGTCGAGCTCTCATACACGACCTCACCGATGTGGGAGGGCGGCGATATACTACCCACTGCGCCATTAGTCACGCTTTCCATTCTTGTTTCAGCCGGAAGTACGCTGCCGTTACACTTCACCCGACCGTTATTGAGGAGGTACCGGCACTCATCATCAACGCTGTGCCGGAGGACGTGGCTCAAGAACTTCAGGAAGAAGTGACCGTTGATGAAGTCCTAGAAGCTATCAAGGTGGGCGCTGCCAATAAGTCCCCAGGAAGTGACCGCCTCCTAGCGAATTTTACAAGTGTTTTAGCTGCCTGTTGGTCCCTACTTGGACGTCCATCTGTCGTGAACTGGTGTCCCCAACAACGACGATCTCAACCACCTTCCTTGATGGACTCACAATCCTGGTCCCTAAGCCACACGGGCGATCATGGATCTGTGACCAGCGGCCCATCACTCTGCTCAAAAGCGATACGAAAATTTTCACTCGTTTGTTAGCATCACGACTAAAGAAGACAACAAGATACGCCACGCCCCTTGATCACACTTCGCTAGTTGGTGACAACAGTATTCGTACAGCCCTTCGCCTTCACAGGTACATGATCGCACTCGACATGCCACAAAATCTAACTGTTGAATTGGCATTGTTTGACTTCAGTCAGGCATTCGACCATGTCGACCACACCTTTTTGAAGAAGGTACTCCAGCACATATGTATTCCGGTTCGTAGAGTAACAGTGGTCATGCGCCTCTTGAACGGCGCGACTTCAAAAATACTTTTAATAGTCACCTCACCGCGCTCTGACGGACAGGGTTTCCCCCTTTCCATGATACTGTATGCTTTGGCGTTAGAACCCCTACTTCAAGGACTTCGCCAACGCCTGGCGGGCCTGATATGGCAAGGAGCCGCGCGGAGTGGCCTCTCGGTTTGAGGCGTCATGTCACGGACTGCGCGGCCTCACCCTCCGGAAGTTCGAGTCCTCCCTCGGGCATGGATGTCTGTGTTGTTCTTAGCATAAGTTAGTTTAATTAGTGTGTAAGTCTAGGGACCAATGACCTCAGCATTTTGGTCTCTTAGAAATTCACACACATTTGAACGTTTGAACATTGCACGGACCTGCTTCCGCTGTATCGACTATGGTGGCGATCTTGTCTTCTACCTGCGCAGTGAAGATGATGATAGCGCGGATCTGACCTGGTGATGGCTTACGGGGAGGCATCGGGCATTTCCCTTAACGTTTCCAAATCGAAGGTTATGCTCATTGGTGAGGGCCTATCTGAGAGATACGTTGTTTTTATATGTGTGGCCACCAGCGTCCTCTGTTTGGGCATCAATTTTATGGATGACCTCCGTCGTTCAGCGGCAACAAACAGCAGATGTCTCTTTCAAACGATCAGGACTGGATCACCGACACTGTACAGCATGCGCAATATGTGAATGTCTACCGCGCCACTCACACGCACATGGGGCATAAGTGTCCCAGTCCTGATTCTCTCGTCAGTCTTATATTGATGACGATGGGATCCTTTGTCTGTACCGGGGCGTTATTTAAAGTTCAATATACCTGCCTTGCCCTCTCATGGGAGCTTGGTGGGGTTATTCCACGTGCCAGACAGAGTTGTGGCACTTTTTGTTAGCTCCTAACTGAAAGTCTGGCGCCGTAGCCGGACGAGCCCCACCGACTGCTTTTACATGAGTACGCGCCACTCTCCGTATCAGCCGCAATCATGTTATCAGACACTCCCCCCCCCCTCCCCCCCTTTATCACTTTCGGCGCTTCTTTCTGGAATTAAGTTACGTACATCCGGACTAAGTCTGCACATGACGCGTTTCAAATGCGGCGACCTCCAGTCCCGGCGAACACAAGTTTCCCCAGATCATATGGCGTTGTGTTTGCTTGCAGGCTTTCTCAACACTAGTGCCCAATCCGCCTGGTATATCACCTCAATGGAAAACAAGTCAGTCAGTTTCGTTTGCACCGCATCCGCCTCGCTGACACCCCCCCCACGTGTTTACTGTGGTGTGGACGACATAGACGCCCACCGATTCTCAGGTGGTTCGTCTTCTGAAGTCTGGAGGCTCGCGCAGAGTATCTTAGCTTTCCTTACCCGAGAGATCACTTTCCGGACACTTTTATTCCGGTATGTGATCCATTGTCCCGTAACGAAAACTAACGCTGTGAACTGGTTGGTTGGTTGTCGGGATGTTTAAGGGGGACTAGCTGTGAACTGGATACACGCTCATACGGTACACTACCTTTTTGGCCCCGACGAGAAATCGGAACTGGCTTATTGGACGTACCTTAACGGTCGACGTTGTGCACTTGTTCTCAACTCCATATTGAAGCAGTTCTTTTCCAATTTTCCATGGAGCGCCTATCATGACCCGCCTTTCAGCTGGAACGTCAGATGTTGATGCTTATTTTGCCGACAAGATGCTCTGAACGAACCATAAATGGAATCTTCATTAAAATTTAGAGAAGATGCGTTTCGATCTTCCCCCATTCGAAGATGCGAGCAACTCTTGGAATTGTGGAGCATAGAATAAAAATAAATAAATAAAATAAAAAATTAAAAATACCAAAAAAGTAAAAAATAAAAACAAAAATTAAAATAAAAAAATAAAAATGGCCCCTACATAACTACTTTCATTTTCATCGCTTATGTTCTCTCTCTTGCCGGCTGAAGTGGCCGTGCGGTTCTAGGCGCTGCAGTCTGGAACTGCGAGACCGCTACGGTCGCACGTTCGAATCCTGCCTCGGGCATGGATGTGTGTGCTGTCCTTAGGTTGGTTAGGTTTAACTAGTTCTAAGTTCTAGGGGACTAACGACCTCAGAAGTTGAGTCCCATAGTGCTCAGAGCCATTTGAGCCATTTGTTCTCTCTCCCCCTACTTTCTTCCTTTCCTACCCCGTTTTCGTAATTGGTTAGCTGTCTTGGGATGAACATAGATAGGCGCCAATGCCTGGGGATAGCGTTTTTGACAAAAAAAGGGATGGAGTCTTTGAATGACAGTCAAAGCGTACACTGTTCCGGGATCGAATCCCGCCACCGCTCAAATTTGGAATAATAATCAGCATTGGCGGCCGAAGACTTCCGGCATAAGAAATCAACCTCATTCTGCCACCGGCTTTGTCAAAGAGGGCAGAGGAGCGGACGCGGGTGCAGGGCATTCTCTTGCCCTTGGGGTGGTAAGCTGCCCCTAAAGATGGAACAATCTGCAATGATGAACGGCAAGAAGATGCAGAAGGCAATGAAAATCACTGCACTAATGACACATAATTTGTCTCTACAGGACTTGTAGCACATAACTGAGAAACGTGTGTTGATGATCTCTCCATTGGCAATAGCCGTCCATTGGGATCTTCGGGAGGGGACTGCCTACGGGGAGGTGAGACTAAGAAAAACACTGCATAACAAACGAAAGGATAACGTTCTAATTAACAAAATCAGCCTTCAGTTGTAAGGTAAAATTTTAATATTTTACCTAGGTTTCGGTGCCAGTAATGGTATCTTCTTCAGAACCTATAAATTAATCCATACGGACATGTATTACACATTGAAATACATCATCAATCTAATGATTTCATAATAAAGAAAATCCTGGTACTAACAAAAATTAAATTATTTTGAGGGCCAAACGTTGGCCATGTCACTGAATAAAACTAGAACAGAATAAAGACGCAAAGTCATAAGATTACGTCTGTCAAAATTAAAAACATTAAGACCAACGCAGGCGGAGTTACGCCGGCCAGGAGTAAGAGTCACACGTAAGTAGCAAGTAAACTAGGTGTCGCGAGCATTTCCGCGGCGAGGCTCAGCCAGTGGCTGTTTTAATTTTATTCTGTGAGATGGCCAACATTTGGCCCTCAAAATAATTTAATTTTTGTGAGTACCACCATTTTATTTATTATGAAATCATTAGATTGATGATGTATTTCAATGTGTAACATTGTGGGTTAATTTATAGGTTCTGAAGAAGATACCATTATTGGAATCGAAACGCAGGTAAACTAATAAAATTTTACCTTGCAACTGAAGGCTGACTTTCTTAATTTCTGAACAATTCACAGTTGCTGAAGAGCTGCACTATGTTAAAGATTTGATAACGTTCTACTAGTCGGGGAGTAGAATGTCAGAAGCTTGAACGTGGTAGGGAAGCTAGAAAATCTTAAAAGGTAAACGCAAAGACTCAATCTAGATATAGTTGGGAAAGAAGACAAAAATTTCTGGTTGGGTGATTATAGGGTAATATCAGCAGCAGCAGAATATGTTATAACGGGAGTAGGATTCGTTATGAATGGGAAGGAGTGTGTTACTGTGAACAGTTCAGTAACAGAGTTGTTTAGATCACAACTTAGTAGGGATGACGGGTAGGCTGAAGCTAGCAGACTAGTCACGAAGAGTCAGTACGCAAAGAAGTGGAACTCGGAAGTACTAAGGAATGAAGAGACACTTGAAGTTCTCTAAGGCTATAGGGACTGCAATAAGGAATAGTTCAGCAGGAGTACAGTTGAAGAGGAATAGACATCTCTAGAAAGGGCAATCACAGAAGAAGGAAAGAAAAACATTGGGACAAAGAAAGTAACTGTTAACAAACCATAGGTAACAGAAGAAATACTTGAGCTGAATGGTGAAAGAAGGAAGTACAAACATGTTCAGGGAAATTCCAGAATACAGAAATACAAGTCGCTGAATAATGAAATAAACAGGAAGTGCAGGGAAGTTAAAACGAAATGGCTGCATCAAAAATGTGAAGAAATTGAAAAAGAAGCGGTTTTCAGATGGATTGACTTAGCATGCAGGAAACTCAAAACAACCTTCGGTGAAATTAAAAGCAAAGGTGATAACATTAAGAGTGCAACGGGAATCCCACTGTTAAATGCAGAGGAGAGAGCGGATAGGTGGAAAGACCTCTATGAGGGGGAAGATTTGTCTGATGTGATAGAAGAAACAGGAATCGATTTAGAAGAGATAAGGGCGCGGGTGTTAGACTCAGAATCAGAATTTAAAAGAGCTTTCGAAACTTAAGAACAAATAAGGCAGAAGGAATAGGCAACATCCATCAAAAAATCTAAAATAATTGGGGGAAGTGGCAACAAAACGACTATTCACGTTGGTGTGTAGGGTGTATGAGTCTGGCGATATATCATCTTACTTTCGCAAAAATCAATTCTGAAGATTGCAAGAGCTGACAAGTGCGAGAATTTTCGCACAATCAGCTTAACACTTCACGCATCCAAGCTGCTGACAAGAATAATATACAGAAGAATGGAAAAGAAAATTCAGGATGTGTTAGGTGACGATCCGTTTGGCTTTAGGAACGGTAAGGGCACCAGAGAGGCAGTTCTGACGTTGCTGTTGATAATCGAGGCAAGACTAAAGAAAAAAGAAGACACGTTAATAGGATTCGACATGGAAAAAGCCTTTGAAAATGTGAAATGGTGCAAGATGTTCAAAATTCTGAGGAAAATTGGGGTAAGCTATAGGAAGAGAGGGTTAATATACAACATGTATAAGAGCGAAGAGGGAATAATAAGAGTGGAAAACAAGAACTAAGTGCTCATATTAGAAAGGTTGTAAGACAGAGATGTAGTCTTTTGCCCATACTATTTAATCTGTACATCGAATAAGCAATGACGGAAATAGAAGAAAGGTTCAGGAATGGAATTAAAATTCAAGGTGAAAGGACATCAGTGATACTATTCGCTGATGACATTGCTATCCTCAATGAAAGTGAAGAAGAAATACATGATCTGCTGAGTGGAATGGACAGTCTAATGATTCCAGAATATGGATGGAGAAAAAATCGAAGAAAGACGAAAGTAATGAGAAGTGGCAGTAATGACAACAGCGAGAAACTTAGAATCAGGATTGATGATCACGAGGTAGATGAGATTAAGGTATTCTGCTACCTAGGGCGCACAATAACCAATGACGGACGGAGCAAGAAGGACATCAAAAGCAGACTAGCACAGGCAAAAAGGGCATTCCTGTTCAAGAGAATTCTACAGTATCAAATATAGGCCTTAATTTGAGGAAGAAGTTTCTGAGAATGTACGTTTGGAGCAGAGCATTGTACATGGACTGTGAAGAAACCAGGACAGAAGATAATCGAAGCATTTGAGATGTGGTGCTACAGACGAATGTTGAAAATTAGGTGGACTCATAACGTAAGGAGTGAGGAGGTTTTGCGCAGAATCGGAGAGGAAAGGAATATGTGGAAAACACCGATGACGAGAAGAGACATGGTGATAGGACATCTATTAAGCTTCAGAGAATATATTCCGTGGTACTAGGGGGAGCTGTAGAGGATAAAAACTGTAGAGGAAGACAGAGATTGGAATGCATCCAGCATATAATTGAGGACGTAGGTTGCAAGTGCTGCTCTGAGATGAAGAGGTTGACAGAGAAGAGGAAGTTGTGTCGGGCCGCATCAAATCAGTCAGAAGACAGAGGACTGAAAAAAAGTCGTGTGCTGACATTCTCTGCAGGCAAATATTTAAATAATTACCGAGGGCAGGTTAGCCTTTTGACTGTACGGTAACTGATGTAATTAAAGAAATATGGCCGGAGGCAACGCTCTAATTAGAGACTAACTTGAGCGTTTGATCTATAAAATAAGTTCAGCCTTGTGTTGTGAGTGTATTTTATGATATTCATGCTAATTACTCCACCAAATGAGTGTAACAGAAGTTATTAACCATCAAGTCTTCGACGGCCATCGAATGCCTCTACTATGTCGATAGTGTCGGCTTATTGTTTACGTTTGGCAGCATATACCGTAAATGAAGAAATGTTAAACTTATCGTAAATAGAGAAGGATATATATTATTTTTAGCAGTAAAGATATCTAAATAACGGTTAGCTGACTGTGTCATCTTGACTGATGTTCATAACGGCACTTCCAGTGTTACCTACACATCCCTTTTAGTACATATGTTCGATGTTTCCATCTAAAGAATATGGATGGATACATTAGTATTCTTCGACTGTCAACTTTTGTTTTGTGTTGAATGTCCTCGCAAATATTCTGTGGTGTCTATAGGAATTCAGACGGACGTCGTGCTACAGAAGAATGCTGAAGGACAGAAGAGTAAACTGTATAATCAGTGAAGAGGTGCTGAATCGAATCTGGAAGAACGAAATTTTTTGGGGGCTAAAACTGTAGTGGGAGACCAAGCCTTGACTATAGTAAGCAGATTCAAGTGGATGGAGGTTGCGGTAGTTGTGGAAAGACGAAGAGACTTGCACAGGATAGACTAGCATGGAGAGTTACATCAAACCAGTCATCGGATTGAGTACAATAGCACACCTTGGCTTTGCAATATGACTAGTAAGATCACGGCAAAAATCTACTAATAGTATCAAATGGTTCAAATGGCTCTGAGCACTATGGGACTCAACTTCTGAGGTCATTAGTCCCCTAGAACTTAGAACTAGTTAAACCTAACTAACCTAAGGACATCACAAACATCCATGCCCGAGGCAGGATTCGAACCTGCGACCGTAGCGGCCTCGTGGTTCCAGACTGCAGCGCCTAGAATCACACGGCCACTTCGGCCAGCTTAATAGCATCCATTCAGTATTTTATTAGTAAGTGCAGAGGTATGAGTATGGTGGAGTGGAGTGGTTTCGCAAACCATTTTGACACCGTATAGAAGTGCAGTTAACAGCGGTTTCTCAGAGGGGCGATCAAAAGGTTTCCGACTGATGGCGTTGCTTCAGCATGTATGCAGTGTAGCGCGACTTCTATGCGGGTATATAAGCACCGACATGTAGGCAGGGGGTTAGTGTGGCTTTCGGTCTTTGGACGTGCGTGCGGTGAGTACGGTAGCGTGAACTATGGCGAAGTTATTACCAAACGCTTCCATATAGGACAAACGTGCTGTTAATATCTTCTTGGCTGCCGAAGGACAAACACCGCTAGACATCCATCGCAGAATGAAGAATGTGTATGGGACAGCAAGTGTGTCGGAAACCACCGTTGTCGAATGGTGTGCCAAGTTACGTGCTAGTTCCGATTCGATTAAGGAATCAAAACGCTCCCATATTGCAAATGTCGTAAAACAGAATACTGAAGTGGGAGACACTCGAGCACCCGCCCTATAGCCATGATCTCTACTCAAGCGATTGTCACTCTTTCGAGCCCTTAAAAACGACTATGAAGTGTCGACGACTGCTGCGGACGAGGCTGTGCAGCAAGCAGTTCGGAATTTCTTCACGCAACACGACACAGTGTTTTACCATACTGGCATCTTCAGCCTGGAGCGTCGGTGAGATGATTGATTCAATGTGGATACAGATTCTGGACCGGGCAGCCTTCGAACGGAATCTTTTTAATCGCCTGTTATGTCTCAAAGGTATTTGGGAGTAGACACAGAACCAATTGCTCTGTGATGAACCACTGTAGACGAATGGTTTCTTACATCAAAACTATCACCAAACAGCTCTCATCGGACTCTGAAGTTCGACTGCCGAGTACGGACTTACTCCGTCGTTCTAAAAAGTTTCGTGATTGGATTGATAATAAAACTAGAAACGTTAAGGTTATGCCTGTAATACTTTAGATTTGAAGCAGTGTTTCCCATCACTTGACTACAGTGAATAGAATGTTCATACAACCACGTCAAACTGTCATAAAAGTCCTCCTTTGGGATGTTGTTAAGCTCGCCAGTCACATCTACATCAGTACTCCGCAAGCTATCTCATGGTGTGTGGTGGAGGGTAATTCTGGTACCACTAACTGGTCCCGTTTCACTGTTCTGCTCGCGAATGCGCTTAGGGAGAATGACTGTCAGTGAACCTCTACATTAGTTGTAATTTATGGAATTTTCTCATTGTGGTCATTTAGCGAGATGTACATGGAAGGAAGTAATATGTTGTCCGACTCTCTCCGTAAAGTAACTCCTGAAATATGAAAAGCAAGCCTCTCCGTCATGCACAACGCTTATCTTGTCACTATAGTTGGTTGAGCATCGCTGTATCGCTCTCACGCTGACTAAACGATCCCGAAACAAAACGCACCGTTCTTCTCTTCATTGGATCTTCTCTTCCTATCAGTCCTGCCTGGTAAGGGTTCCAGATTGATGAGTAACACTCAAGAATCGGTTGAAAAGTGCCTTGTAAGCCACTTCCGTACTTCGTGAATGAGGTACATTTCCTTAAGATTCTTTCTGTGAATATCAGTCTGGAATTTGATTTTCCTACTATTCGTTTAATGTGGTGATTTCACGTAAGGTCGCTCTCGATAGTTACTTCTACATTGTTTTACGGTAGATACTACTGTTTCGCAGTAATTTGTAGTCAATAGCGTACCTGCACAGTGGCAAGTGGCCTTTCCGCGATGGTGACACCACTTCCCATCAGATCACCGAATTTAAGCGCTGTTGGACTTGGCTAGAGCTCGGATGGGTGACCGTTCAGGTCTGCCGAGCGCTGTTGGCAAGCACTCAGTCCGTTCGAGGGCAATTGAACAGCTACTTGATTGAGAAGCAGCGACTCCGGTCACGTAAAGTAACAACGACCGGGACAGCCGTGTGCTGACCACGTGCCCCTGCATATCCGCGTCCAGTGACACCCATCAGCTGAGGATGACACTGCGGTCGGCCGGGACCGTTGGGCCTTCCGCGGCCTGTTTGGAGTAGCAGTAGTAGCAGTGAAGCTATACAGCAGTGTGTCTCTTTTCTTGTATGTGCATACTGCCTTGAATGTCAGTTATGTCCTCGAAGCAAAGCGTAGATCTTTCATTTGAATTTTTGCACTTTATCGTTCGTACTGATAGCACGCAGTTACGGCGCCAGTTATGATTTTGTTCAGAAAAGAACTGTCGGCGTTTTGCATTTCATTCGGTCGTGGCAGGCGGCCTCGTATCGAAGTTTTTGTTCGAGAGTCAAGATGTGCAGCACAAAGTTTGCATGTACTTTTTCTTTTCTCTGACTGCCATCTAGGGGGAGGAACATGTTTGATTCCCGGCCGGAATGGAGATTTCACGCGCTCAGGCCCAAGTTGTTATGTTGTCCTCATCATCGTTTCATCATCATCGATTCGCAAGTCGCTGAAGTGGCGTCATTAAAAAGACTTGCATGAGGTGGCCGGACAATACCCAGTGGTGTTTCCAGCTCAATAATGCCATACCATCATTTCATTTTTCTCTTCTTGAAAACGTTCTGGGGAATATCTCGAACACTTGATTTAGAGATGATGCACCAAAGCGATTTGTGACCTGAGAACGTTTACTCACTGTGATCGCGCGCGTACTACTTAACACTGCCTGCTAATAGCTGGCTGGTCGAATGCATTTCATTTATTTATAGTTCTCAATTCAAGGGTACTTACTCCACTGACGTCGCTTGTACGACAGGGATACACTCAGTCTCGAAACTTTTTGGACAAACAGTGTATGTTGTACTGTGATATGTGGAGCACTTGTGCAGGACATACATGTCCACTGCTTAATTTTTCGCCATTTTTGAAACTGCCAGTGCCTTTGCATCCTACGTGACAAATACCGTTTGCAACTTAGAAGATAGCAGCAGGAGATTACAAGAGACACCGTGAGGAAAATGTAGGAGACCTAGTTGGAGGCATGCACCCCAGTAGGTAAAGTAGTCAAGTCAGATTTTGACTGTGTGTTGTAGAACAGTGATAAAGTGCTGGGGATTAAGAGTGATTGAGCCGGCCGCGGGGGCCGTGCGGTTTTAGGCGCTACAGTCCGGAACCGCGGGACTGCTACGGTCGCAGGTTCGAATCCTGCCTCGGGCGTGGATGTGTGTGGTGTCCTTAGGTTAGTTAGGTTTAAGTAGTTCTAAGTTCTAGGGGACTGATGACCTAAGATGTTAAGTCCCATAGTGCTCAGAGCCATTTGAACCATTTTTGAAGAGTGATTGAGAATAATTCCTTCTCATTCACGTCTTGCCAAGATAAGCACTCTGATAAGCCAAAAAATTATGACCACTGCCCACCACAATGTTGGATGCCGTTTGATGGCGTTGCGGGCACGTGATGCGGTAACAAGAGCATGCAAGCAGAGCAGACACAGACGGGAGATCACCATAGTGAAGATATGGGCTGTATATGGGGAAACCCATTGAGATAAGCGACTTTAACATCTGGTAGATTATTATTACTTTGAGCCTGTGAACGAGTATCTCGAAAACGACGAAGCTGGCCGAACGTTCATGTGCTGCTGTCGTGAACATCTACTGAGAGAGGTAGAAGGACAATGAAACCACCACTAGGTGCTAAATGGTTGGATGTCCACGGGTCTTCACAGTACGTCCGGTTTGGAGGCTTGTCTGCTCTGTAAAGTGGAGTAAATGATGATCTGTAACATCTCTCCCGAAAGAGAAATGCTGGTGCACACACAAGTATTTCGGAGCACACCGTCCATCGTACAGTGTTGAACACTGAGGTCCACAGCAGAACACTCCTACATGTTAACATGGTGACCCAACGACATCGTCGATTACGATTGCAGTGGACACGGGACCATCGGGATTCGACCGTAGATCAATGGAAACGTGTCGGCCCTTCTGGTAATCACATTTCTGCTACACTATGTCGATGGTCGTTTCCACAAACGCCGTCGTCGAGGTGAGCGACGGCTCGAAACGCGCCATGGACGCAGGCTGGTGGAAGCGGTGTTATGCTATGGGAGACATTCTCCTGCGCTTGCGTGGGACCTGTAGTGGTAATCGAAGACACGCTGACAGCTGCAAAACCACTTGCATCCTTTCATGCTTGATGTCTTCCTTGACAGGGATGTCATATTTCAGCAGAATAACTGTCCGTGTCTCGGAGCCAGAACCGCACTGAAGTGGTTTGAGGAGCATTATAGTGAACTCACTTTGATGTCTCGGCGACCAAATTCGCCTGATGTAAATCCTGTGGAACCCATTTGGGTCGCTATCGAGAGCCATCACCTCTTACGCGCATCAGAGGCCTTTTATTGACAGCTATTACATGACCTGTGCATAGACATCTGATGCCACATACCACCAAAAACCTACCACCAAACTGTCGGATTCCTGATTCGCAGAATCACTGATGAATTCGTTCCAATGACTGACAAAGAAGCTATTAAACAGGTGGTCATAATGTTTTGGCTCATCAGTGTAAGTGTTCGTATCATTGTCGCCTCAGCAGTCTGCCGTTATTGCTACTACGTCACCACTTAACTTACGGTGTATTGCCTGTATGTGGTAAACAGGGAAACCTTATGGTATTCATGAGTGCACGTAATAAAATACCTAAATACAAACTTCACTAAATTTCTCTTCCGAATGTTTTCCGATATAATATGCACTCATTGTGTCTAAGTTCTGTAATTTCAAACACTTCTGCCTTTCGCTGGGTAGCTGGAAGCCACAACCTGACCAATCACTGTTCCTTACGTTACGAAGTTGCTATGTGTTTTAAAACTGGTTTCTTCAAAGTGACTTGTATTTTTTGTGTGGCTTTTTTAGAGCACCGCATGAGCTAAGTAAGAACAGGAACTATTCGAGCAGACAATCCCCAACATTCAGAGCTTGCTAGTTAAGTAGAGGGATGAATATCTTAAATGAAGCACCGGCGTTTTTATAATGTTCTCGCTTTTCTAGTGGCATCTGAAATATGATTTTCATTGATTTGCGTTTTGCTTGTTGAATCGATCATTCGTAGAAGTATTCTATGCATTTTTCGTCATTTCTGCATTTGTTGGCCGCGCGGGATTAGCCGAGCGGTCTTCGCGCTGCAGTCACGGACTGTGCGGTTGGTCCCCGCGGAAGTTCGAGTCCTCCCTCGGGCATGGGTGTGTGTGTTTGTCCTTAGGATAATTTAGGTTAAGTAGTGTGTAAGCTTAGGGACTGATGACCTTAGCAGTTAACTCCCATAAGATTTCACACACATTTGAACATTTTTGCATTTGTTGTTAAAAGTTTTCCCTCTTTATTTTTCAAACGAATTCCATTCCTGGCGACAGGGAGGCCAGCTGGCCACTGTCTGACGTTAATAATACCAAAACCGATAATAATCATGGCGACCCCATTTAGGTAAGGGACAAAAGCAGAAGAAGAAGAGAAAATTCCTTTTCATTTCTTCATATTTTTCATTATCATGTAGAATAACTATTGATCGAACTAAAGAAGGTGAGATTCGTACGGAAAGTCGAAAACAAGACGTGGAAGTATACGATTCGAAACATAGCCATTCGGAAAAAAAGGCGCGAAGCCTGTAGACTGTCCAAGAATGACTGAACAGGTATGGACACCTACAGCGAACGTCGGAGGATCACATGCCGAGTTAATGAAGAAGGTAAAAGCGGAAGGTAAGAACGGACAATTACGATCGAGAAAGACACGAGGAAACAAAATTTAAAGCTCATAGGAGGAGAGGAGACTGGCGGCAAGAGGCTGTAGGCAGGAAAACGTGAAGAGTCTTCGAATGCTTCACTCCAAGAAATAGTTTAAGACGGGATTAAATAGCTAAGAATGAGTAATGAGGAAATATAGAGTTCTAAACAAGAGAATTTTAAAATTCTGATATGTACTTACTCGCAGGTATAGGAGCAGGAATCGATGATTGTCAAGTGTTTAGATGACATGAACATCGTGAAATTTCCAATATAGTTAAGAAAAATCGTTCGCACGATCATGTCACACGTTAAGTGGGCCGTAGAGCACAGATAAAGAAGCTGTGTAAGTGAAAAGCTGTTTTATGGGCCGTGAGCTAGCGAGCACTTGATTCTTTTATGAGTTGAAAGCAGACCCTCGGGAGACGCCCTGTTGGCATCACTTGGCTCCGAGGCTTCAGAATGTGGCTGCATGCGCTCCTGAGTTCGAAAGCATCATCGCTACCGACGTCTAAACACCACCGTGCCATTCGTTCCCAGAGCGTGCGTAAACGAGGTACCTGAGGTAATTTAAGTCTGTTTCATTACTCCTTGTCGGCGTCATTCGAAATTAGTGGTGTTTACCTTTGCTGTTCAAAAAATGGCTCTGAACGCAATGGGACTTAACTTCTAAGGTCATCAGTCCCCTAGAACTTAGAACTAATTAAACCGAACTAACCTAAGGACATCACACACATCCATGCCCGAGGCAGGATTCGAACCTGCGCCCGTAACGGTGGCGCGGTTCCAGACTTTAGCGCCTAGAACCGCTCGGCTTACCTTTGCTGTGTCTACTTCTACTGTGTTTACTTTTACTGTGTTTATGCACAAGCGCGATCAGTCTTTCAGTTGGAACATATTTTGTAACGAGGAAGTTGTTACTAATCCACGAGGAAGCACTTTTAAATTCATAATTTTCTCAGTTACTTTTGAAGGAGAATTTTGCTGGCAGGTCCGTAGTTAATGAAGTACAGTATTAGTTTTGAAAATACACGTTCCACAGCCATACTTTGTTTCTATTTTATCTGTTTATTTTTTTCGTTCTTTGCGATAAGTTTCGAAATCACAATCTCAATCTCAAGCAGTTATTCGCGCCATTATCCAAGCCGTCTGGCTTGTATCTGGCGTTATCAGTGGACATAGCCAAACAACACTGATGAGTCAAAACATGATAACCACTTCCCACGGTGAGAGTGAAAGCTGCCTAGCGCCGTTGCGGTCACGTGAAGCGGTAAGAGAGCCTATACGCGAAGCAGAGACGAATAGGGCAATCATTCTAACGACGGTACATGGCACAAAAGGGGAAAAACGGGAAATCGACGATGGACTGATTGTTGAGGCCCGGCGACAGGGAACGAGCATGTCGGAATCAGCGAAATTGGTCGACTGTCTGCGTGCTACTGTGCGAGTACTGAAGGATGGAGAAGCTACAAGAAGGTGACAAGATGTTGGACGTCCACGCCTCACCAAAGCACCTGGACCGTGTGGATTCGCCCGCTCTGTAAAACAGAACAGGCGGCGATCTGTGGCAGGTCTCACGAGAGATTACAAGGCTGGTGCAGGTTTCAGAGGAACTGTTCCAGAGCACACCGTTTAGCGCACTTTTTTGGACATGGGGCTCCGAAGCAGACGGCTCCTGCATTTTCCCATGCTCACCCGACGACGTTATCAATCGCGACTACAGTGTAAACGGGACCTTCAAGCTTGGACTGCCGACCAATGAAAAGCTGTAACCTGGTTGGATGAATCACGCTTCTTGCTTCAAGAAGTGGACGGTCGTGTTTGGATACCCTCTGACCAGGCGAACGGATGCTCGGAACATTCACTACCCCTTGGACGCTGGGCTGTGCGGGGAATATTGTGCAAGCCGGCCGTTGTGGCCGAGCGGTTCTAGGCGCTTCAGTCCGGAACCGTGCTGCTGCGACGGTCGCAGGTTCGAATCCTGCCTCGGGCATGGATGTTTGTGATGTCCTTAGGTTAGTTAGGTTTAAGTACTTCTAAGTCTAGGGGACTGATGACTTCAGATGTTAAGTCCCATAGTGCTCAGAGCCATTTCAACCATTTTTAGTATTGTGCATGGTATTCCGTGGATCTGGGGTAACAATTCAAGGCGCCGTGACAGTTGTGCACTACGTGAACAGTGATGCGGACCACTTGTGTCTTCTCCGATGACGTTGGTGTCTTCCAGCACGGTAACTGTCTGTATCACAAGGCTTCAATAGCGCCTCAGTGTTTTGGGGAACATAAAATTGAACTCACGGTCTCAGAATGACCGTTGTATTGAGTTCCAAAGGTTGAGCAACACACTACTAAGCAGATGGTTATAATGTTTTTGGTTCTTCAGTCTAAAACTGCATATAAATGGTATGTTTTGCTGAAGATAGGAAAGAGTGCTAGAGAATGGGGCTACGACCTTGAAGCTAGCCCGCAAAGAACGAAGGTAAGCAAAGAAAATAAACACAAAGAATATTTCCAAAACAACTTTTGAAGAACTGTTGTTGAAAGGTGGCTACACTGAGCCACTGCGCCAGAGATTGCGCCAAAGAGTATTATTAAGCCGCCTCCACAGTGCTTGTTGAGAGCTCGTAGTAGTCAGTGCCTGTCGAGGTCTCGTGGTAGTCTGTGTTGAGATGTTGTAGCAGAGAGTGATTATTGAGAGGTAGCGGCGGGCAGTTCTTGCCGAGAAGTTGTGGTGGGCACTGCTTGTCGTGAAGTCGGAGTGGATATGTGGTAGTAGGGAGTGTTTGTTCCATGTTTTATCCAGTTATTTGATGGGAGAGATAGCAGATGTTATTCTAATGAAGATATTATAATGATCAGAGTGCATTTCGTCAATATATATGAAGGTAAAAACCACTATGTTCTTTTATTATTTGTGTGTCTCAAGTAATGCATCATTACAGGTTCAGTCAACAAAGCATCTGGCTTGTGTTCTTGTATTAGAGTGTAATTCTGGTTTTCTAGCGTAATTATAGTTTTTCTAATTTTCTTTTATCACGTCAGTATAATTGGTATTTAAAAATTCTTGTCATGTTGAAGAAGAACCGTGCCAGATGTGTACGTTGAGTCACACTCCCACACACAGAACAGTTACATTTGTGCTTGGGTTTTGTAGGTTTTATAGTTGCTGGGGACTTAATTAATTAACTGTGTTTATGAAAATTTTCATTTCATTCTTTGTTGTTGTTCTTTGCAGTCAGATAGCGTAATAATACTAGTCAGGGCCAGCCGTTTACGAGACACAGCGTAATCGGACACAACAGCTACTAAAAGCTAAAAATATTTTCAATCATATTTAATTAAGCCCCCATGCATTGTGTGTTACATGTTGGCATTACAGGCAGCCAGTGGAATAAACAATGCACTCGCCAGCACGTTTAGGTGAATTTATAATTTCCCTTGGATCATGCTATATGGTACGGATATCTAATATTAGAAACATTTGTGTAATAACGCCAGTCAGAAGCTAGTGATCTCCTGGTAACCGTTGTTGATTCTCGATCATGGGACCGCGGATTCGACACCAAGCCATGTCGGGAATTTTCTCTCCTCGAGACTGTGTGTGTGTGTGTGTGTGTGTGTGTGTGTGTGTGTGTGTGTGCGTGTTTCTTTTTATCATCATTGACGCACAAGTCACCGAAAACGCGTCAAAGATCACAATAATTGCATTTGGTTTCAGTAAGTGGAAAATACTGCTGTTACGGACTTCATTCCGAAAGAGGGTTTGATGCATCTCTTCGCACTTGTCCACCCTGCGTAAGTCTCGCCATCCCTGCATAACTAAGGTATCCTACCCACTTGAATCTGCTTATGATATAAACCTCTTCAGGGGAATTTTTTTAATGATTTCAATTGGACAGTTATTTTAACACTGTATTTGAAATGTTAGGTACTCGTTACAAATATACTTTTGGTGTAAATGTAACAATTACACTTCGACAATAAATAAGAAATGGCTACATTTGTATACGTGGTGAAATTCAGGTTACTGCGAGTAGACACAGTGCAGTACTTAAAGAAACCAAGAAATGTTATAAATAAAGACAAAATTCAGCCAACAAGAAATTGTTAGTATTAATTATCGCGGAATAACTCTATACATTCTGGGCAAACTGGAAAGTTAGATTTTTTGCTAATGTATTTGGCACTTCTTTTGCAGTTTTCATTCTTACACCGAGGGGGACTCTTACATTCGTTCTTTGTACGGTACCAATGACTGTTAGCAGAATATGGAATTGGTGGGTTCAGGAGGGTAATACGGAACACCGTGCTGGATACCAACGGCCTCGTATCACTAGCAGTCGACATGATAGGCGTCTTATCCGCATGACTGTAACGGATCGTGCAGCCACGTCTCGATCCCTGAGTCAACAGATGGGGACGTTTGCAAGACAAAAACCATGCTGCGGTTACCCTTGACGCTGCATCACAGACAGGAGCGCCTGCGATGGTGTACTCAACGACAAACCTGGGTGCACAAATCGCAAAACGTCATTTTTTCGGATGGATCCAGGTTATGTTTACACCATCATGATGGTCGCATCCGTGTTTGGCGTCATCGAGGTGAACGCACATTGGAAGCGTGTATTCGTCATCGCCACACTGGCGTATCACCCGGCGTGGTGGTATGGGGTGCCATTGGTTACACGTCTCAGTCACCTCTTGTTCGCATTGACAGCACTTTGAACAGTGGACGGACGTTGGTATCTTCCAGCACGGTAACTGTCTGTATCACAAGGCTTCAATAGCGCCTCAGTGTTTTGGGGAGCATAACATTGAACTCACGGTCTCAGAATGACCGTTGTATTGAGTTCCAAAGGTTGAGCAACACACTACTAAGCAGATGGTTATAATGTTTTTGGTTCTTCAGTCGAAAACTGCATATAAATGGTATGTTTTGCTGCCAATCTTTATAAGTGTTGTAGTAGCTGATGCCTTAAATTCCAAAAAAAATATTAGCAGTGTATCTTTTGAAAAGAATCCAATCGTTTACCAGTGCAACATGATAAAGATGAAAAAAATATTCTCAAATAAAACTTCTTGCTCTTCGTAATGTTACGATAGTGTGCCACCATTTTGTCAGCATCCCGAATTCATTTCATAAATTTGTTGTAGCGTGCTGCGGCATCACCAACAACAATGTCATCATCAGAATCCTCATTAGGAACACTACTGCAATGATGTTCAAATCTGAACAATTCACATCATCAAAAGAATCTAAAATGGGTACAGTTTCATCTGGACGTAAGGTTTTCTTCCGATTCATTTTTTATAATGTTGGTAAAGCAACTGTAAAACAAATAAAAGTAATAAAAGTAACAAAAACTGTATAACAGTATTTCGTAACTCGCCCTTTTGCACTATGCCCACAACTGTGTACGTTTGTGAACAAACGATTTATACTAAATAGTGCCCAGATACCACTGATTCAACAGTAACACAACAGTAACAAACTTTTATAGCACACAATAAACATTATTGAAACAAAATTCGCCTGCAAGAAAACACAAGCTGTAATTTGAAACGCACACCCTGAACCACCGGCAATCACTGACTGTCCTCAGAAATCAAAGCATCCGTCTCCATAACATTTGCAAATCGAGAACTAAACGTATGTCTCTATAACAGTTGCAAAATGGGAACTGTGAACAAGACAGCCAACTTATGGGAACATTAGGGCTGCAAATGTAAACACTGCCCATTGCAAGATTCATATTCTCCAATATATTCAGCATGAGATTAACGGCCACATTGTTCCAATATCCCTGAAGAGATTAAAGGCTTGAACTGGCACAACAACTCGTCTTCCCAGCTGCACATTTTGCTCAGTTACCAAATGCAATCTTATTTGGTGCCTCAGGTTGTGTACTATCAGCCTATCGCCTCGTTTAGTCAAGTTGTGTATTGAGGCGAAGATGAGAAGTAGTAAGAGAAGTTTTTCGTTATGAAATTCGTCAAGGAAGCGTTGAGAATCCTGGACACCTTCTGTGACTGGAACGAGCCGGTTGCCAGTAAGCTTCTATCCACAACGAGACATTTATCCCAGTTAGGAAGATGCTGGTTGTAAAACTACTCTCTCTACACTTTTCCGGTTTTGCTGCATCATACGCAGAATGCATGCCAGCAAGTTCCTGTAACTAGTAACGGTCATGTTAGATAACGAGTCATTAACTACCTACGGTGGTAAGTTCCACCGTGGACACATCACAGACGAATGTGTACTGCCTTTCAAGCTAATGTTACCTGCGTCGACGGTGCAGGTAATAATTGTTTGTAATGAAACACAAATGGGTTACAAACATCTGCCTCACTTGCATTGCTCAATCAAGACGCCCTACTGCCTGAGGTAATCATTTCCGACCATTGCTTCCTGATCTCGGAATACTGAGTTTAAGATTACCGTATGACTTTGTACGGTTTTGACTCTAAAATTTTGGTAAACACTGTATAAGCACGGTCAGAAATACTTAACGGGAACACTCTGACCGATTCTCGCTCAGTCTACTTCAGTTATCGTACGTCACCTCGGAAGTCGCTTTGACCAAGACTTATCTTTGAATCTAATTTCCAGACTGTGCTGATAGTCGGCTGCGATAGATCATGGCGCGGTTATTGGCGCCTCTCTTCTGATTCTTTATCTGCACTGTCATCGAAAGTTGCACTTGTATGTGGACTTATACATAATGATTACCACTGCGCTTGATTCAGAGTGCGGCGATGCAGGTCTTCGCCATGGCTAGAAAACAATGTTTTCTCTGTCTCTCTCTACTCACAACGTATCTCTCAGTCAGCTTCCTAGATCCACAATACCCTAGCGCTGGTTTAAGTGTACCAGGCTATCACTGTGAGTGCTTTCAATCCGTGAATCGTGTAGGCAGCTAAGACAAATCAACCCAGAACTCAACTAACTGGGGGTGGGATTCTATATACAAACGACATAAGTGCAAGCCTCAATATCAGGTCACTGACAGTTAATCCGTTGCTGTTACTCGATCAACTACAGATCTTGTTACTCTTTAACGGTCTTTCACTTTTAGATGGGTGCGTATTTCGATTATGTATTCAAAATATTCAACTAAATCGTTACGTTTATTTCAACGTGTGCATATAATGTAATTTTAATTGTTGTTGAATAAAGACTGGATGGTTTTAATAGTTTGTTGATGCAATTGTGTGTAATGAAAGCACACGTTGATCAAGAAGATCGTTGACAACGTATTGTTTTCTTACATAGCGACTTTGATTATTGCTTACTGACCCACGTCAACAGAAAGCAGACTGGGTTCTTCGTATATAGACAAACAACACCAAGCACACACAAAACACATACAAAGGCAGCAAAACAGTCGTAAGAAGAAGAGACGTTTCAAATCCTCCACTGCTCATTGATTTAATTCACTCAGCAAGTAAACTATAAGCAATATGTAAAATGTAAGCGATCTTATGCGAGTATTGGAGTTAAACATTCTGCTCTTTGTTATTTTGCATTGACTTATAAAACTCATTATTGATTATTCATATCTATGAAAATGCAATGTAGTTTCTAACCAAAGCAGAAAATTAACAGGAGCGAAAGATCTGAAACAAGGAAGTAATTATCCGCGCACACATAAACAGGAGCTAGATGGCTTGAGCTTACGCTATCAAAAGGCTGAATTTCACAGTTTTAAGGAAATGTAAACACAACACTACACGAAAGACACAGAAGCTCTGCATAGTTGCTGCAATGATTGCTGGGAATGAAATGGTCTGTCTGATTGTGTAACAGGAACTTTGTTTCACGAGGAAATTCGAATTTATTAACCAGTGTGTATACTTTTGTTGCTGGAATACATATGTTAAAACAGAATGAGATAGTATTGTTTCATTAAGTAGTGTTTGCACGGGAATGCTGTGAGACGACGAGGCCATATGAATGCACTTTTAACAACTTTTCTCATTTCTTGACCACACTTTTATTCTTCATCAGCGTCACGCTTTCGACTTTCAGTCATTTTCAAACGACGATATGAAAATATGATAAATTTCACCATTGTTAAGTTACCTATTACAACGACTAGAATATGGCTTCCTAACTTACCAGTGCTATGTGAGTCATATAAATACATTACATACATCGTATCACGCCAATATTTTTGAGCACTGCTACCAAGTGAAAATTTTGGAAGCCAAGTAAACTAAACCGCTAGGCGGCGCTGGGTACATGATACGCGCTACAATTTGTTTTTGTTTACAACCACAATTTTCATCGTTACAACGTATAA
The DNA here is from genome assembly GCF_021461385.2 of Schistocerca piceifrons. NCBI lineage: Eukaryota > Metazoa > Arthropoda > Insecta > Orthoptera > Acrididae > Schistocerca > Schistocerca piceifrons. Next base: position 635,195,523 of record NC_060138.1, on the reverse strand, counting down.
AATGATTTCATCAGTTACATGGAAATCACTTACAATGTTATACAAAAGTTATTATGTTACAAAACAATGTGCTACAGATTTTTTTAATCTAATACATTGGAAGAACGCGCTGATTGGCGCTGGACCAGTCAGTTAACAAACAAATCTTTTGTTTTACTTACTACTCACAGCATATAAATTACTAACGTCAATAAATGTTCATAAATATTTAATAAAAGTTAAAATTGCATAGATTACTAGAGGGTTGTAAAGGAATTGATTAAAGTTGGCACACTTACGATACCGTACATAAGATCTTCCGTGATTTTATGACCATACAATTGTTTTCTGTGAATAACAAAACTAAAGATCGCCATGACGCAATTAAGGAAGGGGGAGGGGGTACACAACATTAAGTTTAACATATTAAAAAATTCTGTAATATTGCTTGTAATACTGTGACTACAAATTCTTATAAAATCACAGCTTAAATAAAATAACTCGAAAGCATCGTGAAACAGCTATAGTAGCGGTGCAGCGTGAAGCGCTGAGCAGCCGATTATTTATACTCTATCGGCACACTTAGGATAACGTACATAAGATCTTTTATAGTTGTATGACCATAAAACTATTTTTCTGGGGATAACAAGCATTTTAGAACGCAATAACTCAAGTTATGGAATGGGTGCACAACATTAATCTCGACATATTAAAAATCCTGTAAAAACGTTTGCAGTACTGTGACTACGTTTATAAAATGCAGCTATGAGTGGTGAAACAACTATAGTAGCATTGTTATCAACCGTTTTGTACTTATACCATGCAGCGTGAAGTGCTGAGCAATCGCTTACGAATCCTCTGTCGGCCTATGAGCAATCCGCGCGTATGGCGCTAAATACGCAGTAAATAAACTTTTACTCATCTTGTGCGCAAAACAAAACACAGAAGGAAGCCACACAAAGGTGCCTGGTCTTGGGGATAAAATACAGAATGATGCGCTGTGCCGGCCTTTGTGGCTGAGCGGTTATAGCCGCTTCAGTCTGGAACCGCGCGACCGATACGGTAGCAGGTTCGAATTCTCTCTTGGGCATGGATGTGTGTGATGTGCTTAGGTTAGTTAGGTTTAAGTAGTTCTAAGTTATAGGTGACTGATGACCTCGTATGTTACGTCCCATAGTGCTCAGAGCCACTTGAACCATTTTTTGATACGCCGTTTATCATAAAAAGACTGTTGTGTAGCGGCCTAATTGTAGTGCGTCACCATCTACTGAAGATTCAGGATGACGGCAGATCTCTAAGTGCTCCGTAAACAGACTGAAAAACCAGGTATTGGTGAAATCTATTTATTCGTTTACTATTTCAGACGCAAATTTTGTCTTACTCTGAAAAATCTTCAATTCCTCAAATATATTTAACAGGAGCCTCTATGGGACGTTGTGCACAATTTTAAGATTAGTTTGACTTTCGCCTTCATTGCTGTCATAGGTACGCTCCCTAAACGTTTTCTGAAGGACCCACAAGTCTGTCCTATATAAAGTTAATCGCAATCTCTACACTTAATCCTGTAAACTTACGTGCCCTCATACTTATCATGCCTGGCCTCAGTCGAGCAACCGAGCGAGGTGGCGCAGTGGTTAGCACACTGGACTCGCATTCGGGAGGACGACGGTTCAATCCCGTCTCCGGCCATTCTGATTTAGGTTTTCTGTGATTTCCCTAAATCGTTTCAGGCACATGCCGGGATGGTTCCTTTGAAAGGGCACGGCCGATTTTCTTCCCAATCCTTCCCTAACCCGAGCTTGCGCTCCGTCTCTAATGACCTCGTTGTCGACGGGACGTTAAACACTAACCACCACCACCACCACCACCACTCAGTCGAGTATCGCACTTTGTCCCCTAAACAAACATTGTAAGTGATTTCCATGCTGCCTGATGAAATCATTTTATACGTTGTAGCATTGAAAATTGTGGTTGTAAACAGAAACAAATTGTAGCGTGTATCACGTACCCAGCGCCGCCTAGCGGTTTAGTCTACTTGGCTTCCAAAATTTTCACTTGAAAGCAGTTTGTACTTGTCTCGTGCTCAAAAATGTTGACGTGATACAATATATCTGATGTTTTTGTATGAATTGTATTATATTTTCATATCGTCTGATACCAGTTATGTGTTGTACGTTGTAGCCTTTGAAAGTGACCGAAAGTCGAAGCGCGTAAGGTTCATGAAAAATAAAAGTGTGGTGAAGACATAAGTAAAGCTAATATAGGTAGTTCTTTCTACTTAACTTCGCTCAGGGAATATCATATTTAATTGCTCTTAGCCTAACTGTAGTTTTCTCCCACTGGACGGTTCCTTACCAGAAGTTAAAATCCATTTTCAGTTGTCTGAAGTACTACATACTGTATGAAGTTATGGATGTATTGTGATACTCCACCTCAAGAGTGACAATAGAAACCAGTGCTCACTAGAAGGCAATGGAGTAGTGTAAGGGAGCTTTCGTGACAGTGCAGCGCTTTGTAGGAAGCCAGCTGTTCAGGCAATTCAATGATATTCTACGTCTTTATACTCGTAGTACGAGTCTCCTGGTTTACAATGTACTTGTTCTGCGTGATATTGACATGACAGGTGACTTATAGGGTTGGTAGTACTGTCATGAGAGATACTCTGTTTTATGGTCAGTTATCACGCTACAATTGCTTAAAGCTGAAATCATCCGCGGTGCTTATACAGTTTGGAGAAAGAGTCATAAGTGACAGAAACAGAAATTCTAAAATATTTATGTTATGCGAAAATATGTGTCCTGAGCTGTTTGCTTTACTATGTGATTGAATTAATTGTTGGTGTAGATCCTGTGGTAATTTTTGTCTGTTACGGACGTGGAGTTTTTTTTTCCCGATTGTATCGTTGCACATGTTTTTGGTTTCCTTGCCGCGTCAAATTCATTTAAAATCTCGAGTTATCGGCAAATGTTTCCGCTGTCTTCATCATCAACTGTCAATTTTCTGTCGGAAATACAGGTGGATCCTCTTTCTAAGACCAGTAACCAACTAAAGCCAGTGTAAATCTTTCACTTTGCAGCAGTATGCACGATGCTGTGAAACTACCCGACAGGTTAAATGCTTATTCTGGACCACGGCCCCAACACAGAGGCTGTGAGGTACGTTGCAAACATTAGAATGTAGGAGAGCATTACTGACAAAAGCTGTAAGCCGCGCCAGCATCGCCCAGTGTTTAATAGCATTGCCCGCGATAGGGTCTGAGTTCCAGACCTGGACACTGTTTTCATCTGCGACAAAGCAAACGACATATAACTAGTGAGAATACAATGTGTCGGCACAGAGATTGTGGAAGTTTACTTATACACTATCTTAAAAGTTTCTGGATACCTATTAATAGACATTAATATGGAGTATGTCGTCCACCCTTCGTCTTTATGCCTGGTTGATCTCTGCTGAGGACCATTCAATGAGTTGTCTGAATGTCTGTGGAGAAATGCTAGCCCATTCTTCCACAAGAGCCGTAACGAGAAAAGGTAGTGAAGTTGTACGCTTGGGTCAGGTACCAGGCCGGTGATATAATTCGTACTAAAGGGGTTCCACTAGGTTCAGGTGGAGTCTCGTGGCACGCCACTCCATTTCAGGAATGGTACTGTGGAAAAAATGCTGCTTTATGACACGGTGCATTCTTATGCTGATGCGATCGTAAGTAGGAAGTCAGTGAGAGAACGAGTGCAAAAATCTCTGATGCTAGCGTCAGCATCTCTGGAATCGTTGACGTCAATACCAGCATTCCCAAAATTTCCTCCCCGTCCCAAATTTCTCGCATTTTTATTTCCCCTCCTGATCCACTCCCTACACAGTTTCCCACAATCACCATCCCACGCCTCCCCCTCCCCATGGCAAATGATTTTTAGCAACGTCATCATCCTTTTAATAAATCGCTGTGTGATTCTTGGCTAATGGCGTGCAAGCTCAGCGCCCACCTCTTCTAGCAATTTTAATTTTTACAATACGATTGCACGAGCGTCATCATTTGTTCGCAATCTCTATGCACATCTACGTCTTGTGTTCAATTGACGAGATGCTTACAGTGAGCAAAGAAGATTTTAATAAGTCTATTTGTTTTAAAAAATGTGCCAGGAAAACATATTCACAGCTTTCTGCATCAAGAGTGGTAAAGCATGATAATGGTGGAGTGTTTAACTGCAGACAAGAGAAATATTGTTAAAAAATAATGGCAAAGCCAAAGAACGGCATGAAAGTGGATTACCCGATTGGGTGCGCCAACACAAGTTGCATTTATTGGAAAGTTATCCTCTTTTTAAAATATCTGTTCAATCTTCCACCATGCAAGAAGTAGTGTGTGTTGTGCTGGAAAATACTTGTCAGCAAGTATTCCTCCATCTCTAATTATATTTTTTACCACTGTATGTGTATGTCGTTATACTACAAAATGTCTCTCTGGTGGGTAGAAATATGGAACCTCAAATGAACTTCTGCCTCTCAATAACTGAGACACAGTCCTCTTCAGTGATGCTACAAAGAAAATTATATGTAATGAATTTAAATACAAAAGACTGTAAAATGTGGCCTCGTGTAGTGAAACTGAAGGTAACACATTGTATTTCTTACTGCAATACTACTCGTATTATTTCCCACATAAGGAAGAAAAATAATTAAAGATGATCACGGGATCTTGTGAAACTGAATACTTGATAGAATTAAATATCACAAGAGATTTCTTCATAAAAACATGAGTTAAATGGAATATGGATCGATGTAACACATTGATTATACTTTGTTTCGCATTCACTAAGTGATCTGATTGGCAGTTGACAAAGTTGAACCAAGGGTGATTACTCGACTTTAATTGTGCGATCTGACTGTGATTAATACTAATGACAGTGGTTGTGAACTGAACCCGGAAAGGAACTCCTACAATACACTTTAATTTCAGAACAATAGCTGCTGCCGTGGGCGCGCAGAAAAGTAAGAGAAGCCACTCTAAAGATTCCTAGTGCAGGTGCTGCGGAATACTCATCACAGACGTGTGGAAAAATCGAGATGGAGTGCCCAATGTGCATCGGCGTCGAGTGAGATGGAGGACGTCCATCGCCTTATTTGATTTGGATACACCTACGCACCCATACTCCAAACAAGTCCAAAAACCAAACCACCTTCGTGGGACGCGGGCGGAAAACGTTCGTATTCCTCCGTGGTTCACAACCGAATCTGTTGCTCCTCACACTATCTGCCAGCGTCCGCAGCTCGTGGCCTAGTGGCTAGCGTTGCTGCCTCTAGATCACGGGGTCCTGGGTTCGATTCCCGACTGGGTTGGGGATTTTCTCTGTCCAGGGACTGGGTGTTTGTGTTGTCCTCATTATTTCATCATCAGAATCACCATCATTCGTGACAGCGGCAGATTGGGCTGTGAAAAAAATTGGACTGTTTAAAAATTGGGACATTGTATGGGCGCTGATGACAGTGCAGTTGACAGCCCCACAAACCAAACACCATCAAACTACCTGCCAGACCGCGGGAATCCCAACAAAACAAAATCCACCAATTGAAAACTTGGAAAACTCTCCCGTTCCAGTTGCGCTCCACTTTGCATACCTCTTTAAAGTCAGTACCGCCATTAGACTGTTTTTTATTTGCAGTGTTACATTTACAAGATTATGATTTCGGCTTTAAAGTGCCATTACCAAGTGTTTTAATGTTATACAGTGCCTAACATGGCATACTGTCGTATTTAAAATACACTATTAGACACATGTCTAAGAGTCGATATTTCTGTTAAAAGCCTACTGTTTGTTTTATCACTGAGTGTACCACACTGAGTATACCATCTTGAGTCAAGATGGAATACTCAGTGATAAAACAAGCAGTAGGCTTTTACCAGAAATACTGATCCTTAGACAATGTCTCTAATAGTATATTTTAAATACGACAGTATGCCGTCTTAGGCACTTTATAACACTTAACACACTTGATAATGGCACCTTAAAGCCGAAATCATGATCGTGTAGATGTAACACTGCAAATAAAAAACAGTCTATTGGCGGTACTCACTTTAAAAAAATATATTATGACTGTGGCCCCACATTATGAAAAAATTATTACTTTGCATACCGTACAGCTTCTCTCCATAAGACGGGAAAAAACTGTTCCTCCAATGTACCGAGGATACATGTGGACAGATATTATTATGGAGATACCATGTGAACAGATATTATTATTGATTTATAATTATTCAATTGCACTTGAATTTGGGATACATGTCCTAAAACTTTCCTCCGCAGAAATTAATAGTTTTTACTAATCTAGCGGATTTTATCATTGAATGATGAATAACAGTTGTGGATGTCCCGCCCAGAGAAATGTGTGCCCTTTAAAGCTGCCAAGTGGACTGTTGGCGAAGTGATTGTGAAATGGAATGGAAGGAACAACCACAGCTGCATCAAGACCAGGCAAACCAGGTTTAGTGATGGGCAGGAACCATCGAGCATCGCGGACGGTGGTTGTAAAAAGCCGCCTGAAATCGACGGAAGAAATCACTCGTGAGTTCGAACGGGCTACCATCAATTCGGGTAGCACAATGACTGTGCGTAGGGAGTTAAAAAACAATGGGATACAATGGTGGAGCAGTTCCTCATAAGTCACACAGTTCTGTGGTCAGTGTTAAGCGACTCCTGAGGTGGTGTGAAGAGCGACGCCAGTGGACACTGGATGAGAGGAAAGAAATGTTTTGGAGTGATGCATCACGACAGACCCTGTGGCAATCCGATGGAAGGGTTTAGATTTGGCGAATGCCTGGAAAACGTAACCTGTCGTGATGTTTAGTGCTAACAGTGAAGTGCGGAGGAGGTGGAGTTACGATGTGGTGGTGTTTTTCATTGTTAGGGTGTCGTCCCTTTTTGTGCTTGAAAAAACGCTAAATGCGTGAGGATATGGACACATTTTACAGCACTGTATACTGGATGCAGTAGAGGAACGGCTCGGACACGATGATTTTATCAGCAAGGAAATGTACTCTGCCATAAAACAGCACCTGTGAGGCACTGGTTTGAGGACAGAAACAGTTCTGAAGTGGACTGGCCCGATCAGATTCATTGCCTGAACCCAGGGCAACAACGTTGGGATGAGTTACAACGCTGACTTCGCTCCACACTCCAGCGTCCAACACTGCTACCTTCTCTTGAGGAAGAAAGGGGCTGCTACTCGTCCACAAACATTCAGACACATTACTGAAAGTGTCCCCAGCAGACTTCAAGCTGTCATAAAGGCGAATATTGGACACATCACATATTAATGTCTACTAGTAAGTGTCCGGATACTTTTGATCAAATAGTGCAAATTAGACTGGCAACTGCGAATCTTGGACACTTGTTTCGTCACCACCCATCCTCTCAAAACTTGTGATTTGGCGCTGTGACTCGCTTATAAGCAGAGCGTTATAAGGCTATTGCCCGCTGTCCGCCTTATTTTCTGTGTTTTTTCCTAAAAAATTAGGCCAATTCAAGAACGGTTGCTTTAAAAAGCTCACGGCCCGTTGTCTTCTCCATCCTCGTCGTATCGGAGAGGTGCTCCGTCTCCAACGTTTCGTCGACGGGACCCCGACCCTCAATCTTTATTATTTCAAGCACAATCGACGCCTGACGGCGCAAGCGCTATCTCTGATGCCGATGTTGGAGAAATTATAATTTTTATTGCAATTTTGAACACTACCGTCAGCTGTAATTTCGTTATCAATTTATTGCCAACCGCTTTCGACGATGCACTTCGTCATCATCAGACACTAAGAGTAATATAAAACCAGCTACATTAGCAACAGCATAACATAAAAAGCAAAATTGTACCTACAATTAAAATATGTAGGCTAATACGTAGTTATTCTGTCGTTTAAAACCGTTCTGAACACAACCTTAAGAACTGTATTGCTTGTATTGTAAAATTACGATTCCGGTTTGTGTTTAATAATCCTGATATACGAACGTGCAGGCAGCGTGCAATTCTTTCAACTTTTCCTGTTGCGTGCTTGTGCAACATAGATTCGGCCTATTCTAATGCCACTTTCTATTGTCTTCGGCTAATAGCTATTTTACGGTGACTTCATCTCATGATTCTAGTCTACAGCTCTTATTCAGGTATCTTGAACTGTTACTAATTACCTCCGAAATATAGTCCACTTTATTGGGTAACGCTTGAAGTAATTAGTTCATTATTCTCGTATATGTCCGCAATCTTGTGATGGGATTCCACTATAAGGCCGTTTTGCACGGTTAATGTTTTAAGAGCTCAATATGTTAAATCAGTATTGATATGCCCTTCTTTCCTGTTATATTTTTGATGAGTCTTACGACGTGGTTGCCTTGTTAACGCCTTGTGCGTCACTGAACATGCAACCACCCTCTTTCTTATTGTTTCATCTGATAAGACCCCATGCCATTTTTGAGTCGTATGATTAGGATACTCATAAGTGTTTTCATTAATCCATATTCATATGGCTTTTCACATTGTTTTGATACGTTACTGTGTTCCATAGTGTCGACACTTTAGTAAGAAGGACGTGGCTAGATGATTCACTTATGTCTCATCACTCAACAGAGAGACAGTTTTGATGAATTGTTCTTATTTTCATTAGATTTTCCTGTTCTCCCAGTCTTGTCTTCATAAAAACGTCAATAGGCTTATGATTGTTTTTGTCCTCTATTATTTGCTTTGTTTCTTAGGTATTTTGTTTAGATTCTCTACTGTACAAGGACATGCGTTGTCATTTTTATTGCTGGTTGCGACATAAACCAGTTGTGTAGGTGTATGTGCCCCACACCACTAGATGATGTTTGTAGTCACGTTATACGCACGGTCATACCCAAGGTTAGTGGATATTTATTTGCTTGATGTATTAACCATGTATTTTTAATTATGTAGTTTACTATGATATGTATTGGTTTTCCATACTTCTAGTCCTGCAAGTACGTACATTAGTAAGCTAACATAATTTGCATACTTTCACTCTCTGATGTCATACGGAATAATATTTTGGGGTAACTCAACACTTAGACAAAAAGTATTCACTGCTCAAAAGAAAGCGGTTAGAATGATGCGTCGGGTTCATAGTCACACATCTTGTAGGTATCTTTTTAAAAGATTGGGAATTCTTACAACAGCTTCACAGTACATTTACTCACTAATGAAATTTGTTCTCAACAATATGAGACAGTTTAAAAACAACGGTGATATTCATGATTATAATACCAGAAAAAAGACTTACACTATCCTTTACTCAACCTATCTTCGGCACAGAAAGGGATAAAATATGCTGCTATGAAAATTTTTGACAAATTACCAGATGAAACATACGTTTTTCATTTTAGGTGCATTGTGCTGCCACCTATTGCCAGGAACTCCTTTTCAGCGACCTCAGTAGTCATTAAACATCGTGAGAGGGCAGAATGGGACGCTCTGCGGAACTCACGGATTTCGAACGTGGTCAGGTGATTGGGTGTCACTTGTCATACGTCTGTACCCGAGATTTCCACACTCCTAAACATCCCTAGGTCCGCTGTTTCCGGTATGATAGTGAAGTGTAAACGTGATGGGACACGTACAGCACGACAGCGTACAGGCCGACGTCGTCTGTTGACTGACAGAGACCGCCGACGGATGAAGAGGGTCGTAATATGTCATAGGCAGATACCTATCCACACCATCAAACAGGAATTCCAGACTGCATCAGGATCCACTGCAGGTACTATGATAATTAGGCGGGAGGTGAGAAAACTTGGATTTCATGGTCGAGCGTCTGCTTGTAAGCCACACATCACACCGGTAAATGCCAAACGATGCCTCGCTTGGTGTAAGCAGCGTAAACATTGGACGACTGAACAGTGAGAAAATGTGTAGAGTGACGAATCACGGTACACAATGTAGCGATCCGATGGGAGGCTGTGGGTATGGCGAGTGCCCAGTAAACTTTATCTGCCAGCGTGTGTTGCGCCAACAGTAAAATTCGGAGGCTGTGGTCTTCGGTGTGGTCGTGTTTTCCGTGGAGGGGGCTTGCACCCTTTGTTGTTTTCCGTGGCACTATCACAGCACAGGCCTGCATTGATGTTTTAAGCACCTTCTTGCTTCCCACTGCTGAAGAGCAATTCGGGGATGGCGATTGCATCTTTCAACACGATCGACCACCTGTTCATAATGCACGGCCTGTGGCGGAGTGGTTGCACGTCAATAAAATCCCTTCAATGGACTGGCCTGCACAGAGTCCTGACCTGAATCCTATGGACAGAGTCCAGACCTCAGTCCTGTAGAACACTTTCGGGATGTTTTGAATCGCAGATTTCTTGCCAGGCCCCACCGACCGACATCGATATCGATATCTCACCTTAGCGCTGCACTTCGCATATAATTGACTGCCTTTCCCCATGAAATCTTATAACACCTGACTGAACGTACGCCTGCGACCGTGGAAGCGGTCATCAAGGGTAAGAGTGGGCCAACACCATATTGAATTCCAGCATGACCGATGGAGGGCGCCACGAACTTGTAAGTCATTTTCAATTAGGTGTCCGGATACTTTTGATCACAATACACTTATTAAGGTTGTATGAAGATCGTTTTGAAACACCGAATAACTACGTATTACATATTCGAGGTACAATTTTGCTTTTGGTGTCATGCTGTTGCTAATGTACCTGCTTTTATGTTACTTTTAGGGCCTGATGATGACAAAGTGTATCGTCGAAATGGGTTGCCAAATAAACTGATCATGAAATTACAGCTGACGGCAGTGGTCAAAACTGTGATACTCCTGTGGGCTATGGTCCTCTCCTCCTACTTAACAAGGATGGACATGCCGAAATTATAATTTTGGCTGGCTGTAGGTTGGCCCCAATAGTTGTAGGAGGTTGGTAGGTAGATTTGGTTTCAACGTGCCGTCGACGTAGGAGTCATTGGAGATGGAGCACAAGCTTTAACTGAGGAAGGAAGAGGAAAGTAATCGAGCGTGTCCTTTCTAACGAACTATCTCGGCATTTGCTTAACGATTTAAGGAAACTATGGAACACCTAATTCTCGATGGGGGGACGAGGATTTTAATCGCAATGTAGGTTCAGTACCGTCAATCAGCGCTACATGGCTGGTTCCAACAGCTGGAGACGAGAGAGAGAAATTTTTCTTTTATCGAACATAATCTTACAATCTTTTGTGGCACACTTGTGCTCAGCTTTTTAGATTTCTGGATTTCACGCGAGTTTTGTAAGCAGTACAGTGTTCTTAAACAGTTCGCGTAAACGGTGCCACTCAATTGGTCTCACATTCTGAGAGAATTTCGTCAATTTTATCTGGACATAAAAGTTGCCTGATTTCCTTTGGCAGCTGAAGAATAGTACTAATAGAAAATCAATTAGTTATTTCAGTAGCATTTTTGCTATGACTGCGTATGTAGCCCAGTCATGGCTTCATCATTCAGTCTTGAGCTGTTACCTAAGGAACTTCATTGCGATGTCATCATACCATTGTGGTATCGTCTACAAAACAAATCAGCAAAATTCGCTGGTATAATATAAGTTGCAACAAAAACATTCTTCTGTTTATCTATGATCTATCTTCTATATCTGTAGACGCACATATTGTAAATTATATGCCGATGTTTCCGTCTGTATGTTCGGGTTTATCTTAGGAAATATTGTAGAGATTTTGATACGGTTTTCACTAACAGAGACGCTGATTGACGAGAATGATTTACGTGTGTCGTCTGGCCGTAAACACTTAGTGCTACCCGTGCCATGCTATGGAGGCGGTGGGTGGGTGGTCATTTCACAAATTACAATTAATATCTCACTATATTTCCCACAGAGACGTGTTTCGGCGTGTTGACATCACAATAAAGATCTTCTAAATGTGCATCGACGAAGTAAAAACGCTACTGAAAAGACTAGCCAAATTATGTAATTAAGTTTTTCTTTTATTTATCAGTCTTGATTTTGCCAAGAATAGCCACTGTGTCTATCAGGAAACGAGGAAAATGATCTTGTCTGGCGAGGAGGTCGATGTGAGAAGTATCCCAAGCTACCGAGCATGGTGGGTGCGAACGTGATCTTTAGTCGAGGTGAACATCACATTTCATGCAAACCAACACCATCTGTTCGATGTCATGATACGCTTATAGTGATTGCTGGACAGACGAAAGAGGACCCACCTTTTGCAGAAGACGCTGAAAAGAAACAAAAGATTGCGGTACGGGTGTGGGAAAAGACGTGTTATCAGTCACGCAACTGCTAACGGTTCGCTGATAGTACTGTATTTGAAAGACGTCGTCGCCTCACGCAAAGTCAAGAAGTGAATGGCACAGCATTACGTGGAAATACAGTCTGGACCGACTTATACAGCTAGCAATAAATATTATGGCGAACATCTGCCGCCAGTCAAAGGCAACAAGTGTTGTGTCGTGACCACGGAGCTACGATACGAGCCTGTCGATGCATTTCGTCAAAGTCCACGTCTGTTGAGTAGTCGAGGTAGTGTGGCCACTGAAAAGTGTACGAGTAGTGTCAAGAAAGGTATCAGTAGTCGCATTCATAGTGTACGTGTTGCATGTTGCAGAAGGACTGTGGTGAACATGTTTTCGAAATGAAATCGTGAGTGTGTGTAGCAGGTCAGGACTTTTGGTTACTTTACGGGACACTGGTGAGTCTGAATGAATGGGTGAGTTTGATGGCGTGTGTGAAACAGCAAAGGCAGCGGCTGCGCATGCGGCGCCCGTAGGAAATGTTACTCACCGCCTAGCATTCGCGGTTCGCCCAGCTGCACGTAGAAAAGCATGTCCTTCTCGTAGCTGTCCTCGTCTACGATGTGCAGCGTGATGAACTTCCTGCAACACACAGTCAACAGAGCCTGCCTTAGTAAGTGCTTACCAATCACTCCAATGCGCTGTGTAGTTTGACTCTCCTATCCAGACAGTGTACTATCTAAAAGGGGTGGTCATAATACGAGGATTGGAACTTTAATAGTGGCAACTATTTATTTACCGCTCGTACAAAATTGATACTGTTTCAAAGTTTTACTGACCTTCAAAGTAGTCACCAGCATTGTGTATAACCCGTTGCCAGCGATGTGGAAGTCGTAGGATACTCTTAGCAGTACCAGTTGTGTTGACAGTTCGAGCGGCGCGGTCTATTGCCCGACGAATTTGTAGCAGTTCCGAAGCGAATGCCGTGTAGTGTTTCGGTCAGTTTAGAAATCGAGTTGAACTCTTGAGGGCTTAAGTCAGTGGAGTGCAGTAGGTGGAATAGCACATAGCAGCCCCATCAGTCAAACAAATAAGTAACAGCTTGCACTGTACGTGCTTGAGCATTGTCCTGCAAAATGATGGCCAGGTCCTGCAGAAAGTGTCATCACTTCTGTCTCTATGCTGTTCATTTTTGGAACACAACCTACGACCAGCTTAGAGACAGAAGTCATGACTGTGTTTTCTTCGATTGTGCGCACGCCGGTGACGTGGGGCGGGCGTGTCCATTTGCTCGGAGGTAAGGTGGGTATGTCAACAAGGTGTGATATCAGCGACAATAGTAGATTCCATTGCATAGTGTTTCCACAGCAGTGTTTCCACTATTCAAGTTCCAACCTTCGTATATTCAATTTCTTATTTTTTCGCAGATCTGAATCTGCTGTCTTGGTGAACTCTAAAAACCCCTTGCCGCAGTACTGTAGCATATCGCTAGAAGAGCCAAAAAAGATGTTTTATGTGCCGTTATCTCCTGTGTCAGCGGTAAAGGTTGATTGTCGTCCATATTAGAGGAAAAGCGAAGCTAAAAATGTAATTTTATTCCCAAATACATGGTGAAATTTCAAATTAGTGGTGTAAAATTCAGTCGAAGATTATTTACTGACTGTGGTGACAAAACACGAAGTATAACCGAAGCAGCCGAGTTCAGCTGCTGCACCAAGCCGTCTTTTTCCATAGACCCGTAGCACTAATTTTACGTTATTTCTCTTGTGACCAAGAACGGCGTTTCCCATTGCCGATTGGCATCGAATAACGTGCAGCTTATACAGACTTTCTTTCGACTAATTCTTCGTATGCATCCTAAAACCATAATATATAAAAGGCTTTAACTTTACGGTGAATCAAAATATTCTATGTGGATTGCAAGAAAAATCGATAGACACAGTAATAACACACGGGCTAAAGATAAACATTTTGTCATATTGAAAAACATTATTAAAACATTATTATCCGTGTCGTAACAAAGCAGTATCACCTGAACGCGACGAGGTATTCAAAGTTTCCCGGAATGTATTAATTATCTATATCTCATTCTGCACAGTGGCATTCAAAGTATACCCAGTTCCAGAGTAATAGCCGTAAGTTGAGTTTTCGTTTCCTGTGACAGATTCTGTAAGGGAAACTTGGATCGCCTTTAAACAGTTGTTAGATTTCACTGCAGACTTTCAGTGATGTTGCTCCTGACCGGTGGGGCACAAACTTCACCACAATCCTTCTCATGTTCAGTTCTTCTGATGGAATACGCTGACACATACTGCAACTTATTCACAAGCCGTTGCAGAGGTGTTGGATAGCCTGTCTATGATTTTGCAGGATCTGATCTGCGCTATTCTGTACATTTTCTGGTGCGATGCCAATTGACAGCCGACTAGAACGGTTGTCATCATGAGTCGATGTTCGGCCGCTGTCTCGAACAGCTTTGCTTCAACATTTGGTGCATTTCTGCAGCCGTTTTCCAAGTTTAGTGCAAAAATTCATACTGACACGCTGAAGGTTGAAGTCAGCTATTGCGGTACCGCAAAGTCACGGAAACGACGTCTGAAATATGCTCACCAACGACTAACCAAACCACTCACGGCTCGAAGCCACTCTCCATGCTAATTCAAGAAGGGTATATGGAGAGACATCTAGTATTTCCGTGTACTCATAAATTTTGGGCACTTTGGGAATCCACCCTATGTTTGACTTCAGTTACGTTCAAAATCAGATTTACGGCGAGTCTTTAAAGCGACGGATATCGACAGTAGGTTTTATGGCGCATTCAACGCAACTGTGTTGCATATGCCGAGAAAAGGATCATACAGTGAAGAACATAATATGGGGATTGTTAGAGCATATCCATGCCACCGTTGGTTAGATTAAGTTCAGACAGCGAGATTGTGGCTATATCGTTATTCCTCCAGTCCATATGTGGCATAACAGCAAACCAGTGCTTAACAGTATTGGTTAAAAACAGTATTGGTTGCAATTTTACTTTTTTATTTTATTTTTCAACGACGCGTTTCAGCCTTATTTAGGCATCTTCAGGTTATCTTAATTTGGTATTTCTTAAGAATCCTTTAGTCAGTAAGGATTCTTAAGAAATACCAAATTAAGATAACCTGAAGATGCCTAAATAAGGCGAAACGCGTCGTTGAAAAATAAAAAAAACTAAAATTGCAACCAAGACTGTTTTTAACCATACTATATCGTTATTATAAAGGACGATCAAAAACTTTCCGTACGAAGTCTGTACAGTCCACGGTATGCCAACAACACAAAACTGTTGTGAGCATTGAGGCAATCATACCACTGCGGCACCAGGTTGAAGATACCCGTTTGGTAAACACAACTCCGTAAATTTCTGCGGCACATACTCGTCCGGCAGGAATTATCGACCTTTGAAGGCCTTTTTTAGGGGACCGAAGGTGTGATACTCGCCCGGGGGGAGATCACAACTATAAGGCCGGTGCTAGAACTGGCTTGACTTGGCGTAACTTCTGCGTCACACCATTTGCGATATGAGGGTGTCCGTTATCATGAAGCAGCAGCACCCCTTGTCCACAACGCTAGCTTTCGACAGACATGCTGTCTCACACACATCCCTCATTCATCGACTGATGTCTACTGAAATTTGTACTTCGGTAGCCATGAAACAACAGTACACTCGTCCTGTTTGGGCACATTTGGTAAGAACATCGTCATAGTTCACGTTTCTAAATTTACCGTAGGCACTTCGGAAAGACACGAATGCCACACTAATCCTTGCCTTCATGGAGACGCGCTACCTTGCATCCAATGGGCAACACTTCCTCATACGGAAAAGTTTTGATCGCCCTTTATGCTTCAATGTGGGTAAATAGTTATTACTTCAAGTCTCGAACGTTTGTAATATTAAAGAAATTGTAAGGTAAAATAGTCACGAAAACGTAAACTAGTCTGAAAACCACAGCGCTTCACTGGGCATGGTCCAGTTGCAGGTGATATGTCCTTGCCTTACGTCAACCATTGAAATGATTTTCATCTGACCGGTTGTAGAGGAACTTACGTGTGAACGTGGGCTCCGAACCACGATACAGCTCGAAAATATTAAAAAAAGGCATTGCCGGGGTGAAAGAAGTGATAAGCGATGGATAAAAGTCCTAAGACTGACATTGGATCGAGTCCCAGACCTACGGATCCATAGTTCGGCACCTCCCTTTTTCTTTCTTTCCTGTTATCTGTTTATTCGTAGTTTTTCTTCAGCGGTTCTCAAATACCATCGATGAAAACTTAACTTCTTTCTATTACAGAGGATGGCCAGTCTCCTGACCGAACACGCTGAGCTATCGTGCTGGCGGCACCCACTGAACCACCTAGGAGGTTACGCAGGTTATAGGTACAAACGAAAGGGGTGATTAGACGACAGTGAAACACAGGTCCGGAAACCAATGGTTTCCTCCATACGATGTATTACAACTCAGTATGGTTAAAAGAGTAAACCGCCAGCTAATTGTGTGTTACTATATTCATCTTTCGCACTGTCCAGATTTCGGCTTTTACGCCAGTATCATATACAAAGCTAAAAGGTGTTAGAACATCATTATGTCACATCTGTTAAGGCAGCCTTAACAATATGACGCAATAATGGTCTAACAGCTTTTAGCATTGTACTTGATGTTGTTGTTGTTGTGGTCTTCAGTCCTGAGACTAGTTTGATGCAGCACTCCATGCTACTCTATCCCGTGCAAGCTTCTTCATCTCCCAGTACCTACCGCAACCTACATCCTTCTGCATCTGCTTAGTGTATTCATCTCTTGGTCTCCCTCTACGATTTTTACCCTCCACGCTGCCCTCCATTACTAAATTGGTGATCCCTTGATGCCTCAGAACATGTCCTACCAATCGAACCCTTCTTCTAGTCAAGTTGTGCCACAAACTTCTCTTCTCCCCAATCTTATTCAATACTTCCTCATTAGTTATGTGATCTACCCATCTAATCTTCAGCATTCTTCTGTAGCACCACATTTCAAAAGCTTCTATTCTCTTCTTGTCCAAACTATTTATCGTCCACGTTTCACTTCCATACATGGCTACACTCCATACAAATACTTTCAAAAATGACTTCCTGACACTTAAATCTATACTCGATGTTAACAAATTTCTCTTCTTCAAAAACGCTTTCCTTGCCATTGCCAGTCTACAATTTATATCCTCTCTACTTTGACCATCATCAGTTATTTTGCTCCCCAAATAGCGAAACTCCTTTACTACTTTAAGTGTCTCATCTCCTAATCTAATTCCCTCAGCATCTCCCGACTTAATTCGACTACATTCCATTATCCTCGTTTTGCTTTTGTTGATGTTCATCTTATATCCTCCTTTCAAGACACTATCCATTCCGTTCAACTGCTCTTCCAAGTCCTTTGCTGTCTCTGACAGAATTACAATGTCATCGGCGAACCTCAAAGTATTTATTTCTTCTCCATGGATTTTAATACCTACTGCAAATTTTTCTTTTGTTTCCTTCACTGCTTGCTCAATATACAGATTGAATAACATCGGGGAGAGACTACAACCCAGTCTCTCTCCCTTCCCAACCACTCCTTCCCTTTCATGTCCCTCGACTCTTATAACTGCCATCTGGTTTCTGTACAAATTGTAAATAGTATTTCGCTCCCTGTATTTTCCCCCGCCGCCTCCAGAATTTGAAGGAGAGTATTCCGGTCAACATTGTCAAAAGCTTTCTCTAAGTCTACAAATGTTAGAAACGTAGGTTTGCCCTTCCTTAATCTAGCTTCTAAGATAAGTCGTAGGGTCAGTATTGCTTCACGTATTCCAACATTTCTACGGAATCCAAACTGATCTTCCCCGAGGTCGGCTTCTACTAGTTTTTCCATTCGTCTGTAAAGAATTCGCATTAGTATTTTGCAGCTGTGACTTATTAAACTGATAGTTCGGTAATTTTCACATCTGTCAACACCTGCTTTCTTTGGGATTGGAATTATTATATTCCTTTTGAAGTGTGAGGGAATTTCGCCTGTTTCCTACATGTTTCTCCCAAGATGGTAGTGTTTTGTCAGGACTGGCTCTCCCAAGGCCGTCAGTAGTTCTAATGGAATGTTGTCTACTCCGGGGGCCTTGTTTCGACTCGACTTGATAACGGTATAAAATCTGAAATCTAGGTAGTACAAAAGGTAAATCTAGCAATAGACAGTCAAATGGTGGTTTAGTCTTTTAAACAGTATTTCATGACTGTGGCTCAATGTCATCGAAAACTTTTTACAACTGAGTACAACAACACCTTATAGTAGAGTCCCCGAGGAAACAAACTGCAGATAAGCACTTGAGAATAAAACACATTACAACAAGCGTTCCACATGACCCCGCCGTCTATGGGAAGGCAAGCTTCACCATGTCTCAACATTGATGCCCGTACAATTTAAAAAATTTCAAGTGTGTTTCGAAAGCTTTGATAACCATCCACATTGCGTTCCCAGAATTCATCGACACTATCAACAGGGCTGAAGAACAACAAAGTTTTTGAGTATCCCCACGCAAAAATTCCAGCGGGTTCAAGTCGGGAGATCGGGAGATGTGGAAGATGTAGTGGCGAGACACGATCGATATACTAGTTGTCGAAACACTATTTACCGAATGGTGATAAAATCAAACGAAGACAGTTTATTATGCTGTTTCGAACTAAACCTAGCCTTAGCCATTACTAGTGTCGTAAAATTGGCGTTGCAGCATTTGTACATACGTTGTATCGGGGAAACCATTAATTTCCAGACGTATGTTTACTTGTTTTATGTGCTTGTTTCTTTGTCCTCTACTTGCCCTATCGTTTGTACCTATAATACTCACCCTACGTAAACATGTTAACGGCATCTTCACGAATTCATTATCACGTCGCGTGCTGAGTGATTACTGAACGTATGAAAATGGGAGTGAAGTAAAAAAAAGCACTTTAAATTGGCAAATTTCGTAATTACTGAAAACGAGCCTATACATTCTGCCTGGAACTTGTAAATTAACTAAATAAAATAAAAAGGAGTCGGGCTTTACAGGTATAACCAACGAAGGCAGGAAAGAACAACAGCTATAAGCGCCGCTGTTTTACAGAGCATAGTTTTGAAAAAGCCACCGCACTGACGCTAATACTTATTGTAATACGTACGTTACATCTGAAATTAGTTAGAGAAAGTCAAATACCATTAAGTTCCGCGTGAAAATACGTTAAAGTCTTCGTGGTAGTAAAACTCCATGACTTTAACACTATTCGCAAAAAGAAAATCTGAAGATAGTGCCAATGACAATTTGTAAGGCGTATATCGTGTGGCACTGTGGACAAAACGTGGTACACATTTTTATGCAAAGTAGTTGTTTGATTCTGTTATTGCCAGCCGCTGTGATCGAGCCGTTCTAGGCGCTTCCGTCCGGAACCGCGTGGTTACTAAGGTCGCAGGTTCGAATCCTGCCTCGGGCCTGGATGTGTGTGATGTCCTTAGGTTAGTTAGGTTTAAGTAGTTCTAAGTCTAAGGGACTGATGACCTCAGATGTTAAGTCCCATTGTGCTTAGAGCCATTTGAAACATTTCATTCTGTTATTTCTTACGCACTATTTCCGTCACTATTTTTTAAATATTTAGTAAAGGAATACCGAAGATGTGTTATAGCAAGATGTCTCTCAAATTCCATGGATGAAAACGTAACTTCTTTTCATTACAGAGGATGGCCAGTTTCCTGACCGCCACTAATATAAAATTAACAGCCCACTGTAGATAGACTGGAAGATATTGAAACATGTATGAGTGAAGTAAAAAAAAAATTGGTATTGTTTAATGTAAGACGAAATTTCTGTAGAGGAGAGTGCTGTATTTAGAAGTTAGTTTACCTGGGAACACACGATGTTTTTTGGTTGGTACTTCAGTCTAGGAACTGATTTTACAATAACTTGAGGAAATACACTCTGAAGATCGTCATAAGCAGTTTCCGCCATTTTGTACAGTTTTTGTTGTCGGTAGAATGAAGTTGTGTTTTCGCATTTGTAAATATTTCAAGTTCTACACATTTAAATACTGTATAATATATTAAAACTATTTTGAATATACTTTTAATTCTTCAGGTACGATATTTTATGGTCAATAATATGCTATACTTTTTTAGAGTTATTTATACAGGGTGAACATTAATAAAACCGGCAAACTGCAGGCACGGATACCTGACTGGAAACGGAGAAAAAAATGCCCTATGAACTTGTGTCCGGAAATGCATCGTTGCCACAGTAGATAGCGCTGACGAATGACAGTTTCTCTGAGCAGGTGCCGTGTGTTCCTTGTGTGTTACGGACTGTGTGACTGATGTGGTGTACAGTATGCAGCAGAAGGTGTGGTATTCACGTTGGGAACAGTCCGAGATGGTGTTTGTGTACAGCCCAGTAGATGGAAACGGTCGAGAGGCAGCACGGTTGTACCAAAACAAAAACAAGTACCCTCACGGACACCAACCACACCACACAACATTTTAAGCCGATTTGGGCGTTTCTGTGATCATGAGTCCTTTCAGATTGACGAACGCACAGGGAGGAGGCGAACTATACGTACACCAGATCTGGAGTATCGGGTTCTACAGGATATCGAGACGAACCCTAGTACAAGCTCCAGGCAAGTGACCTGCCAGCATGGTGTAAGCTAAAATACGATTATGTGTGTTCCACATGGCAACCGCTACTGTCTCTATCACCTGCAGCACACAAAGAACACGCCGCACGTGGTCAAAGGAACTGTCATTCCTCAGCGCCATCTACCGTTGCAACGATGCATTTCCGGACAGGTTCATAAGACCTTTTTTCCTCCAGTTCCAGTCAGGAATCCGTCTCTGTAATTTGTCCGTTTTGTTCGTGCTCACGCTGTATAACATGTGGACAGTTACGTCATCCTTTGCCGTGCACCATTTTGTACCTAGAACCAGAAGGTCTTTTACCAAGAAACCGCGATACTTGCGGACGAAATGAGTCCCTTTAATGTGTTAACAGTTTTAGCTGCTTTGAAAATGGAAGTCTGTATTACTTTCAAACTGCTTCTATTACAAAATATTTTAACTTGTAACTAGTTTTTGACGATACATCTGCTTAATTTGATTTCACTTACTAATTATTGATATGTAGTGGACTAATGGTGTGTTAAAGAAATAATTAAATACGGTATTGATAAGAGTCTCGATTGCAATGATTTTAAATTTCAGTAGAATATTTGTTCCTTGGTACATGACCGTGTTGTATCTTTGAACATTTTTTCACATTTAGAAAAACCTCAATTTTTGCCAGTAACTTTTGTAATTTTGGAAAAGAACACATAAAAATGAATGACATCATTTAAAAACGAGATAAGAAAATAAATTAAACTTCTATTACAGGGCTGCCTAGAGGTGAAAGCCTGAAAGTGTACCAAGCTGCATCACTCCACTCTACAATTTTTCTTGCGATCTTAGAAATCAAAAGAGCAAAAATACCCAAAAGATTCTTAAACAATGAGAAAACCTCAACTTTGAAAATGAAAGGAGTCATAGCGTTCTTTAGATTCGAGTGGCAACTAGAATCAGCGGGACAGTCCAAACGGAAGCACTTGAAATTTGATACCATAGGACCGTGTTGTAAATGTATGTGATCATATAAATTACAGAATGAAGATGTAAGAATGGTTAGACGAAGGGAGAAACTGACGGGGAACCCTTATCAGAACAAGTGAGACGTATGCTTGGACTGTCTGATCTGGCGGTGAAGCGACGGGAAAAAGTATACAGAACGGCGAAAAAGATTGGATGATGCTTTGAACATTGTTGAGTGTATTGAGTCCAGGAGGCATTCCGAAGAGAACAGCATGTATCGGAAAGAAGTTAAGGGTAGTAGGAAGAATTATGAATATAAAAAAGAAGAAAGTTAAGGTCACACGCACACTGGATTACGATACTGCTTGTGCTGTCAACCGCCAGGCAGCTTCGACGGTTCTCGAACTTCTGATGTAAAAAGATGCAGAAATGCTGATTTGTACCTGTTTTTATTAGTTCTTAGTAACGGTATCAACGATACTATCGGCGAAAGTTTGTCGGTATCTCCGCATAGATTCCTGTTACGCCATGAGCTTAAAAAAAAATCAGAAAAATGGGCTTCCCCTCGGAACGAACTCTTTGCCGTTAAATGAGGAAGATGTTCAGTGAACTGCTGGAATAATTACTTGGGCTTTCCTCGGTAGTTTGTAAGAGTAACTGCCACTTCAAAACCATTTAAATGCAAATTACGTTATCTACATATTCGCTTATATGCCCTTCGTCCGCACTGCTACCGTCTGTAAGTAATGAAATTCTAAGGTTATGTCGACAGCGAAGACGTCAACATTGTAAGTTATACGGAAGGCAAGTCCGTTTCCTTTACCGGAATTCACATAGAAGGAATAATGAAGGGAAATGCATTTGGTTAAAGAAAATTAGCATTAGACTCGCCGAAATATCTTTCGTTCTTAAAATTCTTGAGAACAGTGAAGCATATAGAGATCTACCTTCAACAGAAAGTAGTGAAGATTTGCTCTTATCATCCCACAATTTTTAACTACTTAGTAATAATACAGAACACTTATGAAAATAACGGTTAGCGTAGAACTGTGAAATATATTTCCTAGAAAAACTATTTAATTATTCTAGGAGTAAGTAATATTGACTCAGTAGTTATTTATTAACAGTTACTTATGGAACTGTCTTCTTCCTGACCTGAGCAGCCTTGTCATTGACATCTGCTCAGAGAAGTTGACTTACATTCGCACTACTGTCAAGTTCTTTTCCGTCTTCTGGGGATAACTGGCAAGCTGAATGAAGTAGAAGTAGGGGTTCTGGTTTCGGAAAGCCGACCTTAACTGCAGAGTGAACGGTGTGTTGGCCACGTGTCATTTCACACGTGGCGGCATCCAGTGATTTCTGTGGTAGAAGACAACACACGACCGGCACATCTGTTGAATGCTGACTGAACGCAAATGAACGAATAAATTTATCGACAACCTTTATGCCGTTTTAAAAAAAACCAAACTGAATTTGTACGCCTCTGTCTTGCTATGGGTGAGGCACAGATGTAAAAGCAGAATCCCTCTTCAGGGCTGAAATCTACTGACTGCAAAAGCCTCAGGCGAAATTCACTGAAATAAAAGGAGAATACATCGAAAAATAAACGTTTGTTTAACCTGATACACGTATGATTTTACCTACCAAGCAGCGAAATATTCATCTAGTCTTTGTAAACAGGTCAAGTAATGTCATTGATAGCGAAGGTTCAACAATTTTTCTTCCATATTTTAGTTTTATCCCTCTCGCCTCATCTCAGCGCCATGTGATTGATAACGATGCAGACATTCTGCTCTTCATCTTAATGATTTCAGAATATATCAATCAATATAAAGTAATTAAAAAACTGAAAAACTTACATGTGTTTTAAGAGCTTGATGGATGACTTTCACTGATTATTTAAAAAAATATAATTGTTGATGTTTTTCTCGTTTTTAAGTAAATGGTTCAAATGGCTCTGAGCACTGTGGGACTTAACTTCTGAGGTCATCAGTCCCCTAGAACTTACTTTGTTCATTAACTACTTAAACCTAACTAACCTAAGGACATCACACACATCCATGCCCGAGGCAGGATTCGAACCTGCGATCGTAGCGGTCGCACAGTTCCAGACTGAATCGCCTAGAACCGCTCGGCCACACCGGCCGGCCGTTTTTAAGTAAAAAATGGCGCAGAATATGAGAGGACCTTGATATGTAGCGCTACATTTGCACAGAAAAAGGAAAGCCCGGCACTTAGTAGATTAGAGGTTGCACAGAGTCGTAGGCTGTGGGTATACAGGGTGAGTCACCTAACGTTACCGCTGGATATATTTCGTAAACCAAATCAAATACTGACGAACCGATTCCACAGACCGAACGTGAGGAGAGGGGCTAGTGTAATTGTTTAATACAAACCATACAAAAATGTACGGAAGTCTGTTTTTTAACACAAACCTACGTTTTTTTAAATGGAATCACGTTAGTTTTGTTAGCACATCTGAACATATAAACAAATACGTAATCAGTGCCGTTTACGAAATATATCCAGCGGTAATGTTAGGTGACTCACCCTGTATACAAAGTGGTCAGGTAGGTTGTTACCTGAAGTGGGGAGTAGATGTTGGAGTGAGTCGTGGGAAGCCGAAATTGGTTAGAGGACAGAGATGAGGGAGTACCAAGAAAGGATATAGGGGAAAATTCAATAAAATTGGAGGGAGAAGGAGATTGTGTAGTGTGGACAGGTATAGGGTTCGTGGAATGTGTCACTATATTCGCAGCAGCGTTCGGTGTTCGAAATCAGGAAAGCAAAAATGGTGTTTTTGAACTCGAGTATGCGGATGGTGTAGGATGTACAGAGGAGTTCAATGTGGTCGAGAAGTGGGGTGAAGCTGATAATATGGTAAAGGAATCACGTCTGGGAAGGTAAATGAATGAGGCACGGAAAGTGAAAGTTCAAGGATTTGGAGGGAATGATAGAATTTTGATGGAGTGGATATTCAAGCAACAATAGTATAGGGCAAGATCTGTCGGATCAAGCTATTCTAGGTGTGCAGGACAGTGGAGGATTGCTATCTCTATCTTTAGTAGTTTAAGGATACTCATCTACACTCCGCAAGCCACTTTACAGTGGGCGGCGGAGGGTGTCTCAGGTACCACTCTCATTCGCGACTGGTGCGTGGGAATACGACCGATGCTAAACTTCCGTATGAGCTCTATTTTCTTTCGTTTTTTCGTCATGGTCATGTCGAGAGACGTATGTTGGAGGCAATATTATGTTACTCAATTCTTTTTCGGAATTTCAACAGTAACGTTCTCCGTGAAGCAAAATGCCTCTCTCGTACTGACTGCAACTGGAGTTTGTTGAGCATTTCTGCAAAGCTCGCACAGTTAATAAACCATCCTGTCACGAAACGTGCAACGGTTCGTGGGATCCTCTCCATCCTGTTAATCGTATTTAATAAGAGCTCCAGATTGATGAACATTACTCAGTAACAGGTCGAAAGAATGTTTCACAAGCATCTTCTTTCGTGGATGAATTACGTTTACTTGAGAGCCTTCCAATGAATCAGTCTGTCTTATGTTTTTCCCACACTTGGTTTTATGTGGTCATTCTCAATTAAGTCACTCTGTAGCGGAGTGTGCGATGATATGAAACTTCCTGGCAGAACAAAACTGTGTGCCGGGCCGAGACTCGAATTCACGACCTTTGCCTTTTACGGGCAAGTTCTCTACCGACTAAGCTATCCAAGTACGATTCAATATCCGTCCTCACAGTTTTACTTCTAGCACACAGTTGTGCTTGGGTAGCTCAGTCGGTAGAGAATTTGCCCCCCGCGAAAGGTGAAGATCCCGAGTTCGAGTCTCGGTTCGTCACACTGTTTGGATCTGCCAGGAAGTTTCTTATTTCATGGTTGTTCTTGTTTCCAGCGATTTTTAAAAACAGCATAAACAAACAGTAATGGTTCTCAGCGTCTCTTTACGCGCACTATGTTACTTATATTTACGTTTAGGGTCAACTGTTAGCCCCTCTACCAATCATCGGTTGTCTGAGGATTTTTCTGCATTTCACTGCAGTCTTATAGAGCAACAGCCTTCCTAGATACACCGGCATAGTCTTCGGAAAACCTCCTATAGGTCCCGAAGTTATTCACTAGATCATTTATATAAACCTACGATATATCTCTTCAGTCCAAAAACTTTCGAGACTGGATTAATAAAAAACAGATTAAAGTCAATATGGCGGTGTTCTACATAGTCTCTCCGCACTTGAGTACAGCTCACAGAACAGTCATAAAAACTTGCGAAACTATCTGAAAAGCCCTTCTTGAGGATTTGGTTCTATCGGCGTGTCACATTGGCCTCAATATCAGTTACGTCGTCAAAGCGTTGACCTTCCGTGGGAATTTCTGTAGTTTGTCATTTTTTTGATAGGCTCGTATTCGTAGCAAAGTCACATCAAATGTGATGACTTTTTCCAGAAAAGAATTGTCCGCGTTACGCATTTCATTCAAGTCGCGGCAGGCGTCCATGCGCCGTTGCTCTTACTCAGAATTAAAGGTGTGCAGGCCAAACTTTGCACGCACTTTTCTCTTCTTCAAAACATTCTGAAGAATGTCTTGAACACTAGATTTAGAGATGTTGCTCCCCAGCGATATGCGATAAAGTAGCGTTGACATAAGGCGGCCGGGCGTCCACAACTTAACACTGCCTGCTCGCAACTCACTGGGCCGAAGCACATCTGTTGTTTAAGATTGCTGGTTCAAGCCGCCACCATTATTACCGCTCTGACTTCACTTATACAACAGAAATAAAATCACCCTCGAAACTTTTCGGTGGGACAGTGTGCTACTACTGGAAGGGCAGCCAGAATCTTAGAATCTCAAGGTATCACATCCGGTCCAGATGCATTCCCACTGCTGGAGGGTTTTAGTTGATTACAATTATTAACGATAATCTGCAAATGACACAGGATTCTTCCCCCTCCATTTCCCTCACATCTGATCAGGAAGCGGCAGAGCAATAGAAGAACAGAGACGGCGAAACATAACTGGGGCGTACGGGTAGTCTTTCTCAGAAAATGAAGCTAGAGGTACGAGATACTGAAAAATGAATGAACCAGAACTCGCTCCCACAAGACTAACCTCATTCTTGCTGAGAGCAGCGGAAGAGGCGCAGATGCACAGGCTTATGGCGGCTGTTTGCTTCCGTAAAGCGCTGTTGTGTTCCGGCAGACGGCGACCGTATGAAACCCGCGTCGTAACGCTGTTAGGCGGGAGAAGTATTAAGCCCGCGGGAGCCCTAGCATCAGATTCCCGCTCCCTAACCGAGTTACACACGCCGCGCCGGCATCTCTCCGCTCACGTCCGTGTTCTCTGGACTGCCCGACCGCCTCCCAAGTTTTCTCAAGGCACCAGTCGGCTTGCTCCGTATTGGGCGCGCTACTTCGCACCACATATTGCACCAAGAAGTGTCTCTATCTTCGCTCTGTTTCTCGAGATACACCGAACCACTGAACGCCGAATCCTCGAGAACACCAGTGAACGGTACGAGAGGCTAAGACATCAACTCTTTTTTTGTCTCTCCAAGCCGTCTAACTATTGGTAGTTTTTCTCTTTCATGGGATGATCTTTAGCCCTATAAGAGCGACTTTTCACACCTGAGATGTTCTTATTGAACAAAAGAGTGCTTGACAATTTCTACTTTCACCTGAGCGCCAAGTCCTCTGAAGTCAGATAAATATTAACTGAATTAAGCCCCGAAGCAAACCAAACTACTGGACTTTCGATCGACCCATCAGGAATTGAACTTTACTAGATGCTTGGTAGTGTCTTTCTCTTACAAGGTGCTCGTGTTTATTGATGCAAGAGGGAGGATGGCACACTAGTATGCACATTGCACAGAAGTTTAAGGAAGCAAATTTGTACTTAAAGGATACTTATTCATTAGGTACAGCGTACTCCTGAACTTCATTAAACATGTCACACGTACAAAATCTTAACGCTATCGTTCCGTACAGGCTATGCTACTCAACAATATTCAGTGTGGGTAATGGTGGCTCGCAGACGCAAAATAGACGCCTATGTGCTCACATACAAAGACTCAAACATTCACAGAATAACTGAAGGAAATATTCACAATTTTGTAGCGAAGCGTTGAATCGTCAAAACTGGTTTGTGGGCCACAGAGGAAAAAAACACTAAACTGTATCGGAAAATTTGGAAATTTGTTCAAAATGGTTCAAATGGCTCTGAGTACTATGGGACTTAACTTCTGAGGTCATCAGTCCCCTAGAACTTAGAACTACTTAAACCTAACTAACCTAAGGACAGGCGCTGCAGACTGGAAGCGAGCGACCGCTACGGTTGCAGGTTCGAATCCTGCCTCGGGCATGGATGTGTGTGATGTCCTTAGGTTAGTTAGGTTTAATTTGTTCTAAGTTCTAGCCGACTGATGACCTCAGAAGTTAAGTCGCATAGTGCTCAGAGCCATTTAACCTAAGGACATTACATACATCCATGCCCGAGGCAGGAGTCGAAACTGCGACCGTAGCAGTCGCGCGGTTCCAGACTGTAGCGCCTAGAACCGCTCGGCCACCCCGGCCGGCTGGAGATTTGTTGTAAGTTCGTAAGGGACCAAACTGTTGAGGTCATCGGTCTCTAGGCTTACACACTACTTAATCTAACTTAAGGTAACTTACGCTACGGACAAGACACACACACTCATGCCCGAGGGAGGGCTGGAACCCCCCCCCCCCCCCCCCCCCCCAACGTGAACCGTCACAAGGCGCCCTTGACCGCGCGGTTACCCCCTGCGGCAAACTGTAATGGTATCACGATGCACGAAGTGAATCATAATCGGGTAAAGATAAAGTACACTAGCAAATTTCTCACTCGCTCCAAACAAATGACTATAGGGTCACAGGAAGGTCCTAGCTCGAAAAATCTGAACGAACTTCCGTCGAAATCACTTTGTAGGTGTGCACGGAAGCGGTACATCATTCTCACTACAACCCATCTCAACGACTCTTCTGCGACCAACTTCCTTTGTACGAATACAACACGCCTTGCCTCCGTGTATATCGACCGAAAAATCTTGGAGGCGAGAACTGTCCAATGAGTTAGGTGAATTTGGCCCGTCCGGTTAGCCGAGCGGTCTAACGCATGGCTTTCCGGAGCTGGAAGGAGCGCCTGGTCCCCAGCACGAATCCGTCCGGAGGACTTGTATCGAGGTGTGGCGAGCCGGCCAGTCTGTGGATGGTTTTTAGGCGGTTTTCCATCTGCCTTGGCGAATGCGGGCTGGTTCCCCTTATTCCGCCTCAGCTACACTATGTCGGCGATTGGTGCGCAAACAAGTTCTCCACGTACGCGTACACCACCATTACTCTACCACGCAAACATAGGGGTTACACTCGTCTGGTGTGAGACGTTTCCTGGGGTTTTGGGGGGGGGGGGGGGGCACCAGGGGCCGAACCGCACAATAACCCTGGGTTCGGTGTGGGGCTGCGGAGGGATGAAGTGGACTGCGGTAGTCGGCGTGGGGTTGTGGACCACTGCGGCTGCAGCGGGGACGGGGGGACGGAGCCTCTCCGTCGTTTCTAGGTCCCCCGTGAACATACAACATACATACAAGGTGAATTCTCAGCGGTGACAGTCACATCCTAGAATCAGACCACAAGAGAAACGTCCTCAAAATTTTCCACCGGTTCAACGTCTAAAATTTGAACAGACGCATCCCTCGTGTGTCCGTCTGAAGGATCCAATCGCGGGGGCGTCCGTTAACAAAACTCGCTCAGATAAAGTCCCGCCCGAGTGGCGCCTTAAGCAAGCTTTCAAAGTTAAACTCAACTTCCATTCTCAGGCTTTTGCTGCCGCACCGAGCCAAGAAAGTACACCTGAACTGTCCAAGTTGCATGCTTTTGTAGCTACACCCACGTTTATTTAGTCCAGTGACCGTCCTTGCTTGCGACATGTGGTTACAGGTACATGGTGCTCTGAACATAAAATGTCACGAAAATACATTCAGTAATATAAAACACGCTCATTTTCAGTTCCCAGCGTTCCTTCATTCCTGACATAGAGAAAAAATGAGAGAAAACAGAGGCAGATGGCTCTGAGCACTATGGGACTCAACTGCTGAGGTCATTAGTCCCCTAGAACTTAGAACTAGTTAAACCTAACTAACCTAAGGACATCACAAACATCCATGCCCGAGGCAGGATTCGAACCTGCGACCGTAGCGGTCTTGAGGTTCCAGACTGCAGCGCCTTTAACCGCACGGCCACTTCGGCCGGCCAGAGGCAGAGAAAGATACTCTAAAGAACTTAAGAAAAACACAAAATGTTACGAAAGGTGGCTGGAACGAAGCCTTCCAAGGTAGTTGTAAAGTTTTAATCATTGATGCACACTAAATCCCCGTACCATAGTACCGTAACACTCGACAAGAGGAACGAAAACAGAATGTTGCAGAAAATTCATAAAGTTGACTACCGTTCGGTATGCTGTATCTGTGGAAGTGTATGGTAACAATGCACTATCATATGACATAATAGTTATGTGATGTAGATTCGTCCAATGTGGGCAAACAACTCTGAATGACGATGAACAAAGTGGCAGACCATCATTTACTGAAGAAACAGGAAACACAACAACAGGCTATGGTGCTGGAAGACAGCCCTATCAGAGCTAAGCCGACCGAAAAAGTGAAAAATCATCACTTTTCAGCCTTCTGAAAGACATTTTGAACAGCATAAGGCTGCCGACTCCTAGGTTCGATGACTGCTCGTTCCCATATGAAAATCCCGCTGAACCGAGGCAACAGAGGAAATATTGCTGGCCTCTCAGGCCAATGCAGATGACTGGTTTAGCTACCTAATCACCAAGAACGTGTGCCGGGTGTACCACTATGAGCCCGAGGCAGAGGAACAAAGTAAGAAGTGGAAACATGTGGATTCACCGCAGGCGAAACTGGCGAAGTCTCAACCCACATCAATAAGATACTAGGCTAGTAAGGGGCGAAACGCAACAACAGTGCACCGCTGGAAGTTCCACAGCTCGTGGTCTAGTGGTTACCATCGCTGCTTCTATATAGCGGGGCCTGATGCTAGAATCCAGGTCAGATTGGAGATCTTCTTCTCTTGGGAAAGGAATGGATGGAAGATCAGGGCTTAAAGTGCCCTCGACATCGGAGTCATTAGGAACGGAGCACGAAGTAGGATTGTTTGAAGGGTTTGAATCGGGGATTGATTGCCTGAGTTGTCCATATCATTTAGTCTCATCGTCATCAAGAAAATGGTCCAAATGTCTTTGAGGTCATCGGGCTCCTAGAACTTAGAACTACTTAAACCTAACTAATATAAGGACATCATACACATCCATGCCCGAGGCAGGATTCGAACCTGCGACCGTAGCAATCGCGCGGCTCCGGACTGAAACGACTGGAACCGCTCGGACACCGCGGCAGACTTCATCAATTTGGAAGTCGCCGAAGTGGGACCAACCAGAAAGGCTTGCATCAGGCGCCTGAAAACTCCAGACGCTGATTTCATTTTCACTACTGAAATACTCTGACGAGGTTGTGGGACGCTCTCGAGGCGATGGGTGGCGGGAATCTGGCCAAGGGCTGTTTTTGCTCCATGACAACGTCCCAGCTCATTCTGCGTAGGGCGCAGTCTTACTTTCTGCTTCTTTGGGCTGTCAAATGGTGTCTCACCATGCTCAGTGACATCTTCCTCTTTCCCCGGATGAAGAAACCATAGCGTGGCATGCATTTCCAGCATGATGATGAGATAACCTTCGGTATGGAACATTTGCTAGACAGCTAAAATACCTACTTGTACTTTCAAGGTCTTCGCATAGTCACGCATCTTTCGGAAAGAAGTGTCGCCTTGAAGGGTGTGTATCTAAGGTCTAGCACAGTGGCCGTCGAACTTTTTTGCTGAAGAGCCTTACTGATATTGGAGGGCGACACCTCGGTGTCTGCTTATGAAGAGGTGGCGCGGGGCAGTAGGGGGGGGGGGGGGATGATGGGAATTGGTCATTCGAACAGAAATTCAACTTTTATCAAACCATGGTTGTTGACAGAAGCTTACCACTTACAAATTTTGATTTTAAATATATTGTAGGGTATCACACCAAATATTTTTAAGTGAAAAGGAAAACGATATAACGGAATCACGTGCATTTTTCTGAGGGCTTACACAGTGACAAGTTTTCTGTACCTAAGCGGGTAGGCCTACTGGGGACAATGGCATCTTAAAAGGATCCTATGTTTGTTTTCTGTTGTCCGGGCATATTTCCTATGCGTCTTCACGCCCTAGTATTTGGAAGAATATCAAACGGCTATAGCAAATCATATTCAATCGAACTTTTGTACAAGGTGGGGCAAATAAAAGTGGCCCGAAGAACAGACTTTCAGGGTACATAGAAACACAGTAGACGAAAGGAAATATACTACTAACCTGACTACAGCAGATGTTGAAAGTGACCACATTCCTATCTTGGCCCTTTTGGGCCTGGTCAGCAAGTTGCTGAAGGCGGATCGAAGCTGAATTGCTGGAACTGCTGCAGTCTCATCCGAAATGTTCTGCTGCAGTTCTTGAAAACTATGAGGGCTGTTGCGATACACCTTAGGCTTGAGCAATTCCCACACAAAGTAATCGCACACTGACAGATCAGGTGACCAGCGTGGCCAGCTATGGCCGCGACCAGATTGACCTCTGCTAGCTACTGTGTCATGAGTGAAGACAGTGCAAATGTTCTCCAAGGTTCGGCCGGCTGTGTGGGCAATTGCTTCATCCTCTTCGAAGTAAATGTAGGTCTTTTCCTTCTGCGTTAATGCTGCCACAAATGTTTCCAAAATGTTGGCAATGTAATGCGCTAAAGTCAGCGACTAATGAAAGAAGATGGGCCCAAAACGCGGCGTACAGACACTGCACACCAAACCCCAACCTTCTGATAACGCAAAAGCGTTTGGTCGAAGTTATGCGGATCCTCCGCTGCCCAGAACCTGTGATTATGTGCGTTGACACAGCCACTCAGGTGAAACCAGGCTTCATCGGACAGATTCACGTCTAAGACATTCATTGTTGTCTCAGTGAACAGCCAGTCACAAAATTCGAGGCGCTGAGGAGCATCTGCTGGTTTCAATGTACCAACAACAGACACTCGGTAGGGATGCAGCGCAGCTCCATGTGGAGCACTCGTTCGCATGATTGAAGTCATATGCCGGTCTCTTACGACAGGCGTCGGTTTGATTTAGTAAGACTCTGAAGTATTTTATGGTGAACTGCAGGCACATGTTCTGGTGGTCGGAATGTTTTTTGACTTGTTGAAAACAGATCCTGTCTGGCGCCTTTTTCACACTAAGCGTTGCGTGGCACTCGTTGTTGGCACTTAGGCATCATTAACCTTTCAGCAAACAACTGACCACACCGTTTGAACGACTTTGTTTTCACGTCACTTTCCGCCACGAAAACACGCTGCTCCACAGTGAGCACAATCGTCCCCCTTTCACTGCTCCACTCACACTGACACAGCCCGCACTACGCTCTGAACCGTGCCAGGCGTACACGTGATGTGTGCGTCACCGGTTGTGGTTATATGCACACATTCACTTCCAGTCGTGTCCACTCGAAGGGGGCCAGAATAGAGACTGTTCTAAATAATGCAATTACACTCATGCTCATAAATTAAGGATAATACTGATACATGGTGAAAGACGCTCTGGTGGGCTGTTTGAGGCTTTAAATCACCTCGGGGTATGAGCAAGCGGTGCATTTGACCTGTGGTCGTCGCACGGTGGCGCTGGCAGCAGTCCACATACGCAGAGGTGTGTTGGTACATGTCGAAGTACGGTGCAGCGCCTGGGTTCCCGGGTTCGATTCCCGGCGGGGTCAGGGATTTTCTCTGCCTCGTGATGGCTGGGTGTTGTGTGCTGTCCTTAGGTTAGTTAGGTTTAAGTAGTTCTAAGTTCTAGGGGACTTATGACCATAGCAGTTGAGTCCCATAGTGCTCAGAGCCATTTGAACCATTTGAACGGTGCAGCGAGTAAGTGTGCAGACGTTTTCAGACATGCTAATGGTGAGTGTGTGTTGAAAATGGCTCAAAGAGCACATATTGATGACGTTATGAGGGGTAGAATACGAGGGCGACTGGAGGCTAGTAAAACACAGCAGGTCGTAGCACGGGCGCTCCGTGTGCCAGAAAGTGTAATCTCAAGATTATGGCAACGATTTCAGCAGACAGGAAACGTGTCCAGGCGCTACAGTACGGGACGTTCACAGAGTACAACACCACAAGAAGACTGATATCCCACCATCAGTGCCCGCAGACGGCCACGGAGTACTGCAGGTAGCCTTGCTCGGGACCTTACCGCAGACACTGGAACAGTTGTCGCGAGACACACAGTCTACAGACGACTGAACAGACATGGTTTATTCACTAGGAGACCTGCAAGGTGCATTCCACTGACCCCTGGTCACAGGAGAGCCCGTAAAGCCTGGTGCCAAGCACACAGTGCATGGTCATTGGAACAGTGATACCAGGTATAGTCTGAATAGTAATTCTCACCGGGTATTCGTCTAGCGTGAACCAGGAACCAGATACCAACTCCTTAATAACCTTGAAAGGGACCTGTATGGAGGTCGTGGTTTGATGGTGTGGGGTGGGATTATGATTGGTGTACGTACACCCCTGCATGTCTTTGACAGAGGAACTGTAACAGGTCAGGTGTATCGGGACGTCATTTTGCACCAATATGTCCGCCTTTTCAGGGGTGCAGTGGGTCCCACCATCCTCCTGGTGGACGATAACGCACGGCCCCACAGAGGTGCCATCGTGAAGGAGTACCTTGAAACAGAAGATATCAGAAGAATGGAGTGGCCTGCCTATTCTCCAGATCCAGACCCGATCGAGCACGTCTGGGATGCTTTCGGTCGACGTATCGCTGCGCGTCTTCAAACCCCTACGACACTTCAGGAGGACAGGCACTGGTGCAAGAATGGGAGGCTATATCCCAGCAGTTGTTCGACCACCTGATCCAGAGTATGCCAATCCATTTTGCGGCCTGTGTTCGTGTCCATGGTGATCATATGCCATATTGATGTCGGGGTACATGCGCAGGAAACAGTGGCGTTTTGTACCACATGTGTTTTCTCAACTTATCGCCAATACCGTGGACTTACTGATCCGCGTCGTGTGTGTTCCCTATATGCCTATGCTATTAGCGCCAGTTTTGTGTAGTGCCACGTTGTGTGGCACCAAATTCTGCAATTATCCTTAATTTATGAGCATGAGTGTAGTTCAAAATTTTCGCAAAGAGGTAGATTGGAGGATGATAGCTTTGTATATAAAAAGATGTGCAATCTGTCTCACCTGTTGCGTTATGCGTGTTTTTCTTTGGAAGTAACAAACTCTTGTTGGGGTGAACACCTTGGCCACATTTCCCGATCGGAAGCCATGTTGGCATTAGTGATCCACAGAAGAAACTATCAGACTGAAAGAAATAACAAGGAACCCTTTTTGTAGCATGAAAGAAGTTGTTTATCATCGACCTTGTAAAAATGATTACTTTCCATACAAGTGAGGTAACATCACAGTATAAGTGCCTTATCTACATCAGACGACTCAAAACAAAAAAGTTTTTACTAAAAAATAATACAAGACGTTTGCTATGTTAATCTCACTGGCAACAGTGATGATGTGTATCAGGATTAGGGTGACCTCTTTTCTACAGGCAGCAGCGCTGTTCAAGGCAAAAAATATGCAGTGGCCACTTTTCCCGCCCTGGCCTCTTCACAACGCCATTCGCTACCGATCGCTCTATGAATTGATAACCCACATAAAATAGTATTTTATATTAATTAATAACAGTAATTAACTCCGCCTAAGCCGGTCCCAAGCCCGGTTGTAAAAGGAGGAGGGGGAGGAGTAACACCTCGTAAAAAAACCTTGGTTCACCTGGCCCGGGTGATAGTACCTTGTGAGGGTCCCTTGCCAGGGATACGGCGAAGACCTCAACGGTAGTGAAGACGGAGATGAAGATCATCGGTACGGCGGAACTGGCGGAAGAGGCAAGCATTATCAACAAGATAAAGCATATTGAAAAGCCCAGACACGTCTGTGTGGCAACCACCGGTACTCTGGCCAGCGTCTGTTCACCATGTGAGGTGCGGCTGAACACCAAGCTCCAGGAACTAACAATCCCTGGTTCTAACTACCCAGCATTAGCTGGAACTTAATTACAAGCAGTATGATTCGTACAAGTAAAATTAATATTACCCCAGGTGGCCAATCCACTCGCCCTGTGGCGACAACCAAGCTATCGGATTCTGGGGAGCTTGGGCTCGTACGACAGAGAAAGTCGGAGTTCTCTAGTAAACGTCCACGAAAGTCCCATACATTTATTGGCACTTTTAACATTCAGACACTAATTCAGACAGGCAAACTTCATAATCTTACAACAGAACTCAACAAACAGAAAATTCAAATCCTTGCTCTCCAAGAGACCAGATTCACTGATTCAGAAACAATAGACTACAACAATTACCGTATCTTTAAAAGTAAAACAGACAAGAAAATTGGCAAAGGAGCTGCAATATTTGGCATGGCTTTTATTGTAAATAAGGACACCCTTGACTCTGTTATAGACATGAATCAAATCAGTAACAGACTAATGACCATGCGAATCAAGCACACCAACAAAATATATACATTTATTAATGTTCATGCACCTACCAACATTGCCAACAAAAAAGAACCGGAGAAGACAGAAAAATTTTGGGAAAAACTCGAAACTGAAATGTCCAAAATTCCAGAGGAGGATGTAAAAATTCTTCTAGGGGATTTCAACGCGCAAATTGGCAAAGAGAGGAAATATAAAAAAACAGTCGGTAATTACCCTGCACACAAATTCACAAACAAGAACGGCATGAGACTCGTCGAGTTATGTCAGCAAAACAACCTAAAAATCGTGACAACATCACTTCGAAAAGACCCCAAGAAACAAAAAACATGGAGATCACCAAACCTTCAGCTTGGTGAATTTCAAATAGACCATGTTGCGATCTCCTATGACTTCCAGAAAGAAATACACGACGTTCAAGTCCGCAGAGGGGCAAATATAGATTCTGACCACTACCTTACCAGAGTTAAAATTAAATTCACTCCAAAAAGGAAACGCCAAAGGAAATCACCACTAATTCCCAAATTTGACTTGAAAAATATCAAGGAATCAGAAATTACAGAAGCATGGGATAAACAACCAACAAACAACTGGAAAGATTTCCGAACGAAAATTATACAGAAAGCAAGAGATTTGATTCCGTTAAAGAAAATATCCAAGCATCCATGGTGGAATTCGAATTGTGATAACGCATTAGAAGAGAGACAACAAGCCTTTTTAAATTACAATTGTGACAAATCAGAAACCACACAACAAACATTTTTCAAAGTGAGAAAACAAACAGCTAAAATACTTAGACAAACTAAAAGAAAATACCTTAATGAACAGCTAAACACAATTGAAGAAAACTTTAAGAACCACAACACTCAAGATTTTTATAAAATATTCGCAAATCAAATCAAAGGATACACTCCACAAAATCTCTGCTTCCGGAAACAGAATGGAAAATTGGCACTAACTAACAAAGAAAATTGCAAGAACTAGCTAAATATTTCTCACAACTCCTAAATTGCCCACAACCAAGTACAAGATTCCCCAGATTACAACCAGAACCCACGAATGAGACTTCACTACCACCATCTCAAGAAGAAATTTATAGTCACATTAGAAAACTCAAAAATAATAAATCATCGGGAGAAGATGGAATTGTAGCTGAACTACTGAAAAACCTTGGTCCAAATTCGTTAAAAGAGATCACTAGCATCATCCAAGAAATTTGGCAGACAGAAAATATCCCAGAGGAGTGGAAGTGTGCACTAATTCACCCATTGCACAAAAAGGGAGAGAGATCAGACGTAAACAACTACAGAGGCATTTCACTTTTACCAGTTACCTACAAAATTCTATCTGCATGTCTCCTAAAGAGGGCACAAGAACAACTAGAACATACAATTTCAGACTACCAAGCAGGCTTTCGTCCTAACAGATCATGCCCGGAACAGATATTCAACCTTAAAACTATTTTAAAGATTAAAGCAATCAGGTCAAAACCAATAATCTGCACATTCGTTGATTTCAAAAAGGCATACGATTCCATAGACAGACAGTCTCTATGTCACATTCTCGAAGAACGAGGCCTAGACACTAAAACCCGAAAACTAATTGAACAAACACTAACAGAAACCAAATCAAAAATTAAATTCAGAGGGGAAATTTCGGAACCATTCTCAATTAAAACAGGAGTAAGACAAGGAGATGGGATCTCACCACTATTATTCAATATAGTTTTGGACAAAGTTATGAAAGAGTGGGAAGTAACACTAAGGAAACAAAGCTTTTGGAAGCCAATTGAACTAGGAAGAGGTAAAGGAAAATTGAACATCCCTTATTTAGCGTTTGCAGATGACTTGGCAATTATAACTGACAGTGAAGAAACAGCAGTAAAACAAATTGAGACACTTAAAGAATGTGCTGAGAAGGTTGGCCTGCAAATCTCCTTTGAGAAGACAGAATTCATCTGCTCAAAATTAGATATTTCGAAACTAAAAACAAAGTATGGTGAAATAACTAGAGTCAAGCACTTTAAGTATCTCGGTGAAGTTATTGAACCAACAGGACTTGAGAAAATAGCACAAAAAAACCGATTACAGAAAATCAAGAAAGTATTCGGACTTATTCAAAATATATATAACAAGAAATGTCTATCAAAAGGCACTAAAATCAGACACTACAACACAGTCATCAAACCAACAGTCACATATGCAAGTGAAACACTCTCCCTGAATAGAAAATTAGATTTACACGAAATTAAGAAAGTAGAGAGAAAAATTATTAGAAAAATCCTAGGACCACGATACACACAAGATGGATACAGGCTGCAGACTACCGAGACAACCGAAAAAATATCAAACATCGAGGCAGATATCAGGAAGAGGCGGATGAAGTTTTATGGACATATAGACAGATTACCTGGAAACAGGTTAACTAAACGTCTATTGGACTATATGACATCACTTAAGGCAACAATACCCTGGGTAACTGAAGTTAAGAAGGATTTGAAAAAGGCAAAAATTGACATAACAAACACATCAGACCGGGATACATTCAGAAGAAAAATCGACAAGTGGAAGTTTACTCCAGAGACGGAATCTAAACCTTTCCGACCAAAGTGGACCGAAGAAAGGAAGAAGGCCTTTGGGGAGGCAATGAAGAAATACTGGGGAAATAAGAAGAACATTAAGAAATGTTAATCACCTGCTTATCGTTCTCCCATGGGGACATTCGCTAATAATAATAATAATAATAACAGTAATTACAATATGAGACATGATCACAAATGGTTAATATATTTTTTGAGTGCCATTTTTCATGTGATGTCCTTTCAGGGTAGCCTAGCAGCAGGGTTGTTTCGAACTGAGTAGCGCTCCTACTGCCTGGTTCGATATGGAGCTGCAATTAATTCAGAACAGCTCTTCTAGCCCTAGAGCTTGTGCAGAGAGAGTTGTTTTCGCAAATAGTCGTTACTGATTGAGCACAGTTAAAATTTGCTGTAGACACCATTATGATTGGTTACTTGAGATCAGTTACGTAAAACACCAATCGTAGTTTCTACAGTGACAGACACGGGCACTTTTTACACTGCTTGGCAGAGCTAAAGTTTGGCTCGGGCAGCGATGGAACCTGCCGCTGTGTAAAGGAGGCCCAGCAGATGTATTGAGGGCATAGAATACAGTCTTACAGAACAAGAATTGGTATTCACATTTTCTCTTCTGCCGATTAGGACAATGGTGCCCATACTCGAAGGCAGGGATTACAGTGTTAATTTGATGCTGCTAATGGACCAAGAACTACATACTACATGTAACATTCGTTGATTTAAAAGTAAATGCACGACATCTCAGAAAGAGAGAAAGAGAACAGTATCTATAACTGCGACACTGAACGAAATGTATAAAAATACAGTACAGTTACGTACACAGAGAAACCAAGAGAGGTCTACTGCCGGCCGCGGTGGCCGAGCGGTTCTAGGCGCTACAGTCCGGAACCGCGCGACTGCTACGGTCGCAGGTTCGAATCCTGCCTGGGGCATGGATGTGTGTGATGTCCTTAGGTTAGTTAGGTTTAAGTAGTTCTAAGTTCTAGGGGACTGATGACCTCAGATGTTAAGTCCCATAGTGCTCAGAGCCATTTGAACCATTTTAGAGGTCTACTGAACAAAAAGTGTTACAACAAAAATGCGTTGTAGTTCTCGTAAAATAAATGTGAAATTCACGCCAGAGAGACATTGATGTGTTTCACACAATTTAACTGACGAAAACTACAAAACCAAAAGTTAGACAGATAGATTCGCAAGTGTAATGGAAATGTGCCTTCTAACAGATGAGAGGCAAACGCAGTTTTTGGATGGACAGACTAGTAACGGTAACTATCACTTTATTCGTGTACAAAATCGTTGCGTAGACTACTTTTCATTCCGTAAATAAAAACAAAATTGCATTATTTCAGAAAAAGGCCACTCTAGATGCCTTTAATATAGAAGGCAAAACGAGTCTGAAATAAAAATAAATATCATATTGCAGTAAGAGCAAGACATTTAACGTCACGAAGCAAATTTTTATATACTAGCTGCGGAAAATGATCACACATACAAATGTGTGTGTGAATTTCTAAGGGACCAAACTGCTGAGGTCATCGGTCCCTAGACTTACACACTACTTAAACTAACCTACGCTAAGAACAGCACTCACACCCATGCCTGGGGGAGGACTCGAACCTCCGGCGGGAGGGGCCGCGCACTCCATGACATGACGCCTTAAACCGCGCGGCCACTCCGCGTGGCCACATACAAATCTGTTAAAAATGTTTACTGCCTGATTATTCCTGAGCGCCGGACCGGTGTTGGAACACGAACCACCTGTCCTTACCAAATGAGTTGTCCATGTGCGACTCAGTCTGCAAATACATTTTTCTTACTTTTAGTTAGTATCACGGAACGTTGCAGGATAGCATCATGGTACGCAGGGTATGAAGAAAACGATCGGGTACGAATAACAGGAACCCTCGTATGGAGCAGGAGAACCCTAAATCTGGAGACTGGACGAATGTCAGTTTGTTAATGACACTAGGAGCATTGTCGTGCACATGTTTAGCAATTTAACTTGTATAAAGGAGAACTTCAGCATGAAGTATAATATTAGTAAGTTTATGTGTAAGGAAGATAGGGTTACATTCAATCTGGGCTTGGAAAGTATCGAGCGCTTCCAAGACAGCCAATAAACATTTACTTGTGAGCAATTTAACCATCAATTTAAAATGAAAGCAATTTAGTTAGCATTTTTCCTAAACTATTTTGGTTTGTTTCATTGCTAGAACTTCCAGGTGACAGATCTAGAAATTACGTCAGTAAATTAAATTGGGTTTCCAAAATCGATTTGTTGTATCAAAATAGTTGCAGTACAAATACCAGGTGCACCTACGTTTCAGCAAATAAATACCTGAAGCACGGCTTCATTTATGACCAGTCTTCGTTAAAGTATACACGGGAGATAGAGAATGAGACCTTGAAGAAATGACTTCAGCAGAGTTTCCTCATGGTTTACTAAATGACAACTCTCCTTAAAGGCGAATAAATGTGAGGTATTTCAAAGACAAAGATCCTGGAGGTATCATTCGGAAAATTATTCTGTGCTGGTGTCAGTCCCAGTCGAGGGAAAGGGAAATTTTATCAAGATTCAACGAAGGCGCAGTTGGGCGATGAAATCTGGGACGGCTGGCAGAGTGTGGTAACAGTCGACAGCCAGCGGGCCAGGCAAGGTAAACATGGCACTCACGGGCGCGGAGCTGCGACGGCGGTATTGCACGCGCGACTTGTTTTGAGTGGAGCAACAATAAGGCAGGAAACTGCAGCGTTGCTTTAAGGTATTGCGATGTATGAGGCGGGGCACTAGGCCAGAGCCAAGAGTGGCGATTTGTAAGTGGCTGGTGTGTGGGAATTTATCCCTGCCATAGTTTCTGTCTCTCTCTGACACTTTGTCAGAAGCGAGGGAAAAACCAGTACAAATAGACGGGCAATTTTAGCTTGGGACAGAGTGTGCCAGGTCAGTCGAGCGTCAGGACAAACCTGTGCTGGTCTTCGCTCATAGGGGCCAGTCTGGCAGCTATATTGTAAGTATTCTGCATAAACTTGTATTCTGTTTTCTATGTACTTGTTCGGGCTATATTCCGCTTCCGGGGACACAACACTGGGGTGGGAGGAACGGCAGCCTGGAACTTGGAGATCGCACAGTCTGCCTGAAAGAGGGCAGTGACAGCGGTCTGCAGCGAGTCCAGGAGGGGCTCGGTTCCAAAAAATGGCTCTGAGCACTATGGGACTTAACTTCTGAGGTCATCAGTCCCCTAGAACTTAGAACTACTTAAACCTAACTAACCTAAGGACAGCACACACATCCATGCCCGAGGCAGGATTCGAACCTGCGACCGTAGCGGTCGCGCGGTTCCAGACTGTTGCGCCCATAACCGCTCGGCCACTGCGGCCGGCTAGGGCTCGATTCCACTCGAGTCTACGGGCCACCTGGCGTACCAAGGTTTGGGACGAGGTGTATGCTACGGGAGGCGCAGCAGCGCTGCAACAGCGCCAGGGGTGGCGGCGGGTGTTGCCATCCAGCAAGCATCACTAGCAGCAAATTGCGATACAGCGTCCAGGAGGGCGCGGGTTCGAGTCCGGTCCTGTCTTGGGGGCAGCGGCGGCCCAAGGACCATGGGTGACCAGTACATCTACCTTCGTCCCATGGCCGGACAGAGCAGGCCAAACAGGACAGAGGGCGGCGAGGACCAGGAACTGTAGCAGTCTCCTGAATCCTGAATCGCGGGTAGCAGCGCACCGCAAGTCGCAATGCACTGGCGAGGGGGGAGGGGGTGAGAGCGCAGCCGACTTCCAGCTGGGCGGCCTTGATGACGACAGCTGCGGCGTCGGCATAACAGGAGTCTGCTGAGCTGCCTGGACTCGCGGGACAGTGCGCGGGCGGCACGCCGACACTACGCTTCTCCCATCGAGTACTGTAAATTATCGGAATAAACAAATGTTACCGAATACCGCTGTACCACTCTACACAGCCTGTTGACGCTCTTGAACTTGCTCGTCTTCCTGACAAATACGGCTCGGTGGGTCCCGGCTTCGGCTCTGCCAACTGGAGTCTAGGGTTCGACGCACCGACCTCGCAACAATTAGGTACGAAATTTCTAGCGTCTGTCACATTGTATAAATAACTTATGGTCATTCTACGATCAATATAAAATGAAACTGGTTCATGAAATAATTAGTATGAAAAATGAATGAAAGACTTAGATCTATGGTAGAAACGGGAAATATGTGGTGTATTTGTGATGAGAATTGAGTGCAGGACGGTAGTGCGCCTTGTTCTAGAGTACTGGAAATGCATTTTCTGTTTTCACCAAATATATCCGAGAGTAGACATCGAAGTTATTCATAAAAGCTATGCTAGGTTCGCGAAAGGTCATTATACCTTATACAAAAGTAGAACACATATTTATAAGGCAGTCTGATGACTTTAGACTAAGAAATGCTATGCAGATCTCGCTATACTTTGTTGAATGAATTTAAGGAATCAGTATTTCAGGTGCACTGCACCACAGTTCTGCTGTCTTTATCGTATATCACGCGTTGTGGTCATCTGAATCAAGTAACAGGGATTAGGGCGGCTGTGGAGAACACGGAAAGCCATTTTTGCCTCCACTCTGTTGACTGATGAAATGTCACAGATAATGACTAACACTGATCATCTCAAATTTAACTCGAGTTGGAGCTATACGTATATAAGTGGTTCTTTTGTGTGATGTTATTCATGATAATCAGTATTCGACTTGGAATTTTGGTTGATGTTGCCAGTTAAGATGAAGCTACAGGAGATAGCTTTCCATGATTATGCAGGTGTATA
The DNA here is from genome assembly GCF_021461385.2 of Schistocerca piceifrons. Classification (NCBI taxonomy): domain Eukaryota; kingdom Metazoa; phylum Arthropoda; class Insecta; order Orthoptera; family Acrididae; genus Schistocerca; species Schistocerca piceifrons. The sequence goes on along the minus strand of NC_060138.1, from coordinate 635,151,638 downwards.
GTTTGTGGATACGCAGTAGTTACACTATAAGGTATATGCCTGTTGATGAGGCCATCAAAGCTTCGAAATCGTTCGCAATAAATGAACGTAATCAAATACATCTATTTGGAATTTTACAAATGGTTCAAATGGCTCTGAGCACTATGGGACTCAACTTCTGAGGTCATTAGTCCCCTAGAATTTAGTACTAGTTAAACCTAACTAACCTAAGGACATCACACACATCCATGCCCGAGGCAGGATTCGGACCTGCGACCGTAGCGGTCTCCCAGTTCCAGACTGCAGCGCCTAGAACCGCACGGCCACTTCGGCCGGCGGAATTTTACATCTACATCTACATGGTTACTCTGCAATTCACACTTAAATGCCTGGCAGAGGGTTCATCGAACCACTTTCATACTACTTCTCTACCATTCCACTCTCGAAAGGTGCGTGGGAAAAACGAACACCTAAATGTTTCCGTTCGAGCTCTGATTTCTCTTTTTTTATTATGATGATCATTTCTCCCTACGTAGGTGGGTGTCAACAACATATTTTCGCATTCGGAAGAGAACGCTGGTGATTGAAACAAAGGAAATAGTTATTACACGCAACAATAGGATCTCAGCTGACGTCCTCATATCTTCAGTAAAATGGAAAATGAAAATAAGCTTTAGTACTTGTCTCTCATAACCATTTGCCATTTGTTAAGTTTAAATTCTTCTTTAACGAGTTGCTTTTTTCCGTAGTAGATCGGATGAACTACAGGAAATTATGAAATGCAGTTCTTATCCAGAAACATGTTTACATTTTTATTCCTTAATGAAACAGTTTTTAAGAATGTAATGGAATGTGTGGTTCGCGCCATTCAGAGTTCGTGTGAAATGAATAAATAATGGTCAGAAACATTTGGCATCGTGGTCGCGTCGGCTGGTTCCACGCAATCTGTGATAATGGACAGTCAATGAAAGCGCGTAATGGAATCTCTGGCGTAATGGAAAGAGGCAATTAAAGTTAAGTGCTGTAGTAATTATGCAGAATCAAGGGGAATTAAAATGCAACAAAGCGCTGTCGGCGAAGGCGCAATGATTAATAACTGTGGCGCTGCGCTCTTCTCTCTATGGCGTAGCGAACTCCAGACTCCTTTGTCTATGTCGCTGGGGCGTGCAGCTCTGAAAACTTAATAACATCACAGAGACGTGGGCCAGTTTGATCCATACTTCACTATATTAGTTTTATCGTTTTACTTTCGTGTGATTCCTCATAGATATGCAGTAATAAAAATAAAATCGAACGTAATACACTGCGCACAACTAAACGTACACTTTATGAAACGCAGTACTTATTTCCCATCGCGACGTATAAGCTTGAAATTTAGTTCAAAGACGCCTACAACCTTCCTCTGTAGTGATGCACAAGCGTGGCGCCCTGCGCCCTCACCCTCGGGCTGGGCGACGCTTCAAACAGCAACGTGTCGAGACAGGCGAAAAAAAGGTCGGAGCTCAGGAGTTCAAGTGAGGTGTAAGATGGGTTAATTATGTAACATTCGCACCAAATTTCACCACAGAATCTTCTCAACGCCACCGTCACTTGACGGGAACGTCGCCGCACCCACTCTTACCCGCGTTTTACCCTTTCTTTTGACGCCTCTGTGATGACGTTCAGAACCGCAACGACGAGCGTTTAAATCAGGTCGTCAATAGAGCCACCATAAGGGGCTGTTCGAAACCATTCAACTAAAACTGAACGCGATCCGAAGCGTCAAAGAGTGCTTATACTTTTTCAACCCTGCTGTTTTGCGGCCTTGTTTTGCGTGATCATGCTGGGATCTGACACTGACACATGCATCAATAAAACGGCAAAGACGTCCCCCCTCCCCCACACGTTCATGAACACTGTCAGTGCCACATGGCGACTACTGTTGAGTACTTTAAAAATGTACAGAGAAAACGCATGACAAGGGTCCTAGGTGCCTGCAGGTAGGGAACCACTTGACACCTCTCCATTCCGGCATGTCTACTAACAGGTGACCAGACTCTCTCAGGGCTTTTTCCTCTGTGCAAGTACGTTTCTAAAGTGTTCGACAAACGTAAACGGCTGGCACTGACAGCATTGCAGAGATGAGGAGTTTTATTCACGCAAGTATCGAGGTTCCAGCCCTTCTGTGATCACGCCACACGAGAGTGCAAAAGAGGAGGGATTCTTCGGATTGCGTTCGAATGTACTTGAACAGTTTTGAACGGTCCTTTGTGGTTACATATTGTACACCACAGCAAAAATTGTTATCGCTCTTCACTCCAAAGTGGTGCTATCACGTCCAATGGAGTTGCTGGTCCACGATGTCTTTAGAGACGGGTTAAAGCATCCACGGGGTGAAAGCAGTGTCAAATATTGTCAACAATGTCGTCCTGTTGTTCATCGCTTTGTAAACAGTAGTTTTCGTCGACGAAATGTGTCGGAATCAACTCCTTAAAGAAGGGGTGGTTTCACTGACGCCCATCATGCCAGTAGTAGGTCAAAGACAGCACCACTCTACTCTGCAATGTTGCTAAATTTAATCAAATGGCGGATCGATGTTGGCAGCCATAGATATGGCAATGTCACAAAGACGTCATTGTGGGAAATTCAAATTTTGGCGGAAAAGTAGGTCAATTGGATCACCTCCACTAAACTATCCCCAACCTCCCTCACCTCTGATCCCCTCTCCCATCTGGAAATTGGCGGGAAAAGACCCAGTCTGTGCTGGACTGCTGGATAGATTGGGCATAAGTCTTTATTTTGTATACATGGTTTATTTAAACAATTTGAGTTGTCAGAGACAATATCTGCATCCAATGTGTTCACCTTGAGGTCCGGAGTCTAACTGATGTAGTTCACAACACCACCACCAGAGGGCGCTGTCGAACCTCTCCCACTCCCCTGTCATGACGTAATCCAAGCTGCTGGTCCAGGAAAAAATGGCGGGAAATTCGCTCAGTCTGTGTCTAGCTGTTGGACTGGGAGGACAGGTGTAATTGTTTACTGTGTGTACTATGTGTTAAACTCCTCCTCCTCCAGCACAGACATCTCATCCATTGAAGAGGTATGTTAGCCGTTATCATGCATCTGAGGACGGTGTCCATAGCCATCCACTCGATGTATGGAAATAACTGATATTTGGTGCATGTATGAACAAGACAGACATGATCCATCATCAAATAATGAAGATGCAGCAGGATGGGGTAAGTTACACTTTGAAACTCAAGCTGATAAATGCATGTGCAGTAACTGTAGGTAATTTGGTGAAAGTCCAGTCAGTCTTCCGAAGCGAAAGAGGGAAGACGTTCATCCCAGAATCCCCACATCCACTGGAAGAGACTAGCTCACGGTAACGCCACGTGGTAGCCACAGAGGAGGCCACGTGCTAAGTACTCACTGCAGAGTTGGAAATACGTGCAGGGAGTTATTAAATCTACCGTTTAAGCTGACACATGGCGCCATTGTCGCCAGTCGCTTTTTTGTATTCATTTAAGATCTCTGCGATCGACTCTGTATCGCATAGCTGCGATTTTCCTCTTTGGTGGCTTTTTGTGGGGAGAGGGCTAGTTTTGATCTGTTGGTTGGCGCTCCATTGTGCAGTCTGGTTGTCGGTGGTCGCTATTTGCGCATGCTCTGCCTCTTTCTGCCTTGTGGGCAGTGGGGCTGAAGACGGAGGTGTGCTTGCAGTCAGGAGTGTGTACCGAGTCTAGTGAGAGGGCTATGGACTCGTCTGTGCTGCTAGACGATGTGAACATGTGAAAGTGGATTTGGAGTGTATCAGCCTGCAACCGGAGACGCTGCAGAATCGAACGGTGGGAATTATTCAGCTTCTTTAAGTCCTGCTGTATATGAGTATGTAGAATTTCGTTTTGTTTGTAGTTAACGGCTCTCCTAGTGTTTGGACGCCCATGTTCAAATGGCTCTGAGCACTATGGGACTTAACTTCTGAGGTCATCAGCCCCTATAACTTAGAACTACTTAAACCTAACTAACCTAAGGACATCACACACATCCATGCCCGAGGCAGGATTCGAACCTGCGACCGTAGCGGTCGCGCCGTTCCAGACTGTAGAGCCTAGAACCTCTCGGCCACTCCGGCCAGCTCGCCCATGTTATCTGTTTCGTATTGATTGCTGGTGCCCAGCTTATTGAACAGTGGTTTGCCTGTTATAGTCGCACTTAAGATATTGGCACGCAGTGTATATCTAAGGGAGTGCCTGGCACTCCGAAATAATGTATATCTAAGTGGGTGCCTGTGCACTACGAAATAACAACAGGTTTGATTTTCTGGCACTTCTTTCTGCCTTTTGCTATTAAGTGTAATCCACGTATAGTGGCATTCTTTTGTAAAATTAAGAGGCTTATGACACTGTTTTTCTTTATGATTATAAGACAGAGAATGTGTTCTCGTTTCTACTCATTCTGCAGTGTTCTGGTGGTGAACGTTTGCGTATCATGGTTCCTGTGCAAAGGCATTGTGAACTGTTGTCGTAGACAGTGATTGCAAGAGATTTAATTTAGCTGTTTTGAAATTTTTCTGTTGTTTTAAGGATTGTACTGGTCTGGATACTGCCCAGTTGCTGCGTGGTTTTATATTGTTGTTCAAGTGGTATAATCAGCGGTGCGCGCCCTCCGTAGCAGCTGGTCGTTTAACTGGGGAACGACGCCTTGGAGGCAGCCAGTGAATTGTAACCGATAGCGCGGTCGCTGTGTTAATCAGCAAACTCCAATTTTTCGCGAAGTTAAGTTCAGTATTTTATTATTTGTTCCTGGTGACGCCGAGGCGTCCGTCTTTCTTTCTTCACCGTTCTTTTCAGCTTTCATTCAGGCTCGATCTGAGTTGTAGTTTCCGCGTACCTCTGATGTGTCATTACTTATCACTGAAATTTTGTAATGCCTGAAAGACGCCTTTCGTTGTATTGAGTGTTTAGTATCTTATTCAGGAAGAGAAATTGTGAGTTGTTTCTGTTGTTATATTTTAAAAGTGTGGGAGTAAACCATTTATTGTTTGTATATTTCTTAAGATTTATGTAAAGAGGGTTATAAAATTATTTATTGTTTGGGGTGGGCTTTGACACCCTAGACATTTTGTCTGTTTAGTAATGATTCAAATTTTAGGGCAATTGTGTATATTATTCTGGAGTAACAGTTTGCGGTTGTTATGCAATTGTTTAGTAATGATTCAAATTTTAGGGCAATTATGTATATTATTCTGGAGTAACAGTTTGCGGTTGTTATGCAATTGATAAATAAAATCTATTGCAAATTACGAGCTAGAGTTTGTGTTTGATTGGTTATTATTGCCTTGTCTTTATTGAGTTGAAGTATCCTTGAGCGTGTGTTCCAAGTCTCATAAACAATGTGCGGAATATTGTCACATACATAACTTGAAGTTATGTATGTCTCACTGCACAAAGAGAGAGAGAGAGAGAGAGAGAGAGAGAGAGAGAGAGAGAGGGAGAGGGAGAGAGAGAGAGAGAGAGAGAGAGAGAGGGAGGGAGGGGAGGGAGAGAGCTTTGCAGATAACGCAAAAATATTTAAACAATATGCGATGTAAATACAAGTTTTATTCTGAGGAATATCACTACTGCCACACTTGAACATGGACTCTAAAAGATGATCGCGGCACACTTGTGAAATCACCCCTGACACACTTCATGCGCTTTATGAGATATATTGCAGCCTTCCTTGTCTTGGAGCACGAGTTGCTAAAACCGACTGAATATGTCTCTAAATACGCTTTCAAAAAACATCGCTGCACAGTACTTTGCTTCAATTTCGCGATGTATATCGCCACACTTCTGAAACCTCCCTGAGACACTTCACACTTGTTTGTGGGAAACAGATCCCGAAACCGATATCAGTTGCAATATTTGATTTTACATGCCAAAACGACGGTATTTGGGAGTCGAAATAAATATCTCTGTAACTTTAAACAGGTCGCTCACCGCTATTCGAGTTTTAGCTGCTTGTTCGAAGCCCCTACCAGTGAGACAGAGAGAAAAATTTCTGAGACCCTCAACTGCTGTACTGTTCATCACTTTTCTGAAACAGTAAGTGGCCTTAGTTTATATTCTTTGCTGGAGTTAGAGAAACAACGTCCCTGACTCCAGCAAAAAATATAAACTAAGACCACTTACCGTTTAAGCATAGTAATAAACAGCGCAGCAGCTGTAGGATTCAGAAATTTTTCTCTGTCTCTCTGGTAGTAGCTTCAAACAAGCTGTTAAAACTCGAAAAGTGGCGAGCGTCCTGTTTAAAGTTACAGAGATATTATATCGACTTCCAAATACCGTCGGTTTGGCATGTAAAATCAGATATCGGTTTCAGGATCTGTTTCCCACAAACAAGTGTGAAGTGTCTCAGGGAGGTTTCAGAAGTGTGGCGATATACATCGCGAAATTGAAGCAAAGTACTGTGCAGCAATGTTTTTTGAAGGTATATTTAGAGACGCATTCAGTCGGTTTTAGTAACTTGAAGCAACTCGTGCTCAAAGACAAGGAAGTCTGTGGTATATCTCATAAAGCACGTGAAGTGTGTCAGGGGTGGTTTCATAAGCGTGCCACTATCTTATTTTAGAGTCCATGTTCAAGTGTGGCAGTGGTGGTATTCCTCAGAATAAATCGTGTATTTACATCGCATATTGTTTAAATGTTTTTGCGTCATCTGCAAAGCTCTATCTCTTTCTCTCTCTCTCTCTCTCTCTTTCTCTCTCTCTCTCTCTCTCTCTCTCTCTCTATCTCTCTCTCTTTCTCTTTGTGAAGTGGTACATTTAGTTCCGGTGACACTTTCAAATTATGTATGGACGTATTCTGCACATTACTGCCGGCCGAAGTGGCCGTGCGGTTAAAGGCGCTGCAGTCTGGAACCGCAGGACCGCTACGGTCCCAGGTTCGAATCCTGCATCGGGCATGGATGTTTGTGATGTCCTTAGGTTAGTTAGGTTTAACTAGTTCTAAGTTCTAGGGGACTAATGACCTCAGCAGTTGAGTCCCACAGTGCTCAGAGCCATTTGAACCATCTTTTGCACATTACTTAAACACCAGATTTAATAACCCCCAAAGCACTTCGTCTTTGACAACAAAGGGTACCTGTGCACTGGGGATGGGAAGGAGGAAGACTGTAGGTATTTCCAATGTGATAGGCAGTACTTAATGCATGGCCACCTCTGTAGCTACCACGTGACAGTGTCATGTGCCTGTCATGTTGCCTCTCTTCCAGTGGACATGGAGACTCTGGGATGAACGTCTAGCCGCTTGAGCTTCGGAAGACTGACTGGACTTTCACCAAATTACCCTCAGTTACAGCACGTGCATTTTTCAGCCTGAGTTTCAAAGTGTAACTTATCTCCATCCTGCTGCATCTTCATTATTTGATGATGGGTCATGTTCATCTTCTTCATACTTGCACCAAATATCACTGGTTTCCAAACATCATGTGGGTTGCTGTGGGCACAGTCCTCAGCTACATGATAACAGTTAATATACCTGTTAAACTCCTCTTCCTTCAGCACAAACATCTCATCCATTGAACACATAGTACATACAGTAAACAATTACGCCTGCTCTCCCAGTCTCCAGACCGCCATCTTGGATTATGTCATGACAGGGGAGTGGTGGATGGCCATCAGGACCATCTGGTGGTGTTGTTGTGAACTACATCAGTTGCACTCCGGACCTCAAGGTGAACACATTGGATGGAGACACTGTCTCTGACAACTCAGATTGTTGAAATAAATAATGAATACAAAATAAAGACTTATATCCATCCTATCCAACAGTCCAGCACAGGCTGAGTACTTTTCCACAAATTTCCAGATGGTAATGGGAGGGCAGGGGGTGGGTTTAGGTTAGTGGAGGTAGTCCAATTGATCAGTTTTCCCTCCATAATTTGAATTTCCCACTATGACGACACTTTGGCGTTGTCACAGCCGCCATCTTGGATCCGCCATCTTGAATAAATTTACCAACAATGCAGAGTGGCGTGTTGCTCTCTTTGCCCTACTACTCATGCCACCCTGAAGCCTTCTCGTATTGATTTTGAGTGGTGGTGTGTCTGGAACGTTTTCCTCAGCCATGCATAAGAAAACGACGTGACTGCAACGCTAGGTGTCGTGGTTTAACCTCTGCTGTGGAGGCCTCAAAGGAAGGGATGAAATGTAGCAATGAGGTGGTGCGGCGACCTTCCCATGGTGTAACACGTACGCTGTGATACTGGGCAGAATTTTGGTGAAATTCGTTGCGAATATGACATCATTAATCCACCTGGCAACTCACATCAACTTCTGAGTTCTGGCCTTTTTTTCACATATGGCGACACCTTATTGTTTGAAGCGTCACCGAGAGCGAGGGCGACGTCACAAAGATCCATGTTCCTGCATCTTTACAGGGGAAGGCTGTAATCACCTTTGAGGGAAATTTCAAACATACCCGTCACAGTGGGAAATCATTATGCTGCTTCGAAAAAGTGACCCTTTAATTCTGTTGCGTAGTATATTTTATACAATATGCAACGTTATCGAAGTCTTCCTGACACACAGAGCCCAATACCTTATTGTATATGCTGAGGAACACTGAAATTTCAGTATACATACATCGTATATAAGAATGAACTTATTCAAATAACCTTGTTATATCACAGCTCACATGTGTGCCGCCTAACACAGTCCGTTTCAAGTTACTGTAGAGCTATGCTGCCGAGAATTTCACTTGTCAACAACGAAAGAAAAAATTAGAGATATTTTTCTTGCTCTCTTGTCTGGCTGAAATCGTACCCAGCGGACGATAATCGAGAACAGAGCTCGTGTCTGTAATAAATTTTGGTGAAATATTCGCGTTACCTACATTATATCGAGCATAACCTTTAACGATATCTTTGTCCCAAGCAATGTAGTCGCAGACAGCCCAGCAGCCTTACAGCAAAAAGGAGGAAGAAGGATAAAAATAAGTTTAATATTAGAGTCTGTAAACTGTCTCTTCTCACAAAAGCACTGAAGCACTGAAATAACGAAATTTTATTCAAGATAGCCTCACGAGAGTCAGTGCGCTCGTTCCAGACTACCTGCAATAGAAAAACTGTATGATATCATGGAAACTGGAATTTAGGACCTCTGAGACGGAAGAAGAGAGAATCAACCTTGCATCTGCCTCAACGGATGAGGAATCCGCCTAAAGCCCATACCTTGCATACCTGCCAGTAGGAGAACTTCAAACTAAATGGGATTCTGATAGAGGGCAACTGCTGCTCGCATTTGGCAAATATGCATACGAATTGACATTAAAACCTAATATACAAGCGACTTGATATTAAAACCTAATACACATGCGAGTACCCAGAAGATAATAATGTTACTTAGTACACCTATGCACCATTAGCTGGTATGTAAATGATTAGAGTTGCAATTCCCTGTGTCCTATCCTTACCATGCCAGTTAGAATATATAAAGGTGCACGAATGGCGTCAGATATAAAGCGATAACTGTAAAGACTACGGAGATGTAGTGTACTCATATGAGACAGCATTATCAGCACCTAACGGAGTTTGAAAGGAGCCTCGTTATGGGTCTCCATTTGGCTCGTTGGTTGAGTAGTAATATCCAGACTCATGGAGCATCCGTATATGACTGTGGGCCAATGCTGGACTGTAAGGGAGCATGAGGCAAGGGTCCGGACTATCACGTCTGACCAGTACAGGGAAGGACTGCGGTACTGATATCGAGGACGTCGTAACCCCTTCACAGCGGCCATCTGGGAACAAGTAATAGACTCCCTGCAACATCCTGTGTCATCTTCCGACACTGATCAGAGACTATTAGCAGCCAGATAAGCAAATTACCGCCCTGTGTATACACCACACCCAAAGGACTGCATCTGGAGTAGGAAACATGGACTGCTGATGAATGGCGTCGCATTTTTTTCAGCGATTAATTGTGGCTCTGCACTACTCCAGATGACCATCGTCGGAAAATATGGCATTGACCTGAGGACAGGTCCCATTCTTCCAGTATTTTGTAGAGGCACAACGGTGATTTTCCTGATGTAATTGTGTGGTGAGCCACCGAGCATGACTTCAGCTCACGGCTGGTAGTGACTGAGGGTACTCTGACGTTACAATGGTATGTCACAGATACCCTGCTCCCTCATGTGTTACCCCCACATGAGACAATATCATGGAGCCATTTTTCAAGAGTACAATGCTTGTCCACTCATGGCACCTGTCTCTACGAAGTGCCTGCGTGATATTGAAGTATTCCTATGACCAGATAAGATACCCAGATCTGCTCCGATAGAACATGTATGGGACGAACTCAGAGTCTCCTCCATCGCAGCACCAGAATCCAGGATATTAAGGCAGTTACAATACTTCTGTCCAGCTCGGCCTAAATGATATAGAGGCTTCTTGATTCTTTTCCAATCATATGAGAGCATCCGTCTAGGCCAGAGGGGGCTCAACGCTCACACTGCCAAGTCATTGGTATATTTGACTCGATTTTATAACCACTGAAATAACGTAATCTGTGAAGTTTCATTTTGTTTCCTCCTCCCCTTCTGTGTGTTTCACTTTTTTGTCAGGCAGTTTCTAACGTAACATGTAAAGACGTAACTATGCATTACTACTGAGCCTGAAAAATGTAATTATGCATTTGTAATGAATCGACATCATGATGCAGCAAGCTGTCATCTCATACTTCACCAATGTCCAGGACGCTTCGGTGGTTGTAACGGAACTGGAGAAATGAGTGGCACAAAATTGGTTTCTAGTATGAAAGGAATCTGCATAGGCGTCACTGATGGGCGTTTGTGAGTGCAGCATCGGCTAGGAAAGCTTTAAGTAGCAGAGTATATCAGGCAGCGATATACACAACCAAATATGTGCATCTAAATGTGGACAGCCACGACCACCTCCTCTGATGGTTGTAGCACGAACACTGAACACTGCGAGAGATGTTCCTGTGCAGCAGGAAAACATCCGTGCACAAATTCCTCGCGTTTCCCAGCACGATCTCCAATATGTCCTCTGACTTTCTTGAATCGTTACAGTCAGCGTACCTGACGCTCACTAAGCACTCATAGGGTACTACTGTGGTTGCATGTGTTTCAGCCGACGTTGCGGAGAATATACCACGTTGAACCGCGACAACAAGTCTAATGGTGTCTCCGAAGGTTACAGACATATCGTCTGTCATGGTCTGTACGTACGATCGCTGGAGTGCATAGTACCTGCAGAAGGTTATTTCGATGGTGCAATTGATGTCGAAGACAGACTGTTCACATGTGTAAGACTCTGTGTTAATGTGCAAGTAGAATGCACAACTTACACACTATCTGAATAAAATTTCATTTCTGTAACACCACTGCTTCGGTCCTTTTATTTTTATCTTACCACCAGTGTATAACTCATTGGATAAATACTGACGCAATAATTTCCGAGAAGAATGTTGTTACATTTCTAAATACATATAATACTATTTAAAGCGTAATTAGTCACAATGCATTTTGGGAAAATTGCAGTTTACTGCCGTATTCTTTGACTACGTACACATAAAAATCACTTAAAAAGGGAAACGGTAGATAAAGATTTTATTGTTTTTATTCACAGATTAATTTCATAGATACCCGCAAGATTTGGTTTACCACGCATCAGCAAGGCAATAAACCTGTAGATAATGCATAGCTCGTATATTGTCCACTATAATGTATTCAGCGAGTGATAATTTTACGGATTCTGTGCCGATTTCTCGCTGTCTATCAAAACACGCAGGTGACGAAAACAGATGAAGCCAATGTCACGGATCAGTACGGCTATGTCTGTTTTTGTTTGTCATGTACACTGAAGAGCCAAAGAAACTGGTACACCTGCCTAATATCGTGTAAGGCCCCCGCGAGGAAGCAGAAGTGCCGCAACACGACGTGGCATGGACTAGTGCTGTAGGGAGTAGACACCATGAACCCTTTAGGGCTGTCCATAGGTCCATAAGAGAATCAGGATGTGGAGATTTCTTCTGAACAGCACGTTGCAAGGCACCCCAGATATGTTCAATAATGTTCATGTCTGGGGAGTTTAGTGGCCAGCGGAAGTGTTTAAACTCAGGAGAGCAGGAGAGTGTCCCTGGAGCCACTCTTTAGCAATTCTGGACGTGTGGGGTGTCGCATTGTCCTGCTGGAATTGCTCAAGTCTGTCGGAATGCACGATGGACATGAATGAATGCAGGTGATCAGACAGGATGGTTACGTCAGTGTCACTTGTCAGAGTCGTATCTAGACGTATCAGGGGTCCTATATCACTCCAACCGCACACGCCTCACAGCATTACAGAGCCTCCACCAGGTTGATCAGTCCCCTGCTGACATGCAGGGTCCATGGATTGTTCAGGTTGTCTCCATACCCGTACATGTCCATCCACTCAATACAATCTGAAACGAGACTCTTCCGACCAGGCAACATGCTTCCAGTCATCAACAGTCCAATGTCGGTGTTGACGCGCGAAGACAAGGCGTAAAGCTTTGTCTCTTGGAGCCACCAAGGGTACACGAGTGGGCCTTCGGCTCCGAAAGCCCATATCGATGATGTTTCGTTGAATGGTTCGCACGCTGACACTTGTTAATGGCCCAGCATTGAAATTTGCAGCAATTTGCGGAGGGGTTGCATTTCTGTCACGTTGAACGATTCTCTTCAATCGTCATTGGTCCCGCTCTTGCAGGATCTTTTTCCAGCCGCAGCGTTGTCGGAGATTTGATGTTTTACGGGATTCCTGATATTGACGGTACACTAGTAAAATGGTCTTACGGGAAAAGCCCCACTTTATTGCTTCCTCGGAAATGCTGTGTCTCATCGCTCGTTCGCCGCTATAACATCACGTTAAAACTCACTTAAATCTTGATAATCTGCCATTGTAGCAGCAGTAACCGATCTACCAACTGCACCAAACACTTGTTGTCTTATATAGGCGTTGCCGACCGCAGCGCCATATTCTGCCTGTTTACATATCTCTGTATTTGAATACGCATCCCTATACCAGTTACTTTGGCACTTCAGTGTATTATGTACTGCACTCGGGACAAATAAATGATGGTGTATTTTTGCCAGCAGTACCTCAACAACTGAATTCCTACTGTCGTCTCGAAGACGAGGTAAGGTTTATCTCACAGTCTCCACTGTTTCGGAGTAGTGACATTACTTTATCGCCAGAGAAAAATTTTAGTAACAGATCCATTCCTGATAGTTTTTCCGTGTTTTATCTGTGGAGTCACTCTGCATCCTCAGCGTAACCAATGAATAATTTAACGAGTCTGTGTTGCTGGGCGAGTTCTTTCAGCAAAAGCCTAATATCTCATATTTTACTGCAGCGGAAAGTGGACGTAGTAGGTACGCTACATAAGATATTGCAGATTTGAACGCCACGCAACAAACAACACAACAGTTGCTGCTCGTGGAATACTCAAAATGTAACAACATGATCTGAAGTGTCGCAGAGGGCAGACAGGCAACACTAGATTTCTGACAATCACAGCGTCGTTGACTGTTTTCAGATCAAGCAAATGATTTTAATATAGGAGCCTCATGATGAAACAGACCAGACAGACAAAAAACATAGAGGGTATCAACCTGAAATACCATGGTATTTGGTTTGATGTGATACGAATCACAATCTTCACCATGTCACGAGGTTCAAGTTATCAGACTTTCTACAGCATCATCGATCTTTTCATATTTTGTGCCAAACTTTCCATCACCAGATACGAATGCAGCAGTGAAAAACTAAAATTTTTAGTTTAAAGTTTGCTTATCATACTACACACTGCCATGTTAACGTAATTTGTACGATCTTTTTGTAGTGAATAACTTCATCCCTCAAGTGTTATTCTGGAAGGTCTCAAAGAACTGTATACATTTTCGTCTACAGCTATATACATATTCTGTGGATCAGCATAAAAGGAGCGCTAAAGGTTATTTTACATGTTAGAGTATATTACGGACTTTACTCTCGAATGTATATGATTTCTTCTTATGAATACGTTTTTAGGTGATTAATAAGGGAGATCTGTGATTTACACATTATACCACCGTGTTCACATGAAAACGCGACGAGATCATAGAGTAATTAGCCATATTTTCTCGTTCTTCCTCATGGTTCTCCTCGTGCAATTTCCACTGCAGCACTAAATTTTAAATTTCAATACAGTTGTCGAATCTCTCGTGAGGAATTTGTCAGCAATAATGGACTGTATTCCAGTCAGCATTGTCAAAAGGTTTCTCTAAATCTACAATTCTATATGAACATAGATTTTCTTCTTATAACCTACCTTCTAAGAGAAGTCGCAGGGTCAACATTGTGACATGTTTCAATAACGTTTCCCTGGATCTTTCTCTGGTCTTCCTCGAGGCCGGGCTCTACAAGTTTTTACGTTCTTTTGTAAACAATTCGCTTCAGTCTTTTGCGACCATGATTTATTAAACCGATGGTTTGGTAATATTCGCATATTTCCGTCTCTGTCATGTATGAAACTGGAATTATTACGTTCTCGTGAAGTCTCCAGATAATTCACTTGTCCCACGTATCTTGCACATGAAGTGGAATTGTTTTGTCATGGCTGGTTCTTGCAACAATCTCAATAATTCTTAGGCAAAGTGTCTACTCCAGGATCTTGTTCTGCCTTAGGTCTTTCGTGTTCTTTCAAATTCTTCTCGCATTATCGTATCTCCCATCTCATCTTCATATATTTCCTTTTTCCCTTCTTTAACATTGTCATCAAGTTCATTTCCCTCGTACAACTCTTCTGTATGTTCCTTCCAACTTCCAGATTTCCCTTTTTTGCTTAGCACTGGTTTGTCACATTTATAAAGGTGCTTCTCTTTTCTCCCAAGATCTCTTTAATTTTCCCATTGGCAGTAGCTACCCTTCTTCTGTTTAAGCATAATTACATAGCCTTGCATTTGTCATTTAGCAATTCCCGCTAAGCCATTAACATTAACTGCCTGTCTCACTTTTTATACATCTGTGTTTCCTTTAGCCTGCTTTTTTTGCTGAATTTTTGTTTTCTCCCCTCGTCAGTTGAATTAAATATCTCCTGTGCATTCAACAATTTCTACTAGGACTTGTCTTTTCATCTATTTGATTCTCTGGTGCCTTAACTATTCCATCTCTCAAAGTTACCAATTCATCTTCTATTGTTTTTCTTTCCACCGTTTCCGCTAACAGTTGTCAAACCTCCCTTTTGAAGTGCCAACAATGTCTGGTTCATAAAGCTGATCGAAGTCACGTCTTCCTCATTTCATATCTTGTAGAAATTTCTTCAGTTTTAATCTGTAGTTCATAACCAATAAATTATGGTCAGAGTTCACACCTGCTCTTGGAAAGGTTTTGCACATAAATCAATCTGAAACCTTTCAGTTTCTCCGTCTCTTCCACTTATATAGCCTCCCCTTATTATTCTTAAGCGAAGTGTTAGCCATGAAAAAATAATAATAACTAACCCCATACTCGGGGAAAGGGTGTAGGGAAAGCAGATGCAGCAATCCTGCACCGCCGCTACAGCAAGGTCCTTGTGGAGGTGGTTTACGTTGTCTTCCTGTGACCTGTTCTGAAGTGTCACGCGAGCATCTGTGTCGAGTGGATGACTGTGATGAGTGCTTGTACAGTGTAGCTTTGGCTTTTTGTTGTTATGGATGAAAGGAAGGGAGAGGATGAACCCGGCGCCGGTACTCACGCACTCACAATTAGCTTACTCTTGTCTGACAGCACCAAGGGGGGCCGCCGAACTTAACGTCTCCATCCTACGGACGGATCTCCAACAGCAGTGTCACATGCCCTCACTTCATTAGATACTGCGGAGAGGATTGCAGTTTTATCCAGGACATTGGCTCGAAGACTGCTGATCAGGAAATTTAGGCCATCACCTCTCCTTTCCTTGCCGGCCAAATACCAACTGTGAAAATGTCATACAGCACCAGGGTTCGAATCAGCTTACCTCAGAGTCGAGCGCCGTCGCTAGAGTTGCGGTCTGTCAGAACTGTGCTTGGATATTTCATGCATTTATATTTCATGTGTCATGTTCCGTAGGACCAAAGTGAGGAGCAAGCCTCTGCTGTCCTGGAACATCTACATCTACATCTACATCTACATTGATACTCCGCAAGCCACCCAACGGTGTGTGGCGGAGGGCACTTTACGTGCCACTGTCATTACCTCCCTTTCCTGTTCCAGTCGTGTATGGTTCGCGGGAAGAACGACTGTCTGAAAGCCTCCGTGCGCGCTCTAATCTCTCTAATTTTACATTCGTGATCTCCTCGGGAGGTATAAGTAGGGGGAAGCAATATATTCGATACCTCATCCAGAAACGCACCCTCTCGAAACCTGGCGAGCAAGCTACACCGCGATGCAGAGCGCCTCTCTTGCAGAGTCTGCCACTTGAGTTTATTAAACATCTCCGTAACGCTATCACGGTTACCAAATAACCCGGTGACGAAACGCGCCGCTCTTCTTTGGATCTTCTCTATCTCCTCCGTCAACCCGACCTGGTACGGATCCCACACTGATGAGCAATACTCAAGTATAGGTCGAACGAGTGTTTTGTAAGCCACCTCCTTTGTTGATGGACTACATTTTCTAAGGACTCTCCCAATGAATCTCAACCTGGTACCCGCCTTACCAACAATTAATTTTATATGATCATTCCACTTCAAATCGTTCCGCACGCATACTCCCAGATATTTTACAGACGTAACTGCTACCAGTGTTTGTTCCGCTATCATATAATCATACAATAAAGGATCCTTCTTTCTATGTATTCGCAATACATTACATTTGTCTATGTTAAGGGTCAGTTGCCACTCCCTGCACCAAGTGCCTATCCGCTGCAGATCTTCCTGCATTTCGCTACAATTTTCTAATGCTGCAACTTCTCTGTATACTACAGCATCATCCGCATGGAACTTCCGACACTATCTACTAGGTCATTTATATACACTACTGGAAATTGAAATAAGAACACCGTGAATTCATTGTCCCAGGAAGGGGAAACTTTATTGACACATTCCTGGGGTCAGATACATCACATGATCACACTGACAGAACCACAGGCACATAGACACAGGCAATGTCGGCACTAGTACAGTGTATATCCACCTTTCGCAGCAATGCAGGCTGCTATTCTCCCATGGAGACGATCGTAGAGATGCTGGATGTAGTCCTGTGGAACGGCTTGCCATGCCATTTCCACCTGGCGCCTCAGTTGGACCAGCGTTCGTGCTGGACGTGCAGACCGCGTGAGACGACGCTTCATCCAGTCCCAAACATGCTCAATGGGGGACAGATCCGGAGATCTTGCTGGCCAGGGTAGTTGACTTACACCTTCTAGAGCACGTTGGGTGGCACGGGATACATGCGGACGTGCATTGTCCTGTTGGAACAGCAAGTTCCCTTGCCGGTCTAGGAATGGTAGAACGATGGGTTCGATGACGGTTTGGATGTACCGTGCACTATTCAGTGTCCCCTCGACGATCACCAGTGGTGTACGGCCAGTGTAGGAGATCGCTCCCCGTACCATGATGCCGGGTGTTGGCCCTGTGTGCCTCGGTCGTATGCAGTCCTGATTGTGGCGCTCACCTGCACGGCGCCAAACACGCATACGACCATCATTGGCACCAAGGCAGAAGCGACTCTCATCGCTGAAGACCACACGTCTCCATTCGTCCCTCCATTCACGCCTGTCGCGACACCACTGGAGGCGGGCTGCACGATGTTGGGGCGTGAGCGGAAGACGGCCTAACGGTGTGCGCGACCGTAGCCCAGCTTCATGGAGACGGTTGCGAATGGTCCTCGCCGATACCCCAGGAGCAACAGTGTCCCTAATTTGCTGGGAAGTGGCGGTGCGGTCCCCTACGGCACTGCGTAGGATCCTACGGTCTTGGCGTGCATCCGTACGTCGCTGCGGTCCGGTCCCAGGTCGACGGGCACGTGCACCTTCCGCCGACCACTGGCGACAACATCGATGTACTGTGGAGACCTCACGCCCCACGTGTTGAGCAATTCGGCGGTACGTCCACCCGGCCTCCCGCATGCCCACTATACGCCCTCGCTCAAAGTCCGTCAACTGCACATACGGTTCACGTCCACGCTGTCGCGGCATGCTACCAGTGTTAAAGACTGCGATGGAGCTCCGTATGCCACGGCAAACTGGCTGACACTGACGGCGGCGGTGCACAAATGCTGCGCAGCTAGCGCCATTCGACGGCCAACACCGCGGTTCCTGGTGTGTCCGCTGTGCCGTGCGTGTGATCATTGCTTGTACAGCCCTCTCGCAGTGTCCGGAGCAAGTATGGTGGGTCTGACACACCGGTGTCAATGTGTTCTTTTTTCCATTTCCAGGAGTGTATATTGTGAAAAGCAATGGTCCCATAACACTCCCCTGTTGCACGCCAGAGGTTACTTTAACGTCTGTAGACGTCTCTCCATTGATAACAACATGCTGTGTTCTGTTTGCTAAAAACTCTTCAATCCAGCCACACAGCTGGTCTGATAATCCGTAGGCTCTTACTTTGTTTATCAAGCGACAGTGCGGAACTGTATCGAACGCCTTCCGGAAGTCAAGAAAAATAGCATCTACCTGGGAGCCTGTATCTAATATTTTCTGTCGAGTCAGTACATGAAATTATAACAGAAGAGTAACAACAGATAAAATGAAACGTACTGAATTCTATGCAGATGCCAAGCCATAAGCTTAAATAAACATAATCAGCAACTTAACACAGCAGTTAGCCTAATTTTTAAAGATTTTCCAGGAATTCCTCGACAGAGTAGAAGGAGTAAGCCATGAGGAAACTCTTCAATGTAAACTTGAAAGTGCGTGGGCTACTATTAAGATTTTTGAATTCTTGTGGCAGCTTATTGAAAATGGATGCAGCAGAACGCTACACACCTTTCTGCGCAACAGTCAAGTAAGTGCGTTCAAAATATAGATTGGATTTCTACCTAGCATTAACTGAGTGAAAGCTGCTAACTCTAGGGAATAAGTTAATTTTGTTATTAAAAAATGACATTAAAGAAAGTATGTATTGAGAGTCTGGTGTCAAAATTATCCTCGTTTGCTTCAATGCATAAAGTCAATCATCTGCGAAAGTTGTCCACAGTTTTGAGCAGCACATCCCGTGGTATGGCTGCACACACACTTCGAATGCGTTGTTCCATATCGTTTCGGGTTGTGGGCTGTCTTTCATAAACAATATTTTTTTAAATAACCCCACAAGAAAAAATTAAGAGATGTTAGGCGTGGTGAAAGTGGAGGCCACTGAATTGGTCCACCGCGTCCTATCTACCGACCAGGGAACCGTACATTTAAAACATTCCGCACATTTTTAGCATGACGGGAAGCTGCTCCGTCCTGTTGGAACCACATTCGTTGCCTAGTTTCTAAATCACCATCGTTCATTAGCTCCAACAAACCATCACAGAGACGTTGTAAATAAGATTCCCCAGTAACATTTCTGTCAAAAAAATACGGTCCTATCAAGTAACCGTTTAAAATTCCGCCCCAGACCATTAACGGCCATTTGTGTTGGTTGTCAACGGGTCTGTTTAAGTGTGAATTGACAGGGGACCGATAATGGCAATCATAGCGATTTAATTCGTCATTGTTTTTGAATGTGGCTTCATCTGTGGACAAAACCGTATCTAAAAAAAACAAAAAAAAACAAAAAAAAAACATTGTCACCTGTTATTATTTCCAAGGCCCATTGGTAGAAATGCACTCGTATTTTCATATCTTTCGGCGTTAATGCCTGTATTAGTGTGATATGATACGCATGATATTTATATCCCTCCAAAATCCTCAAAACAGTTGATTTCGATATTCCAGTTTGTCTCTGAATCGCACGATTACTAATTTCGGGATCCAGTTGAACACAGGCGAGAACGGTAAGGGGACGAGCGTCATTTTCATTGTATTCGCGATGACAAGGTGGACGGTGCATGTATCCATTTCGAACTCGTTGAGTGCAGTTTCGAATAATGTTTTCACTTGGATGTCGTCTGTTTGGGAAACGATCCGCATACAATTGCGCAGCTGCAGCATAACTGCATAACTGTTATGGCATTCACCTAAAATTAACATCATATCAACAATCTCTGTAGGAGGGTAGCGAGGCATGTTTCGCTAAAGAATAATTTAATTTCGTCAGTTGATGTTTACGGTTCACAATATGAAAGTGAAGTGACGTCTGATCACATTGCACCGACCTTTATACTGAGCCATAGTTCGCAGTTTGGCCACGGTAGGACCACAGTTGGGTAAGTAATGCAATTGTTAAGAGTTCCCTAACGAGATTTTAATACCATTCCGCCTCCCTCCATCAAAAAATGTGGCGGGTAGGATACATTTTGTAAAAGAAAGCTTAATTTGGCGTAATGATTTTGTATCGATTTGGTGCGTCCTTCTCGGATAATTCTAAATAAATCGGAGTTCTTCCCCAATTTTAATTTTTCTCGATTTCAGCGCCATCTGTCAATGGTTTATAAAAAAGGTTTCAGGCAAAACTTGATTACTTTTTTATGGAGAATCCGAATCTACTATAAAATGGGGGTTTCCATTTTAGATTTAGAAGATGCCCCCCGCCCCACCCAAGGGGGCGCGGGTCACGTGTAGTATCGTTTGATGTCCCCCTCTGAGCTTACTCACTATTTTTACCCAATAAATAGTTTTCGGGATAATCTCATCCGAAACTTCAGATGGACTACCCTCTACATATAATTCTTGTTTTTATTTTATACTCAATGGAACGTTCGCCATCATGATTAAAGGCAGGAGTTTGCTGTTATTATTGATAATTGCAAAAATTGCTTACGAATAACAGAAACATGTTTTATGAAAGTTTGACAAAGTATTGAAGTGATGTTTGATATAATTTTGTTTTGCGGATTTTTTTTTAATTTATCTTTTTTGAGGAAATTACGCTGTATGGTAATTCTGTATTGTTTTGTTTATTTTTACTACAGCATTCGTCTGTTTCATGTTACAAACCAATGATTTTCGAATAGCACTTCAACAAAAACAAAACGAGGATAATGGAATGTAGTCGAATTAAGTCGGGTGATGCTGAGGGAATTAGATTAGGAAGTGAGACACTTAAAGTAGTAAAGGAGTTTTGCTGTTTGGGGAGCAAAATAACTGACGATGGTCGAAGTAGAGAGGATATAAAATGTAGACTGGCAACGGCAAGGAAAGCGTTTCTGAAGAAGAAAAATTTGTTAACAGCGTGTATAGATTTAAATGTCAGGAAGTCATTTCTGAAAGTATTTGTATGGAGTGTAGCCATATATGGAAGTGAAACGTGGACGATAAATACTTTAGACAAGAAGAGAATAGAAGCTTTCGAAATGTGGTGCTACAGAAGAATGCTGAAGATTAGATGGGTAGATCACATAACTAATGAGGAGGTATTGAATAGAATTGGGGAGAAGAGGAGCTTGTGGCACAACTTGACTAGAAGAAGGGTTCGGTTGGTAGGACATGTTCTTAGACATCGAGGGATCACCAATTTAGTATTGGAGGGCAGCGTGGAGGGTAAAAATCGTAGAGGGAGACCAAGAGATGAATACACTAAGCAGATTCAGAAGGATGTAGGCTGCAGTAGGTACTGGGAGATGAAGAAGCTTGCACAGGATAGAGTAGCATGGAGAGCTGCATCAAACCAGTCTCAGGACTGAAGACCACCACAACAACAACAACTTCAATTAAACATTGAAAACCCCAATTTTCATGTAAAAACGGTTTATTTTTAACTAACAGGCAGTGGGATACCTATGTAGGATGAAAATGGTCCATAGGTTATGTGGCTCCTTATATATCCTCAGTCAGTTGCATTATAGTTTACTTCTTCAACACAACTAACATACATGTAATGCGGGTATGACCTGAACTGACCAAAGCTACTACGAAAATTATCGTAGTATACCCCTAGTTATGATTATATACGATGGCCTATGGCAGTATTACAAATCTAGCCATCGCAAAAGCATGCTTTAGTAACCTCGGCTATAGAGGCTGGTGTTAAAATTATGCTTTGTGCCAAACTCTACCAGACGGCTGCTCTTTTCATTCATTTCCCCCGTATATGTTTTCCTACTATTTTTTCTTCTCTTCTTTTTTCCTACTGTCAAGGTCAAGTCGCCGAACACAACTGAATTTCGTCTCCCTTAATGATATGTATCATGGTTTTATGTCGTCACAACGTATTTCAATGTCTTCATCAGCTGTGGTGTTAGCAGGTATATAAACTTTTATTATTGTGGTGGGTATTGGCTTCGTGTCCACCGTGCTTTCGATAATGCGTTCACTATGTTGTCTGTAGTAGCTTACCGGCATTCCTGTTTTCTTCTCATTATCAGACCCAATCCTGCAATACTCTTATTTGGTTCATTTTATAGTTATGTACTCACCCGTCCAGAGGTCTTCCGGTCACAGCACTTCATTAGTCCCTGCTGTATTTGTCAACTCTTCCATTTCCCTTTCTGAATTCTCTAAACTACCTACAGGATTAAGGGATACAACGTGGTCTGACCGGCATTACGCCAGTTTTGTTTCTCCTGAGGATAACACCCTCCTTAGTGTTCCCTGCTCAGAGATGCGAATGGAGGCTATTTTACCTGCGGAATATATTACCTTGGAGAACGCCATAATCATAAAGCCATACAGAGGAGCAGCACAAATTGAGCAAGTCAGTAAGGCTTTGATCCTTCTCTGGCCCTCATCCAACCAGTTATTCGGCTTGGCACTGATTGACACAGTTGCCGGATATCCTCCTGAGGGATGTAGTGCTGATTTATGTGAAAATGGCACATTAGACCTTCAAAATCCAGAGCTGGTTGGAGGGACCTGTCCATAATGCTCCAAACGTTATCAGTTGGTAAGAGATCCGGCGACCTTGCTGGCCAAGGTAGGATTAGATAAGCAGGAAGACAAGCAGTAGAAACTCGCGCCGTGTGAGTTGTTTTGCTGAAATGTAAGTCCAGGATAGCTTGCTGTGAACGGCAACAAAACGGAGTGTAGAATATCACTGAGAGGTACCGCTGTGCTGTAAGGGTGCCGCGGATGATAACTGGAAACTCATTGACTGGAGCAGAATTGTCTTCATTGATGAGTCCCGCTTCGAACCGAGCCCCGATGACGAGCGAAGACGTGACGGGAGAGGCCCTCGACAGCCATCGGATACCATACGGCCCGACAACCAGGAGTAATGGTCTGGGGTGGCGTTTCTTTCCACAGCAGAGCCTGTTTGTTTGTCATCCGCGGCATCTTTACAGCACAGCGGTACGTCCACGATATTCTCTGCTCCGTTATGATGTCCTTCACGGCAAGCCATCCTGGGCTTGCAATTCAGAACGATAATGCCAGACAGCACAAGGCGAGAGTTTGTACTGCTTGTCTTTATGCTCGCTAAACCCACCCTGGCCATCAAGGTCGCCAGATTTCTTCCCAACTGGAAAAAAGTATGGCGTATCATGGGCAGGGCCCTTCAATCATCTCGGAATCTTGGAGGTGTAACACGTGAATTGGACGGGATTTTACACGGTATCCCTCTGAAGGACATCTCACTACTCTGTCAATCAGTACCAAGCCGAATAACTGCTTGCATAAGGGTCGGAGGTGGACGAACGCGTTATTGACTTACTCGATTTCTGAAGCTCTTTCTCTTGAATAAATCATCGAATTTTTCTGAAATTGTAAACATTTGTATGTCTGTACATGTATATCAATTTACCGATTTCCGTTCCATGTGGATAATTCCTTCGTTGTGCGTCTATTTTTTTTTATTTTGGTCACAGAGTGTATATCCAGAACCGTTGTTAATTGAGGTCTGCTGAGACTATCGGAGCTTTCAGCAACACGTCAGTGGAGGCACTGTGCGCGGTGCTCGGAACATATCCGATAGACCTATCAGTCCGTTAGCGTGCTGCGACAAACTGGCTAAAGAGAAAGATAGATAAAGTAATGGATATAACGAGGGAAAATTTAAGAGACAGGTGTCAACTAAGAGCGTGGCGAGTGAATGCATCAGAGGGTGAGTGGGCAATCTATATTAAATGCTGTGAAATCCCAAATTTCCCTGTAAATACGGAGTTGGATGAGTAGGTAGGTATTCTTCCTACTGTGTCTACATCTACATTTACATACTCCGCAAGCCACCATACAGTGCGTGGCGGAGGGTACCCTATAGGACTACCAGTCATTTCCCTTCCTGTAACGCTCGCAGATAGAGCGAGGGAGAAAGGACTTTCTGTATGCCTCCGTATGAATCCTAATTCCTCTTAACTTAACTTCGTGGTCCTTATGTGAAAGTTATGTTGGCCACAGTAGAATAGTTCTGCAGTCAGCTTCAAATGCGTATTCTCTAAATTTTCGCACCGTAACACTTGCATGTTCGAACGTACCAGTAACAAATCTAGCAGTCCGCCTTTGAACTGCTTCGATGTATTCCTTAAATCCGATTGGCACGGTTCCAGAAGACTCGGGCAGTACTTAAGAAAGGTCACACTAGCTGCCATATGTGGCTCCTTCACAGATGAGCCACACTTTCACAAAATTCGTCACATGGCCCTTCCATTTCACATCGCTTTGCAGCGTTACGCGCAGATATTTAAACAACTTGTCTATGTTAAGCAAGACACTACGAATGCTATATCCGAAAATTCTTCCTACTCATATGTATTAACTTACATTCCTCCACATTTAGAGCAGGCTGCCATTCATCACACCAACTAGAAATTTTGTCTCTGTCATTTTGTATCCTCCTACTGTCAGTCAACTTCGACACCTTACCGTACACTACAGCATCATCAGGAAATAACTGCAAATTGCTGCCCACCAAGTTCGCCAGATCATGCATGCATATAGAATATAATAGCGATACTGTCACACTTCAATGAGGCATTCCTGACGATACCCTCGTCTCTGATGTACATACAATACTCACAATAACCACAATAAGTAAGATTTAGTTATTTTCTATACTTCCTGGTGCAATATCAGTGGGCGTCTACGTACGTAGACTGGTCCGGATCTCATCCTCTCACTTTCTGAGTATGGCGTTGTCATAAGCGTACTGGAGCTCCAGTGTCACCCCGCGTAGCGCCGGCAGCCGGGCAGGCTAGAGGAGCCCGGAGGCAGCGGCAGCGCAGCCGCTGCTGCGGAGCATCGATCCGCCCCCGCCGCCCCCGCGCCCCCAGGGCCGACGGCCCCTGCCGACTGCGGCGCCCCGGTCCCTTTCTTCTGGCGCCGCGTCCGGCAAAGCGGCCGCCCCCGCGCCCCAACCCCCCCCCCCCCCCCGCCCCCCCGCTCGCGGGCGCGTCGTATCGCTTTCCAATTAAAGGCACCCAAGTCCTCGGACGATTGTACTCCAGTCTTTTGCAAATTGTCGCTCTAGGCGTTATTTGTAGTGCACCGCAGTGTACTCGATGCAGCTATTCTCGTTGATGCTTCGTCACGGTTTTTTGCGTACATCCTACCACTCTAGCTGGAAATTCTTCCATCTGCACCTTCTATATAAAGTGTCCCATTGGTGTGAATTCACGCACAAAAATCAACAAACCACTTATCACGACAGGGATAGTGCTATTCGCGATGAGTGTAGCTCTGATGTAACGGTGGGGTACTGTAGCCAGCGACTCACAGAGAGAGACTGTTTACTCGCACCGACAGCCGGCAGCATCACATACGCGCAGCAGGTAGCGGGCACACCGCGACAGGCCCAAATGCCGAACCTTATCGAATACCTTTTGAGTAAATGAAAATATCGCTTCAGTACTAGGCCTAATTAAACGCGCCGGACATACTCTACTGGCCATTAAAATTGCTACATGAAGAAGAAATACAGATGATAAACGGGTATTCATTGGACAAATATATTATACTAGAACTCACATGTGATTACATTTTCACGCAATTTGGGTGCATAGATCCTGAGACATCAGTACACAGAACAACCCTCTCTGGCCGTAATAACGGCCTTGATACGCCTGGGCATCGAGCTAAAGAGAGCTTGGATGGCGTGTACAGGTACAGCTCCCCATGCAGCTTCAACACGATACCACAGTTCATCAAGAGTAGTGACTGGCGTATTGTGACGAGCCAGTTGCTCGGCCACCATTGACCAGACGTTTTCAATTGGCGAGAGATCTGGAGAATGTGCTGGCCAGGGCAGCAGTCGAACATTTTCTGTATCCAGAAAGGCCCGTACAGGACCTGCAACATGCGGTCGTGCATTATCCTGCTGAAATGTAGGGTTTCGCAGGGATCGAATGAAGGGTAGAGCCACGGTTCGTAACACATTTGAAATCTATCGTCCACTGTTGAAAGTGCCGTCAATCTGAACAAGAGGTGACCGAGACGTGTAACCAATGGCACCTCATACCATCACGCCGGATGATACGCCAGTATGGCGATGACGAATACACGCTTCCAATGTGCGTTCACCGCGTCGTCGCCAAACACGGATGCGACCATTATGATTCTGTAAACAGAACCTGCATTAATCCGAAAAAATGACGTTTTGCCATTCGTCGACCCAGGTTCGTCGTTGAGTATACCATCGCAGGCGTTACTGTCTGTGATGCAGCGTCAAGGGTAACCGCAGCCGTGGTCTCCGAGCTGATAGTCCATGCTGCTGCAAACGTTGTCGAACTGTTCGTGCAGATAGCTGTCTTGCAAACTCAGGGATCGAGACGTGGCTGCACGATCCGTTACAGCCATGCGGATAAGATGCCTGTCATCTCGACATTTAGTGATACGAGGCCGTTGGGATCCAGCACGGCGTTCCGTATTACCCTCCTGAACCCACCGATTCCATATTCTGCTAACAGTCATTGGATCTCGACCAAGGCGAGCAGCAATGTCGCGATACAATAAACCGCAATCGCGATAGGCTACAATCCGACCTTTATCGAAGTCGGAAACGTGATGGTACGCATGTCTCCTCCTTCCACGAGGCATCACAACAACGTTTCACCAGGCAACGCCGGTCAACTGCTGTTTGTGTATGAGAAATCGGTTGGAAACTTTCCTCATGTCAGCACGTTGTAGGTGTCGCCACCGTCGCCAACCTTGTGTGAATGCTCTGAAAAGCTAATCATTTGCATATCACAGCATCTTCTTCCTGTCGGTTAAATTTCGCGCCTGTAGCAGGTCATCTTCGTGATGGAGCAGTTTTAACGGCCAGTAGTGTATG
Organism: Schistocerca piceifrons; assembly: GCF_021461385.2. Taxonomy (NCBI): domain Eukaryota; kingdom Metazoa; phylum Arthropoda; class Insecta; order Orthoptera; family Acrididae; genus Schistocerca; species Schistocerca piceifrons. The sequence goes on along the minus strand of NC_060138.1, from coordinate 635,124,426 downwards.
TACCCTACCGGTTGAAGGGCTTATATATTAAGTTCAAAAAATGGCTCTGAGCACTATGGGACTTTAACATCTGAGGTCATCAGTCACCTTAGAACTTAGAACTACTTAAACCTAACTAACTTACGGACATCACAGACATCCATGCCCCAGGCAGGATTCGAACCTGCGACCGTATCAGTCATGCGGTTCCAGACTGAAGCGCCTAGAACCGCACGGCCACGCAGGCCGGCATATTTTAAGTGAAACGACACTAAATCACAGTTTGTTTAGTAAGTTACCACTTGGAGCATTTTTGAATGCGAATACAAAATTATCAGTTTATTCGGAATGTTGTCACTTTTAACATCTTTGCATTCTGAAAATGTGTCCCATGTTTACCGAGATTGTGTTACTGAGTTGGGCGCAGCCAAGTAAATAGCTAACAGTCGAGTCGAGTCGTAGCCTTGGGCAGTAGTGGTAGTTGACTCTTGGAGAGAGGGTGTTGTACCATGTCAGAATGAGCAGTCTGAACAGCGGAAGTGCCACACAGAGATTTCTTTTTGAGATGTTCCACGATGTGTAACCTGAGGATGAAGGATGATTTTCAAGATGATTGTATTAAGAGACAGCACCTCAGAATAATGGTAATTTATTTTGTGTTCTTTAGCTGGAAACGCGAGTTCAGTAATTGTTGTGTTTAATAATATCTACCTGTTGGTAATCAGTAAGACTTATCAGTCATGTTTCGGTATTCTAATTAGCCTTCAATCATTTATATTATCTAACGTATATAGTATTGCCTTAGGTCTCAAAGGAAACAAATTTTGTATTAGAAATATTTTATAGAAGCAGAAATTATGGTGTACGCCAATGCCTAGAAATATAATGCTGATTCTTTGTATTCGTTTGCGTTTACTTTTGCGTCATTAAGGGAACTGAATGTATTTTCAAAGTACTTCCTCTTGTCATATGTGAGTATCTCACGAAGCATATCCCCACTGTTCAAACAAAAATGTTTTGTAAAATTTGGACTTTTGTGTGAACAGTAATTAATAATTTTGAAAAGAGACTCAAAGATTAATATCCTAAAATAGCAATCTAAAAGAAATAATAATATGTAGGAAAACTGCGGCGCAGTGATTTATTTCTGCTTATCATTCTTGTACTGCAGCCAAAACAGAGTCAAATTATCCGTTGTAAAGTAAGAAGCTTTTGTAGGGCCTACATTAAGATTCTGAAAAAAAATTGGAATGGTCTTCAATTAATGATATCTCATATAAATTGAACAGTTCCATTTTTTGTAATAGGACACGTTGAAATTAGTAACAGTCATTCTGAGAATTCTTGTGAATCATTCATTTTATGCAATCTAATTTAAAGACAGTCAGATGCATTTGAGATGAATTAAAATCACATTTCTAGAATGTAATTTGCATAAATAAGTTGATATTCAAAAGTAGGTCAGCTGTGTCGATTCGATCAGAATCTGTATTCGGAATTTAGAAGTCAGACAGTTCTCAGATTATTAGCAAGAAATTCAATTACACACAGTTTCAGGATACGACTTTCAACATACATACATACAACTTCCGCAGTCACACGATTTGGTGACTGGTGCTATGATTTTTCTTGACAGCCAAAATGTTGCGGGATGAGGATGTTATTGGCTGTGTCGAAGTCTTGTAGAATACTATGGTTGATCGCCAGCTTCCATGACAGAGTTGCTCTAAGCAAGCATTGTAGATGTTGGTGAGATAGGCTATACAATCCGACGGAAGATGTTTGAGGTAATGGGGGGTTATTTTATCAGACCCTAGAGGCTTGTAGTTGTGAACCCGTCCTATGTAGCCACATACTGTTTTTGGAGTGAAATGAGTCGTAGCTGGGACACACACACAACGTGGTCGGCATTTTCTGTATGATATATTGTGAGTGTCGTTAACTGCAAGTCTAATGCGGCGGCCACGGCTTCGGATTTTTGTTGTGGATAACAAACTATACCATTTGGCCCGTGGAGTGCCTCAGTCGGTGTAGGATGCCGTTCCCTTGTTCTGGTACTACCCAAGAACTTGTCTGGGTCACGCTCGGCTTCATAGAGGGGTTCTTCGCAAACCCGATTCGGGTATTTTTGGAACAGGGTTTGCCGGCTAAGATACTTCACCGCGCGGTGCTATGTTGGGTCACGATACCCTTATCATCGCCTTCTGTAATTTAGATTTTCGGAAATAAAGTTCTGGATGTGTTGCGAGAGAAAATTCCTGCTGGTGTCATGAGTAGCGGACAGTAAATCTGGGCACTGACTGCGGACACAAACATCAAGAGGACGCTGCTAAATAGATTCTTCCACATTGCCACTGATGCTCCCCACTTCCTTGCTAGCACTGATAACTATAATCAACTCGAACTTCCGAAAACACCTGAAGTCATCCAACATTCGGCTTCGATCTTCTACAGTATAACAGCAACCGCACCTCACGCACTGACACAATAACTTAGGAACCATCCTATCCGATCTCAGGACCAAATTTCTCTGTAGCTACTCACTCATCAATTCAATTTACAGAATGTAAATTTTAAGATTCACGAGCCCTTCAGAAATCAAATTATCATACTCAAACGATCACAAACCTCATTCTTCCAAAACCTCAATTTCCTACAAAAGCAAGCTTTGAACAGATAGGTGTCTGACACTCATCAGAATCGGCGGTCGGTCGAACAAGTCAGTATCGTTTTCAGTCTACATACTTAGATCATACGTGCTCTCTACCCTCTTTTGGAAGACTTACACTGCATGTTTGGACCGTGCTTGGTGTCTGACTCTGGCTGAAATTCTCACAGCACTGAGACGGACTAGGGTTTTATTCACTGACTTTCAGCATTTCATGTTGCTCGCTCTTTGCGCAGCCGCAGGAAACGAGAAGTTAGTGTTGTTTGTCGAATTCTCAAAGTGTGGCAGACTTCAAACTGGTGTTGCTATTCAAATAATGGGAATGGAAACACTGTTCGAAACAGACATGCATTGACTACAGGCCAAAGGAATTACCACAAGGTCTCTAACGTACGCAAGCGCTTAGGCGTCTGACCCGAAGGTAGGCGGAAGAAATGGTCTCATCGGAATTGATTGCAAGTGAGAAGAGCTGGTTTAGGCGATAATGTCCTGCCTTAAGCCCATATCTCCACCTACGGCTCGTGAAATAACGGTACATTCGCTCGTCTGATTGCAATTTCAAGCTCAGCGACCCATTGATTCTAATACAAAGGAATAAATCCGCGCCATCGGCAGGTTTCACCCTCTGGTATCTCCTCATCTACGTAAACAACACAAGCATGACACGAAACTCTATATCAGAACCGAATCAATGTGACTCTATGCCCGTGGCAGACTGCCAGATATACGATCCTCCGCCCATCCCCCACCTCTCGTTAAAATAATGAAGCATTACTAGCTATATCTTTGCTTTGCTTCGATTTTTATGACACATATCTATGGTCGATTACCATTTAATTCGATTACATTTAGCTGATGGACAATTATAACTGTGCTTTCACGTCTGACACACTACCTATTGAGTACGGATAACTATTTATTCTTTTGATGGTCAGCAGTTCTGAGGGGTCTATATATTAATAATATAGCGATTCAGAATCTTCAAAGGGAAGCCGAGAAAAAGAGTTACGAAGAATGTACCCCAGTTTGGAACAGGATTCATTGTTAACCAAAATATATTAAACTCAATAGTAGAATTTAAATCTATCAATGAAAGACTTACAAATCAGTAAACAAAATGTATCCCATTGTAAATACACATGCACCAACAAATGAGAAAAACAGAACACAAAAAGAACAAACAGTTTTTTTTTGGCAGGAACTGACAAACACCTTAGACCAGATTTCATCTAAAAACACAATAATATTGCTGGGAGACTTTAAAGCTCAAATCGGCAAAGAACGTGTTCACCAGTCCATAATAGGCAAATTCCCTGAACAGAAAAGAACCAATGCAAATGGAGAAAGACTTATTAGTTTATGCAGAGAACATGACATAGTTCTAAAATCTACATTTTTCAGAAAACTCCCCGAATCCAGTCTGTGGGGAGAAACAACTTGGTCATGTTGCTAAAAGCAGACAATCTACATCAGAGATACCAAGAATGCAGGTTTAGATTCAGATCACTATCTATCTATCGTTAAATTCAAAATTAGGCCAATATATAAAAGAAAGAGTCAATATCAACCTAAAAGGTTTGACACTCAGAAATTAACTAAGGAAGATAATTTCAGGACACTTTTGGAAAAGAGAGCATCTAAAACATGGGAACAACTTAAAAAGATATAGTACAGTCAGCAGAAGAAACCGATATCTTTACCAAAAAATGGAAACATGCCTGGTAGAATGATGATCCTAACAAGAAAACGAGCTTGGAACGTATGGAAAGCAAATAAAAATGATAAAAATAGGAACTCCCTAAAAGAAGCCCGGAAGCAAGCATAAAAAGGCCTTAAAAAGATCAAAGTACAGTGCATGAAAGACCAACTAGCATCAATAGACTCCAACTTCAAACAGAACAATGCTAGGGACTTTTAGAAAACTTTCAAAAGTAGCTTAAAGAAATACACTCCACCTAGCCTATTTTCACGGACCAAAAAAAGGAAAATTGCATATAATAACACATAGAACTGTAGAATACTTGCCGAGTACTTTGATGAACTACATAACTGTGGTCCACCGAAAGAAAAATTTAATTTCGATATTGTAAACACAATACCACCAAACTCAAATCCGTCAACCACAGAAGAAATAAAAGAAATCATAAAAGACCTTAAAAATAATAAATCACCTGGAGAGGATAATATAGTTGCTGAATTATGGAAGTAATCTAGTGACAAAATGATACAATGTCTATCAGGAATACTCAAAGAAGGCCGTGCTGGGTGAAATAATTAAAGCAACTTTGACAAATACAAAATTGAAAGTAAAATTTAGGAGAGATCTCTCAAAATCGTTTGAAATAAAGTCAGGTGTTCTACAGGGAGATGGTTTGTCACCTCTGCTTTTCAATTGTGTGTTAGAGAAGGTAGTTCGAGAATGGAGGAAGGCCATCAATACTAACGGGATTCAACTAGGAAGGAATCCAAACAAGATCACTGTCGACCGTTTAGCCTTCGCAGATGACATGACATTGATTACAGATTCGCTAGATGATGCCCAAGAACAAATAAGAAAACTGCAGAAACAATCAGCCACAGTAGGTCTACAAATATCCTTTGGAAAAACAAAGTTCATGACAAACATCTGTATTGCTCCTCCAAATATTGCAGTTCACAACAATACAATACACAAAACGGAGTCCTTTAAATACCTAGGAGAGTGGATTACATACAGTGCAAAAGAAAATACAGCTATAGAAACTAGAGTGCACAAAATGGAAAAAGTGTTTCATATGACCAAAAACGTTTATAACAAAAGATATTTGTCCCGGAATACGAAATTAAGACACTATCCCACAGTGGCCAGACCTGAAGCTCTGTATTCGGCAGAAACACTTAATCTACAAAGAAAGGAGATCTTGAGAAACTAGAGAAGGTCGAAAGAAGAATTTTAAGAATTTTAAGGAAAATACTGGGAGCTAAAAGAAACGATAATGATGAATACAGTTTAAGACCAAACAGAGAGCTATACTTGAAAACTGAAAAACTAACTGATGTAATGAGCAAGAGAAGGCTGGAGATTTTTGGGCATATATTCAGAATGGATAATAACATACTAACCAAGCGGATCTTCACATTACTCAGTAGCTACAAATCCAAGCCCGCATGGTTCACAGAGACCGAAAAGGACATGGAAAACGTTGGAATTACAATAGAAAACAGAACACATTTCAGAAAGGGAGTTCAAAAGGCAGAATTTCAGGAGTGGAAGAAAATAACTAGACGAAAGTGGACTCAAGAAGCAAGGGAACAACACTCTAAAAGGATGATCGAAATTTGGAAAGTAAGGAAATCTAATACAATGAAGAGTAGCCACAGTTGATTCATCGTACCCTCCTCTTATTCGAAAGAAGAAGAAGAAGAATACTGCAACATTGATATAACATAACATGATACGTAAATACGCTCATACTCAGAAAAAAACCGCACGCGTTGGACGAGAGATTGGACGTTTATATTCACAGGACGTGTAGAATAGGATGTTCTGCAGAAATGATTAGCATTTAGTCACCTCAGTTCAGCACGTATCCCTTTGCCTAGGAGGCACACGATCCGCCATGGGCCCTGATAACTTGTTCCATGCTTGATGGCATCGACGCGATGGCGCGAATAGCGTCCTGTGGTATAGCAATCCACGCTGCATTCATCTGTTACCAGGGTTTAATCTGTAGTCGTTGGCACTGGACCACAGCGCCGCACCCGTAGTTTCACCATATCCCACATATTTTCGATTGGCGAGAAGTCTGGTGATCTGGCGTGCCAGGGCAAAGGCTGACCTCCTGTATCTCTAAGAATGCACAACGTTTGGTCGTACATTGTCTTCCAGAAAATGGCGTTTGGGGTGTTGTGCAGAAATGATATGTCATTCACGTAGGTGACACTGGTCACCGCGTCCTGGCCACGCACCAGCTGTGATTTGTGATTGTATCCAGTAGCGCCCCACACCAAAAGGCCTTGAGTTGGCGCTGTATATCTTGTGCGAATGCAGTCATTGTGATGACGCTCCCCCTGTCTGCCACAAACCAAAATGCGGCCACCATTTTCAACGCTATCTGATGCCATTCGTGTCCCCACTGACGTCGTTCCATACACCACTTCCGTCTAGCATGCTTCTACACATTCGTCAAAGGTAGACGGAGAAGTGGACGCGCACGTAATCCATGCCGTAATAAACGGCGACAGACTCTCACCCCTGATACAGCAGACATGTTTCACTGTTGCGCCAGAGTTGAGTAGGACGCAGATATGTCTTGCAATGTCATTCGGATGAGGCGTCGATCCTCTCGGGCTACAATCTGGGTGGTGCGACCTGACTCATCTCGTCGTGTTCTGCGGCATTTCGTGAATCATTCTACACACACCTGTTGCATTACCGAAACACTTCGTTGCACTCGAGCAGCAATTTCCCAGTTGGATCCATCACAGTCTCTCATTCCAATATTGCTCCCTCCTTCAAACTCACTGATTTGACGGTACCATTCGCGCATGGGTCTGCGAGGCTTCCCACACGTCTGCTCAAGTCACACTGTTCCATTACCTCCGGTTTATAGCGACAACGAGAGCCGCACGCTCATTTTACCGGTAGGTGGTGTTGCGCCGTGATATCGATGGTGAACTTGAACCCACGGACCAACATGGCTCAAACGCTAGTAATTTCTGCAGAACATACAATGTACATGTCCTGTCAATATGAATGTCCTATCTCTACTCTTTCAAGGATTTCTGTTTTTTTTTCTGGGAATGAGTGCATTAGGCATGAATTTGTATGAGAATTAGGTTATACCGCCTCCTATTAATTGAGTGTACTTTATGCATTTCTGTTTTTTTCATAGATTTTTTTGTACGCAGCTTCTGTGTTGAACGGGTAGTGATAATAATGGACATGTAGACAGCTGCAAATTTGCATTTCGTAAAATACTTCACAGTTATTGGCAATGGCTTCCGAAAAGTGTTTAGCACTAGGAAGAGTATCAACGTAAGAAAACCGATGACAGGCACACAAAGCGGAGAGACAACGATTGGAAGCTACAAAGCCAGAAATAATATCATAATGAAGAAGTAGCTAAATGCAATACAAATGCATAAATATACAAATAAAACCACGTGGTGAGTCCAAAATTACGTTGACTGGTTTCAGACTTTGAGCTCGGAGCCAGTTTTACTTGGCTTTCCGTTGAAGCGGCAGTCCCGCGCGCCAGCGACCACGTGATGCGTTTTGAGTTAAGCCTTCGGCACACAGGCCGTTCATTCGAACGTTGAGGGTGCTGAGTTTCTGGCGTCATAGCGTGGGAAAAGCACGATGGAGTGTCTTTCCGAATGTGACGCGCAGTATCCAGCATGGCAGATATTGTGAAGATGTGTTTGGACATTGATCAATGAGAAGGAAACACGCCACCTACGTCACATGACACCATCTCTCTTCAGTACAGAGTCGCAAGATACCACATTGGCTTTCAGCTGAAGTCCATATGTGTATATACCGTTTCTGAGCACCAGAAAATTGAGGTTCTTTCGAAAACTTGTCGTTAAATTTATGTTTCTTTGTAATAAAATGAAGGGAAACGCCATATTGGCGGTTAAATGCTTATTGTAACTTTCGTGTTATGAAAATGTGGCGTTTCAAGGCGACAGCACACTGAGGATTCATAAGAAATGCAATGTTCTTGGTACAGTTTTTTATGATTAAATGCCAGCTGATAACGTATCTACGATTACAGCTTTAAGTTAATAACACATCTTTGATTAAAGCTTTCAGAAGACAGTAAGGTGCAAAGTATGGACGAATAACAATCCTGCTCGGTATAGCCCAGTATGTAGTGATACACAATGGCTGAAAATCGAAAGAGATTCTGGTCGTCTGTAAAGTATGCCAGTGGCAAAAAACAATCAATACCTTCTCTGCACGATATCAATGGGTACACTATCTATGACAGAGCTGCTAAAGCAGGGTTACTAAACGCAGCCTTCCGAAATTCCTTCACAAAAGAAGACGAAGTAAATACTCCAGAATTCGAATCAAGAACAGTTGCCAACATGAACAACTTGGAAGCAGATATCCTCGGAAATCACTTAATAAAAGCAAGACTTTCGGTCCAGGCTCTGTACCAATTAGGTTCCTTTCAGAGTATGCTGATGCAATAGCTCCATACTTCACAGTCATATACAACCAATCGCTCGACGAAATATCCGTACCAACAGACTGGGAAGTTGCACATGTCACACCAGTATTCAAGAACGGCGGTAAGCGTATCCACCAAATTACAGCCCATATCATTAATGTTTATATGCAGCACGATTTTTGAATATATATTGTGTTCGACACTTTACCTCACAATCCTTGTAATCAAAGTGCGGCCTTTTGGAATATCGTCTGTTAATGCGACTGGATTCGTAATTTTCTGTCGGAAAGGTCACAGTTAGTAGTAACCGATGGAAAGTCATTGAGTAAAACAGAAGTGATTTCTGACGTTCCCCAAGGAAGTGTTATAGGCCCACTGTTGTTCCTTATCTATAAAACGATTTAGGAGATAATCTGAGCAGCAGTCTTAGGTTGTTTGCAGATGACGTTGTCGTTACCGCCTAGCAAAGTCATCAGAAGATCAAAAGAAATTGGAAAACGATTTAGATCAGATATTGTACGAAAATTGGCAACTGACCTCAAATAATGAAAAGTGTGGGGCAATCCTTATGAGTGCTAAAAGGAACCTATTAAACTTCGGCTACTCGATAAATCAAACAAATCTGAAGGCCTAAATTCAACTACATACCTAGGACATCTTGCTTAGGTGATTGTCAACAGCACATAAAAATTTTAAAAAATGCACAAAACTGTGCTGTCTCTGTAATAATGTTCTTTTTATTTTGTACAAGAATACATCCCTTCTTGTCCTTGTGCCAATGTGCCACTCTATTTTTATCTTGCTATAATTTTTGATTTTATATTATTTTGGCAATTATGTTTTCCTACGGTAAATGTGATGAATCTGTGATGATTTTCGTGAGGACATTGATCGATTTAAAGTTTTGTTCTGTTTTTCTTATTTCGTTAGGCATTGTCACATTGTCCACTTTTATGTGTTGTACAGTTACCGTTGGTGATGTTTCGGAACCGAAACCGACAGCGAAATAAAACAACATTGTTGTGCATTTTGTAATATGAATACTTAGGAATTACAGTTACGAACAACTTAATTTGGAGAGAAAACACACAGAAAATGTTGCGGGGAAGGCGAATCAAAGACTGCATTTTATTTGCAAGACACTTAGGAGATGAAACAGATCTACTAAAGGAGATTACATACACTACGCTTGTCCGTCCACTTTTGGTGTACTGCTGCGCGGTGTGGGAGTCTTACCAGATAGGATTAACGGAGTACAGCGAGAAAGTTCCAAGAAGGGCAGCACGTTTTGTATTACCGCGAAATAGGGGAGAAAATGTCACGGATATGATACAGGATTTGCGGTAGACATAATTAAAACAGAGGGGCTTCTCGTTGCGGTGGGATCTTCTCACGAAATTTTAATATCCAACTTTCTCCTCCGAATCCGAAAATATTTTGATGACGCCGGCCTCCGTATGGAGAAACGATCATCATAATAAAATAAGGGAAATCAGAGATCGCACGGAAAGATACAGATGTTCGTTATTTCCGCCCGCTATTCGAGAATGATATAATAGGAAATTATTGTGAAGGTAGTTCGATGAACCCTCTGCAGGGTACTTAAGTGTAATTTCAGGTATCCATGTAGATGTAAATGTAGATGCAAGGTTCGAGCAATGTGTTACTGGTTCGCGTCTCTCGTCATCCATATAGGTTTTTACTAGCCTTCGCATTTTCTAAAAGGTTCTGATGCCTTCTTATTACTTTGATAAAAGCATATTCTGTATTTTTCGATGTTATTTAAACGTAAGTGCGCTATTTTTGAGGAGTGAATTTATTCGATTGACTTGATCTACAAGACAGATTGCACTACATGCAGTAAGATATTTTGCACTTTCTTGTTTTAAGTTTTTTATTTCACATGTTGTAAGGATTCTACTCCTGGACAGAAACGATGATTAACTAAAAATGACCTTAGAATTTTACTTAAATGTGAAATGATGAAATAATTTGTATTTTCTGTGGAGTACTATTGTATCGTAGTATTTGTAATGAAATTTTTATAAGTTGATGTTCTTTATTGACTGGGCTTGATGCTTTCTTTTTCTCTTATAATGTGTCAATGAATATTGAAGTTTTTATTCATGTATATCAGAGACAGAACATTACTAGCATATGGACAATGAAGAAAATGTGCATATTGAATGAGTTAACGTAGGAATTTTACTACCGTCCTTTTCGTAAGCAGGGTGATTTGTGAGCCAGTCACAGCCGACAACTGCCGCTGGAACACGCTGCTATAGCGTATGTCACGTTAACACACACGTACCGTGTGAAGAAGTTGCATCGTTTCTGAGGCTTCACCAGGACGTTGAACTCGGCACGCCTATTGTTGACGTTTGTCAGCACGGTGTGCGTGCCGACGACTTTAGAGTATAAATGGGTGCGTAATTTTGCGCCTGTCGTCCGGCAACCCATACGACGGCTGCGCAGTACACGCCACCTCGAACACAGTCGTTGTGAAAACGACGCGGTCAGTTTTGTTCTTCTTTGTTGAGCATTCCCAACTTGCGCTTCTACTCTAATGACCTTGTCGTCCACGCGAGGTTAAATCATAATCCTCATGTATTTTATACAGGCTGGGCATGACGCCTTAGCGGAACACAGTGACCGTACAGTAAAGGTTTTTTATATATTTCAGGTTTAGGTCACACAAATGGTATGACTTCCGTTTCCGACTTATTACAGAGTCATCGTCAGATGATATGTTGAAAGAAAAAGGGTTAAAATAAAACAACAACAAACTAAATTACCAATTATAATAACTTCTGTACAAAGCATCACGCATTTGAGTACTTTACACAGTTACTCGTCTACTGAATAGGCCCAGAGAGGCGCTCACAATGCGAAAATGTCTGCACTCTGATTGTTGCAACTGAATACTGCAGTTAACAGAGTAACTCTTAAATCACAAATATAAGATTAAAAATATTCGCAAAGTCAAATTCATTAGGCCGTAGCCTTCTCAAAGTAGAAACTAGTAAAAAATTAGCTACCCCTGGTGTAGATAAGCTAGCCGTCCACTAGAAGAAGGATACCCGCGAGTAGTGGACTGATAGCTGGTTGTCGCAAATTACGCTAAAAAGCCAATATGGAAGGAGAGATGTATCAAGCTACTATAAGCCAAATGCGAGGCGGCAGAAAAGGAATCCCAACGGAGAGAAAGGCAAAAAACAAATAGAAGAGAGATTACAGCAGATCAGAAAATATTTCGTAAAAGGCTTGGATACGAAAGTTGCCTTGCTCTTTTAACAATTGTTGTGCATATTTTTCTTCGTGTGTATCCATATGGCATCCGCTAGGAACGTAATGACAAATGTCAAGATGTCGATTAATGTGTCCTACTTTGTGTGAGAATTTTTTAAAACGAGAAACAAAAGTTGTTTTGTTTCCTTTTTTGCTGGCCACGGTAGAATGTTCTCTAAAGCGGCCACCGAAAGATCCGCTCGTTTGATGTATGCAAAATTTCGCCACGCTTTTATCTGGTACACGTCTGCTTGAATATTTATTATGCACTATTTCTTCTTTGAACTGCATTTTATATCGAAACTAATTGTCAGTACGGAAGTATTCTCTCATTTTATACTTAATAGTTTTCCGTACTGAGTCAAAATTGTTAAAGTTCTCCGAAATCGGATTGAGTGGCGGGTAAGAGATGATGGAATAACTTTTAATATGCATACAATTATTCTTTGCATGTCTGCGATTCTGGGTGCTGAACCAGTAATACACAACGAGTTAAATTTTTTTCCCCAGAGAACAACGCTTTCTGTCACTTTGAAACCAACATTTTATCGTAAACCCATTAAGTGGATCATTTTACGGACGTCGCCTCCTGCAAGCTGGCTCTGACTTACAGTTTGGCTTTGAAGATCACAAATTATAGGCGGACCCAACAGGCATGTGACATTTCACAGATATTCGTTATTATCTCATCTAGAGTTAAATAAAAGAAGGTACTGATTTGGTAGTAACTTGCAAAATAGAATAAATTGTTTCTTCCATGGAAAAGTACGTCGTAGCTATATCAAAGTCTACTAACAAGACGTCTTCATACGGTAATCACAAGAGGTCTTACGCCATCCCTCAGCGCGGTGTAATTACACGAAGCCAAAGACGTGTAAACAGAAATGGAATGTATTTCAGTGAAGAGAAACGTAAATCTAAAGTCGTGTGATAGAATAATCATGCAGCGTAGGCCACTGGTGAATGTTGATGTGAGATGCTGGAGTTTTTTCCAGGCCCACATCAGACGGCGACTGGTGAAAGAAAGTTGTGTGGGTGAAGGAAACAGCAAAGCGGCGCTCCCAGTTTCCATTCGCTCGGCTCCCCTGTGGGCGTCAGACGTGAGCGGCGGTCGTAAGTTGAGAGAAAAAGTAGCAATCTCCCCGAAAGCTACTGGCTAAGTGAACACTTAAAGAGGCTTCCAACGAATCCTGCAACGACTCCTTACACGTCACATGCCACGAGACATACCGGAACGAATCAGCTAGTTATTACATGTAAGAAAGATGTATAGAATTGGAATCGGATAAACGGGTTCGTGCACTCGTTTCTTTACATTTACAGATGAAATAATAATCATAATATACGGAAGAAAATACACTACTGGCCATTAAAATTGCTACACCACGAAGATGACCTGCTACAGACGCGAAATTTAACCGACAGGAAGAAGATGCTGTGATATGCAAATGATTAGCTTTTCAGAGCATTCACACAAGGTTGGCGCCAGTGGCGACACCTACAACGTGCTGACATGAAGAAAGTTTCCAACCGATTTCGCATACACAAACAGCAGCTGAGCGGCGTTGCCTGGTGAAACGTTGTTTTGATGCCTCGTCTAAGAAGGAGAAATGTGTACCATCACGTTTCCGACTTTGATAAAGGTCGGATTGTAGCCTATCGCGATTGCGGTTTATCATATCGCGACATTGGTGCTCGCGTTGATCGAGGTCCAATGACTGTTAGCAGAATATGGAATCGGTGGGTTCAGGAGGGTAATACGGAACGCCGTGCTGGTTCCCAACGGCCTCGTATCACTAGCAGTCGAGTTGACAGGCATCTTATCCGCATGGCTGTAACGGATCGTGCAGCCACGTCTCGATCCCTGAGTTTGCAAGACAGCTATCTGCACGAACAGTTCGACGACGTTTGCAGCATCATGGACAATCAGCTCGGAGACCATGGCTGCGGTCACCCTTGACGGTGCATCACAGACAGGAGCGCCTGCAATGGTGTACTCAGCGACGAACCTGGGTGCACGAATGGCAAAACGTCATTTTTTCGGATGAATCCAGGTTCTGTTTACAGCATCATGATCGTCGCATCCGTGTTTGGCGACATCGCGGTGAACACACATTGGAAGCGTGTATTTGTCATCGCCATACTGGCGTATCACCCGGCGTGATGGTATGGGGTGCCATTGGTTACAAGTTTCAGTCACCTCTTGTTCGCATTGATGGCACCTTGAACAGTTGGCGTTACATTTCAGATGTGTTACGACCCGTGGCTCTACCGTTCATTCGATCCCTGCGAAACCCTACTTTTCAGCAGGATAATGCACGACCGCATGTTGTAGGTCCTGACGGGCCTTTCTGGATGCAGAAAATGTTCGACTGCTGCCCTGGCCAGCACATTCTCCAGATCTATCACCAATTGAAAACGTCTGGTCAATGGTGGCCGAGCAACTGGTTCGTCACAATAGGCCAGTCACTACTGTTGATGAACTGTGGTATCGTGTTGAAGCTGCACGGGCAGCTGTACCTGTACACGCCATCCAAGCTCTGTTTGACTCAATGCCCAGGCGTATCAAGGCCGTTATTACGGCCAGAGAGGGTTGTTCTGGGTACTGATTTCTCAGGATCCATGCACCCAACCTGTGTGAAAATGTAATCACATGTCAGTTCTAGTATAATATATTTGTCCAATGAATACCCGTTTATCATCTGTATTTCTTCTTCGTGTAGCAATTTTAACGGCCAGTAGTGTATTAAGCTTAAGATGAGGCACACGGAGGAATAATCCGAATGAGATGACAATTGGTAGATGTGGTGTGATGAACAGACAAACAAAAGATTGCAATTTCAGAATAACGCTCTGGTCCATCTCTGGCTCTTATGCAAGCAGTTATGCGGCTTGGCATTGTTTGAGACACTTGTTGAATGTCCTCCTGAGGGATACCGTGCCAAATTCTGTCCAACTGGCGCCTTAGATTCCGAGCTGGTTGGAGGGCCCTGCCCATAAAGCTCGAAACGTTCTCAATTGGGGAGAGATCGAGCGACCTTGCTGGTCGAGGTAGGGTTAAACAAGCACGAAAAGCAGCAGAAGCTCTCGCCGTGTGAGGGCGGGCATTATCTTGCTGAAAGGTAAGCCGAGGGTGGCTTGCCATGAAGGGTGACGAAACGGGACGCAGAATATCGTCGACGTACCGCTGCGCTGTAAGGGTGCCGCCGATGACAATGAAACAGGTCCTGCTACGAAAAGAAGTGGCCTCCTGCTTGTCGGGCTGTACAACGAGTGAAAGTCAGGTTGGTTTCCCACTGCTATTCCGGGCGTCTCCAGACATGTTTTCGGCCAGGAATGTCATTCTACATCTACATCTACATCTACATCTACATACATACTCCGCAATCCACCATACGGTGCGTGGCGGAGGGTACCTCGTACCACAACTAGCATCTTCTCTCCCTGTTCCACTCCCAAACAGAACGAGGGAAAAATGACTGCCTATATGCCTCTGTACGAGCCCTAATCTCTCTTATGTTATCTTTGTGGTCTTTCCGCGAAATGTAAGTTGGCGGCAGTAAAATTGTTCTGCAGTCAGCCTCAAATGCTGGTTCTCTAAATTTCCTCAGTAGTGATTCACGAAAAGAACTCCTCCTTTCCTCTAGAGACTCCCACCCGAGTTCCTGAAGCATTTCCGTAACACTCACGTGATGGTCAAACCTACCAGTAACAAATCTAGCAGCCCTCCTCTGAATTGCTTCTATGTCCTCCTCAATCTGACCTGATAGGGATCCCAAACGCTCGAGCAGCACTCAAGAATAGGTCGTATTAGTGTTTTATAAGCGGTCTCCTTTACAAATGAACCACACCTTCCCAAAATTCTACCAATGAACCGAAGACGACTATCCGCCTTCCCCACCACTGCCATTACATGCTTCCCCCACTTCACATCGCTCTGCAATGTTACGCCCAAATATTTAATCGACGTGACTGTGTCAAGCGCTACACTACTAATGGGGTATTCAAACATTACGGGATTCTTTTTCCTATTCATCTGCATTAATTTACATTTATCTAAATTTAGATTTAGCTGCCATTCTTTACACCAATCACAAGTCCTGTCCAAGTCATCTTGTATCCTCCTACGGTCACTCAACGACGTCACCTTCCCGTACACCACAGCATCATCAGCAAACAGCCGCACATTGACTGCAATAGAATTGTATTGACTGACGAGTCCCGCTTCGAAGTGAGCCCCGATCACCAGCGAAGAAGTGGTGCTTCGTTTTTTGTCTTATAGTGTACTTTCGTTTTTGCAATAGTGCATTTTAGTATCATGCCCCACCTGTTGTGTGGGTTTTGCTGACTTAAGTATGGACGGTCATATTCTGATCAGGAAGGCAGGTGGGTCGATTCCCATAATGGCGGGCATTGCCGATATGAGGATCAGAGTGTGTGTTAGCGTCTTGAGTTTAATATAAGGTTCTGGCTGCAGTAAGGGCATAAGACGGCACTTCCAGCGAGCCTTCGGACGTGGGCGTTACGAACGCTCAAAAGGTTGATTTTTTCAGAAAGTAGGGAGCTCTTTGCTCACACAGTCTTTAGTACACTGAATTCGTATCACGACACGCTCATCCGTAACGATCAGCACTCCAGGTCTGCGTTTAGGTCTTAACTGGGTATCCCCAGTGTTACAGTCTGCTGTGTCGTCTGTCTCAGTGCGCCATTTGGTTGAGGTATGGAGCGATGTATGGTCATCACATCTACGTTTACATCTAAATTTACACCTACGTCTACATCTGACATTTACATCTACATCTGAGGTTTTTATTAACACGATTTCTCTGCAATTCACACTTAACTTTTTGGCAGAGGGTTCGTAAAACTACTTTCAGACTTTTTCTCGACCGTCGCTTTCTCGAATAGCGAGAACTGATTACTATTATTTCATGTCGTTTCTCCCTCTGTAGGTAGAATGCAACAAAATATTTTAGCATTCTAAGGAGAAAGCTGGTGACTGAAACTTAGTGAGAAGATGTCGTCGATAGAAAAACGCGTTTGTTTTAATGATTGCCATCGCAACTCGTTTACCATATTCGTGACACTCTCTGCCCTGTTTCGTGATAATAAAAAACGAGGTGCCATTCTCTGAACATTTTTCGGTGTCATCCGTTAACCCTATCAGGTAAGGATACCGTACCGCGCAACATTACTCCAGAAGAGGACGGACAGCGTTAGTACAGGTAGTCTCTTTAGTGGATTTGTGGCATCATCTAATTGTTTTGCTTTTGTTTCCGCTTCCCTACAACATTTTTTATATGATGATCCCAATATAAGTTATTTTTAAGTATTCTCCTTGATATTTGGTTGCGTCTACAGCCTTTACGTTTGTGTTATTTATCGTGTAGCCGAAATTTAACGGACTTTTTTCTGTACCGGTACTTATGTGGAGGAGGACCTCGAACTTTTTATTGTTTAGGACGAACTGCCACTTTTCGCGCCATGCAGTTATCTTGTGTAAATACCTTCGTAGTATGTTTTGATCTTCTGATATCTTCACTATATGGTAAACGACAGCATCATTATAAAAAAGAGAAAGAAAGAAGGGCTGTTCAGAGTGTCTGCTAAACCTTTTATATACCTTAAGAATAGCAGAAGGTCTACAAACGAAACCTCCATTGTGAACCCCAGGTGTCACTTCGGTTTCAATAGACGACTTCCCATCAACTACTATGAGCCGCTCTTCTGGCCTTTGGCGGCGACGCAGACGTCGGAGTCGCCGCTTATCACTCGAGTAGCTCCTCATGAGGCTGAATTATTCCATTCCAGTTCTTCCACCGCTATGGGAAAAAATCCCTGATATTGCAGGGAAGTGAACCCGGGTGTTTTGCATTACACTCAGACTAACTGACTCCTCAGCAGTGGAGGGTAACGATGCAGATGCAACATTATAAGTCATTTGTAATACACAATGCGTTTTGTTGCCGGTCTGCGCAGTGCTGGCAGCTCCGTTTGCGGTATTTCAGCTTCGGCACTCTGACTTCGCACGGCTCCGACTAGCGCAAGGGTGCTGCAGGGGTGGTCGGAGACAGGAGGTGGAGGAGATGGACAAAGACAGGGGAAGGACGAATGCAGAAACAAAGAGAGAGGAGAGTTGGAGGAGATGGACAGATAGAGGAGGGAGGATGAGGTGGCCAGAGAAGCCAGAGGGGTGTGGGTAAGGTGTAGACACACAATGAGAAGGTGTAGGAGTGTGTGGAATTTGTGTGTCAAACGCATACACGAGGGAAGCCGTGAAGAAAAGCCTAGTAAACAACAAAGGACTTTTGTATCCACGGGATGCCTTTTTTTCTGCTGCACCCACACATCCATCTCTGATAGAGAATCTTCCACCCATTTCAAGCCATCAAGACATAAGTGACACAGCAAATATTGGTACATCTACATCTACATCTACATTTATACTCCGCAAGCCACCCAACGGTGTGTGGCGGAGGGCACTTTACGTGCCACTGTCATTACCTCCCTTTCCTGTTCCAGTCGCGTATGGTTCGCGGGAAGAACGACTGTCTGAAAGCCTCCGTGCGCGCTCGAATCTCTCTGATTTTTCATTCGTGATCTCCTCGGGAGGTATAAGTAGGGGGAAGCAATATATTCGATACCTCATCCAGAAACGCACCCTCTCGAAACCTGGAGAGCAAGCTACACCGCGATGCAGAGCGCCTCTCTTGCAGAGTCTGCCACTTGAGTTCGTTAAACATCTCCGTAACGCTATAACGGTTACCAAATAACCCTGTGACGAAACGCGCCGCTCTTCTTTGGATCTTCTCTATCTCCTCCGTCAACCCGATCTGGTACGGATCCCACACTGATGAGCAATACTCAAGTATAGGTCGAACGAGTGTTTTGTAAGCCACCTCCTTTGTTGATGGACTACATTTTCTAAGGACTCTCCCAATGAATCTCAACCTGGTACCCGCCTTACCAACAATTAATTTTATATGATCATTCCACTTCAAATCGTTCCGCACGCATACTCCCAGATATTTTACAGAAGTAACTGCTACCAGTGTTTGTTCCGCTATCATATAATCATACAATAAAGGATCCTTCTTTCTATGTATTCGCAATACATTACATTTGTCTATGTTAAGGGTCAGTTGCCACTCCTTGCACCAAGTGCCTATCCGCTGCAGATCTTCCTGCATTTCGCTACAATTTTCTAATGCTGCAACTTATCTGTATACTAAAGCATCATCCGCGAAAAGCCGCATGGAACTTCCGACACTATCTACTAGGTCATATATATATATATATATATATATATATATATATATATATATATATATATATATATATATGGGAAAAGCAATGGTCCCATAACACTCCCCTGTGGCACGCCAGAGGTTACTTTAACATCTGTAGACGTCTCTCCATTGATAACAACATGCTGTGTTCTGTTTGCTAAAAACTCTTCAATCCAGCCACACAGCTGGTCTGATATTCCGTAGGCTCTTACTTTGTTTATCAGGCGACAGTGCGGAACTGTATCGAACGCCTTCCGGAAGTCAAGAAAAATAGCATCTACCTGGGAACCTGTATCTAATATTTTCTGGGTCTCATGAACAAATACAGCGAGTTGGGTCTCACACAATCGGTGATTCCGGAATCCATGTTGATTCCTACATAGTAGATTCTGGGTTTCCAAAAACGACATGATACTCGAGCAATAAACATGTTCTAAAATTCTACTACAGATCGACGTCAGAGATATAGGTCTATAGTTTTGCGCATCTGCTCGACGACCCTTCTTGAAGACTGGGACTACATGTACTCTTTTCCAATCATTTGGAACCTTCCGTTCCTCTAGAGACTTGCGGTACACGGCTGTTAGAAGGGGGGCAAGTTCTTTCGCGTACTCTGTGTAGAATCGAATTGGTATCCCGTCAGGTCCAGTGGACTTTCCTCTGTTGAGTGATTCCAGTTGCTTTTCTATTCCTTGGACACTTATTTCGATGTCAGCCATTTTTTCGTTTGTGCGAGGATTTAGAGAAGGTACTGGAGTGCGGTCTTCCTCTGTGAAACAGCTTTGGGAAAAGGTGTTTAGTATTTCAGCTTTACGCGTGTGTTTCAATGCCATCATCATCCCGAAGTGTCTGGATATGCTGTTTCGAGCCACTTACTGATTTAACGTAAGACCAGAACTTCCTAGGATTTTCTGTCAAGTCGGTACATAGAATTTCACTTTCGAATTCAATGAACGCTTCACGCATAGCCCTCCTTACGCTAACTTTGACATCGTTTAGCTTCTGTTTGTCTGAGAGGTTTTGGCTGCGTTTAAACTTGGAGTGGAGCTCTCTTTGCTTTCGCAGTAGTTTCCTAACTTTGTTGTTGTACCACGGTGGATTTTTCCCGTCCCTCACAGTTTTACTCGGCACGTACCTGTCTAAAACGCATTTTACGATTGCCTTGAACTTTTTCCATAAACACTCAACATTGTCAGTGTCGGAACAGAAATTTTCGTTTTGATCTGTTAGGTAGTCTGAAATCTGCCTTCTATTACTCTTGCTAAACAGATAAACCTTCCTCCCTTTTTTTTTATATTCCTATTAACTTCCATATTCAGGGATGCTGCAACGGCCTTATGATCACTGATTCCCTGTTCTGTACATACAGAGTCGAAAAGTTCGGGTCTGTTTGTTATCAGTAGGTCCAAGATGTTATCTCCACGAGTCGGTTCTCTGTTTAATTGCTCGAGGTAATTTTCGGATAGTGCACTCAGTATAATGTCACTCGATGCTCTGTCCCTACCACCCGTCCTAAACATCTGAGTGTCCCAGTCTATATCTGGTAAATTGAAATCTCCACCTAAGACTATAACATGCTGAGAAAATTTATGTGAAATGTATTCCAAATTTTCTCTCAGTTGTTCTGCCACTAATGCTGCTGAGTCGGGAGGTCGGTAAAAGGAGCCAATTATTAACCTAGCTCGGTTGTTGAGTGTAACCTCCACCCATAATAATTCACAGGAACTATCCACTTCTGTTTTACTACAGCATAAACTACTACTAACAGCGACGAACACTCCACCACCGGTTGCATGCAATCTATCCTTTCTAAACACCGTCTGCACCTTTGTAAAAATTTCGGCAGAATTTATCTCTGGCTTCAACCAGCTTTCTGTACCTATAACGATTTCGGCTTCGGTGCTTTCTATCAGCGCTTGAAGTTCCGATACTTTACCAACGCAGCTTCGACAGTTTACAATTACAATACCGATTGCTGCTTGGTCCCCGCATGTCCTGACTTTGCCCTGCACCTGTTGAGGCTGTTACCCTTTCTTTACTTGCCCGAGGCCATCCAACCTAAAAAACCGCCCAGTCCACGCCACACAACCCCTGCTACCTGTGTAGCCGCCTGCTGTGTGTAGTGGAATCTTGACATATCCAGCGGGACCCCGAAACCCCACCACCCTATAGCGCAAGTCGGGAATCTGCAGCCTACACGGTCGCAGAACCGTCTCAGCCTCTGATTCAGACCCTCCACTCGGCTCTGTACCAAAGGTCCACAGTCAGTCCTGTTGACGATGCTGCAGATGGTGAGCTCTGCTTTCATCCCGCTAGCGAGACTGGCAGTCTTCACCAAATCAGATAGCCGCCGGAAGCCAGAGAGGATTTCCTCGGATCCATAGCGACACACATCATTGGTGCCGACATGAGCGACCACCTGCAGATGGGTGCACCCTGTACCCTTCATGGCATCCGGAAGGTCCCTTTCCACATCTGGAATGACTCCCCCCGGTATGCACACGGAGTGCACATTGGTTTTCTTCCCCTCTCTTGCTGCCACATCCCTAAGGGGCCCCATTACGCGCCTGACGTTGGAGCTCCCAACTACCAGTAAGTCCACCCTCTGCGACCGCCGGGTCTTGCAGACTGAGGGGCAACCTCTGGAACAGGAGAAGCAGCCATGTCAGGCAGAAGATCAGTATCAGCCTGAGACAGAGCCTGAAACCGGTTCGTCAGACAAACTGGAGAGGCCTTCCGTTCAGCCCTCCGGAATGTCTTTCGCCCCCTGCCACACCTCGAGACGACCTCCCACTCTACCACAGGTGAGGGATCAGCCTCAATGCGGGCAGTATCCCGGGCAACCACAGTCGTAGTCCGATCGGGGGGTGCGTGGGACGAGCTGGCCGTCCCCGACAAACCCTCATCCGGAACCCCACAGTGATGCCCATTGGCAACAGCCTCAAGCTGTGTGACCGAAGCCAACACTGCCTGAAGCTGGGAGCGAAGGGATGCCATCTCAGCCTGCATCCGAACACAGCAGTTGCAGTCCCTATCCATGCTAAAAACTGTTGTGCAAAGAACGTCTGAACTAATCTACAGAGAGCGCAAACAAATCGACACAAAATTTAAACGGTTATTAAAATACAAGATTGCCTAGTAAATGCAGTAATGCTGCTACTTGCGCACTACTGACACACTGCT
Organism: Schistocerca piceifrons; assembly: GCF_021461385.2. Classification (NCBI taxonomy): domain Eukaryota; kingdom Metazoa; phylum Arthropoda; class Insecta; order Orthoptera; family Acrididae; genus Schistocerca; species Schistocerca piceifrons. The sequence continues at coordinate 635,101,858 of NC_060138.1, read as the reverse complement.
CGGCAGCGGAAGGAGACTACGCGATTTTACACTATTCAGATACTAAAACGCGATGCTACAACTCTAAAATACTATAATACGCCGGAAATTTATGAATTAGACAATGCAAGTACCAAAAACACGCAAAGAAATTAAGAATTAAACTATGTAGCAAATGAGTGAGCTAGGAGTATACGACTTGCTGCTGCAGGTGCTTATCCAACGACGGCAGGGAGCACACTGACTGACCAACCGACACTGGCCGTTCAAAACAAAAACAGAAGACAAATGACTACGCGAATTTACACTATTCAGGTACTAAAACGCGTTGCTACGACTCTCAAATACTATAATACGCCAGAAATTTATGAATTAGACAATGTAAGTACCAAAAACACGCAAAGAAATTAAGAATTAAACGATGTAGCAAATGAGTGAGCTAGGAGTATACGACTTGCTGCTGCAGCTGCTTATCCAACGACGGCAGGGAGCACAAAAGACGATTTTTATACACCAATAAAGCTTTGGAGAAGAAATAACTATCCATAGTGACCTTAAGTGGAAGGAGCATTTAAAACAAATAGCAGGAAAAGCACATGCCAGATTGAGATTCATAGACAGAATGTTAAGGATGTCTAATTCATCCACGAAAAATTTGGTCTGTGGGGCGCTTGCTCGACCGATTCTTGAGTATTGTTCATTAGTATGGGATCCTTACCAGATACACCGATAGAAGTGATAGAGAAGACCCAAAGAAGAGCGGTGTGTTTCGTCACTGGATCGTTTAGTTGGCGTGAGAGCGTTACCGAGATGCTCACCAAACTCCAGTGGCATACGTAACATGGAGAAGTTCATTATTGATAAATCCCAACTGCATTTCAGATACTTCGAAGACGAAAGAGAAGAAGAATTGAATGTTATTTCATCTATAAAATATCAGTGTTTTTACATTTTCATTGTCCACCAAAAGGACATTGTCACTCAACGTCATATTTACTGGATGTCCAAATTGGTGCCATAAAAGAATGTCCGTTATATCACCGAAGTTGTCAAACTGCCCGCTGCTTCCTTGAGGACAGTAAATAGTTCCCCACCGGAGGGCTAAGGGTGTAGGCTGTATTCTCAAGTTTGCTATTTCCTTAATAGACACAGTTCAGTTCCAGTAATAATTAGGAACCAGCTTTATAAAGCAGGATCAGTCCTCATCCTACCCTGATTATAGCCTCGTGTTCTGTAATAAGCATGGCTAAGAATGCTGATAGTCTTCCTTAAATTGAAGTTCATTAAGTTCTATCATGCTCTTTTCGTTCAAATAATGTCTCTGTACTCTGACTGACTTTTGTTGTTTCTATTACTCTGGTGGGACATTCAGACATTCCTTCTGCAAAAATGTCTGACAGTGTTAGCTATGCAGCGCGTGATATAAATGTTCGTCAGCAACACATCTTTTCTTTTTATTTCTCACTCTGATTTCTCTGTGGAACATTCGTACCAACATCTAAACAAATTTTGACTCGTTAATAACCAATTCTTACATGGATTTTTTAAGCATTAACGAACCTACATTCGACGTTAAAAAGTAACGTAGTTGTGTGCAGTTTAGATTATCACAAAAATATGAACTAAGTATCATGGTTAATTAGAACTGTGTCACTCCCCCTTGCGATTTTTTATTCTCTAGCGACGACGATACTTTAGCTAGGCGGAAGCGCAGAAGAACAGCACGTAGAAATTTAGTTAGCTTCAACCTCGGCAAGGCATAAATTTTAGTTACCGCATTTCAATTTTTATTTTCGAGTAGCGATGGAAAATAAATTGGCAGCTTGCTTGCGGCTCGGATTTCGTTTTATTAATTGCGAAACGCTGCGCCGCTGGGCTGCGAGGTCGTTACGTTTTATTAATATCCCTTTTTATGAAATATGGTGAATACAACGAGGAAAATTCTGTGAAGAGGTCAGCCGATTCCAGTTTACAATGTTGTATCTAATTAATGGACGCCGAGGTCAGAGTTTATGACACGCGGTTAGCGGATGGAAGCATCACCGCACTCTGTGTACGAGGGGCGCACGTCTGCTCCGGCTCGATCGTTCACAGCCAATCGGCGGCGTGCATTCTGACACGTCAGAACGTATTTCCGACAGTTTTCCACACTCCACCGAGTGAAAGAATTCCCTTGTACTCGTAAACATTTGCGTCACGATAAATCTATTTTCAGACATCGTTAATGAAATTTATATTTACAATTGTTTCTGTTCATTAGTGTAGGCGATGTCGAACAGTTTTGGTATAGGTTAGGAACTGATTCGCGCAAGATATAGGTGCGCTTACTTTTATATTGGCAGTCTAAATCTGTCCATGTTCGAACCATGAAAGATGTATTTAAAACCGCATTTTCTAAATTGCAATAATTAATAAAAATCTTGAACTACTTCATTTTAGCATAGTTTGTGACATAATTAATTATGTAATTTCAATGCAAACTATCAACATGCTTGGAACAACCGTAGTGCCCTGTTCACTGCTACAAGGGTTAGTCCAAGTGCATTGGTAGTTCCCAAAAAAAAAGAAAAAAATGGCTCTGAGCACTGTGGGGCTTGACTGCTGAGGTCATCAGTCCCATAGAACTTAGAACTACTTAAACCTAACTAACCTATGGACATCACACACATCCATGCCCGAGGCAGGATTCGAACCTGCGACCGTAGCGGTCGCGCGGTTCCAGACTGTAGCGCCTAGAACCGACGGCCACAACGGCCGGCGGTAGTCCACAATGTAAGACTAACGTACATGATAAGTTATATCACAAGATATGCCAAAATGGAGCATTCCGAAATATTGATTAATTATTGTAGTTATGCAATAGTTAAATACTTATTTTAAGACTCGAGAATGATAAGATTGTGACTGTAATGGATTGTCAAAATATAAATAAGTAAAAATGTGTATTGCTCGATGTAGTTGCTAGCCTTTAAAAATTTCTAGGCTTCGTTAATAGAATGCATCGTTTATTTTTTCAAACGTTATGTTGATCTTAGGTGCAGTTAACTGCTGTGCACAAACTATTTACTTCGCAGAAAACAATGGAATTAAAGGTTAATAGTTTCAAGTATCCCGTAATAGCTGATATATGCAACCTCCTGAAATGTTTCCTTTCTTGCCGCGTTAGCTTTTCTGTTCATATTTAATGTACCAAGGCCTCTCTGATGACTACTCATTCGCGGATAAGTTCTCGACGAACAGAGAATTATTCAACGTTTATGCATTTAATTATCGACTGAAGTTGACTTCGATCAGGAAACAATCTGCAAGGCAGTTATGACAACAATAGTAGCACAAAAACGATAAAACGATTAAAGATGTAATCTTTCGACTATCTGTTGTTAGAATTTTGTCACCAGATTCGCCATTATCGATCCGTCCTGTGAAACATAAAACGAGTACCTGTATGTACACTTCTTCAGAGATGGCTGCGGGAGTCGGCTATTCGATACAGGATGTTAAATTAAACACCTTTCAGTCATCTAGTATCCAAACTTATTTTATTTGGCACCAATTTTGGTGATTTACTGCTCTATCTTCAGGGCCCCGTCCGACGTGTAAGAAGATTCCACCTCTGTTCTGGTCAAACCTGGGGTCAGCATTACTGGTATTAGTAGATTTCTGCTTGCTCTAGCGATCACTTCAACCATCATCTACAGATGGGTGCTGTTTTAATCAGAACTGTGGTGGCGTCTTCCTACACGTCCGCCAGCGGCCTGAAGAGGCGTAGTAAATCGCGGAAACTGGTAGCCAAATAAAATAAGTTTGGAAACTAGACGGCTGAAGTGTGTTTATTTTACATCGTAAAACGAGTACTATCTACCTGAAGGGTCCCCACGCACGAGCAACGGGTCACAGTCATCAGTCACCAAGCCGCGCGATCTGTCCGCAGATCGCTCCAAAAAATGGTTCAAATGGCTGTGAGCACTATGGGACTTAACATTTGAGGTTATCAGTCCCCTAGAACTTTGATCTACTTAAACCTAACTAACTTAAGTACATCGCACACATCCATGCCCGAGGCAGGATTCGAACCTGCGACCGTAGCAGCTGCGTGGTTCCGGTCTGAAGCGCCTAGAACCGCTCAGCCACACCGACCGGCGCAGATCGCTCCTGTGCGCTCAAGTCTAATGAAGTGGATGCAGTGTGTGGTAATACGGCTTCCTGTCTGTGATTTGTTTATAGCTATTTAGCATGGTTGTGTAGTTTCGTTTCTTTGCGCATTGCCTACGCGAGAAGGTATAGTTAATCAGGAAGCACGAATCTATCTGAGAAATGAGGTTTAAGGTGGAGTTGGGGTATATGTCAAATAGCTATCAATACGGTAGCATCTAATACATATGCTACCATCACTGTAGAACAAGTCGAAGCAGGACTCTTCTGAAAACACTAAATTTTGCTACTCAGCACTCCAGGGACGGTATTTACGTGCCCACACAAGTTTGAGGTTTTGGTACTCTCTGGGCAACGGAAGCCGACGCAGTGGCATGCGTGACATCAATACAAAGCGTCGAACTATCAAAGCAGACATGTCCACTCCCGTTGTAGCACTGCGGTTGAAGCTGTTTAATCATTTACGGCCAAATGGGCAAGATAGCATGGCGGTCATCCTGCCCTGGGTTTCATTATGTGGTCCAGTACCCGCTTGCTGCTGTGTGGGACCCTCCTATGCCCACTGGTACCACACTCGCATCACTGTCATACCAGTGTGCCCTGTGCGAGCTGCAGTGTCACGGTACGACAAACTCGTTTCCCGGAGACCACTCACTGTGCCCCGTCTGAACTCACACACATGCTAATACTGCACCCTTTGACACCGATGTGGCGTACCGGAAAGTTTCCACTTCGTTTGAAAGCTTTGTACCAACTGGACATGGCGTAACATTGACCTGCCTGGACACACTAAAGAGGCCATTGCTGGACGTAGTATCTCTCTGCAATCTTAATCACATTTTAAGATTCCACTGTTCTACATTCATTCCAAGTTTGAAGTGATTCAGACCGTTAGTTCTCTGACGTTGCGATTTTCACAAACAGCAGTGTAGTAACTAGGGTCAGTCTATGTAGCCTTGCACTGGCTGGAAAGCTCAGTAGTGATTCGAAGAGGGCGCAGTAGCACGACGTGTAACTGGCAGAGATAGTCTGTACTTGCTTGAATTTAGCGTCGCCAGTTAGTATAGTATTTTTCTGCTTTGGTTGTTGTAAACCTTATGCGTTCATAGAAATTCAATTTTACATCTTTGTGTGCTCCAAGACAGCGTGTCACGATTGCTCGTTTGATGTTTGTGTTCCAAATCTGTATTGAGGAGGTCCTTTTCAGTTATCCATTGAACAGGACGTAGGTTGTTTTACTTTCTGCTAGAAGCGTTATTCAAGTTTTTGCCTCTAAACAGAATGAGATAATACTCGGTAGAGATTTTAATAGTAATGAATGGCAGTGGGTTTTAAAATGATTGTACCAATGTCCATAATAGGGTGCAGAGATGACGAATTTCTATCATCACTGTAGACTGCTGCAGAAAGTGGATTAAAAGTTCAAGAAAGCAGACACCATTTTGTCCATAACTAAAACATTTCCTCAAGTTAAAAAATATTTTGAGGCTGTCAGCACCAACAGCAATGACTTCAGAACGGGAGTTGAACAGCGCTTGGCAAACAAAACTGCAGATTTTTGCGGAAAAAGACTGCAGAAGTTGATCGTACACTATTATAAGTGCCTTAATGTTGATGGGAATCATGTTGAAAAATAGATTAAGGCATTAATTTCCATATAATAGTAAATGACTCCAGGTCGTTTCCCATAACTTGTAAATAATTGAAAACCGCCACGAGCGTGCTGTCAAATAAACTGAAACCCATACTGTGTCGCGACCGTCAGTTGTGCATATGACAATGAAAAATAGCATCTGGTTTTAGATTCGTAGTGGGGCGGGTCTGCAGTGACCACTGCAGAGAAGTGAAAGAGCCTTTATTCTAGTCGCCAGGACGCCGAGGGCTCTCCCACCTGAGCTTTGTGTGTTCGATGGGCTGATAAGGGCTAAGGGAGGCGGATGTGAGGAGGCGAAGTTGGCTGCAGCAACACAGATGGCATATGTGTAAATTCTTTATTATACCGACTAGCTAGAGCAATTACCGTCGTCCAGTAGCACGGCCTCTCATCTTCCCACGACGTCCATGTTCCACGGGTATTGTCAGAAGTCGATCTCGCGGCCCTTGGGGTGAGAAACGGTGTCAAGAGGACGGCGATGGCTTCTGACCCAGTAGTGTCAAGGCCACGCCTGACCAGCGTACTCGCCAGCGCTGTGTCAGATGCGTCCCCCTTATACGAGGCGGCACCCAAAAGAAAACGAACAAATATTTTGTGGGCAGAGCTATAGTAGTACAGCGTTTTTTTCCGATAGCAGTGCATAGAGCGAATGTTTCATTCCACAATCAGTAAGCCGAGAGCCGTCGCTGAAGAAGGTCAAGACTAGATTCGGCAGAGCTCGTAGTGACAACTGTTTGGTATGATTTTCGTTTTTGCAATGGTTAATATTCGTGAACGGCGTGCGGTGGTGAAGTTCTTCTTTTTGTTCGGAAAAAGTGGAACAGAACTCTTGTAATGTTGAAAACGGCGTACAAGGACGATGTTATGGGGAACCTCGATCTGGTCGTCCTTCCATGGTCCGAATACATGAAAACGTTGAAAACATTCGTGAAATCATCAACGAAGATCGGCGGCAGACCAATGAAGAAATTGTGGAGCTGTTGGGAGTGAGTTAGAGTTCAGTGCAGCGAACTGCGACAGAAGATTTTGGAATGAAAAGGGCTGCTGCCAAATTCGTGCCACGACTGCCGACTGCTGAACAAAAACAAGGTCGCGTGGAAGCATACTGTGCTTTGAAAAAAGTCCCGAAATGATCCAAACTTTTTTAAAAAAATTATGACAGCTGACAAAACTTGGTGCTGTGCTTACTGTCTTGAATCAAAGCAACTGTCAAGATAGTGGAAGACTTCAAGTTCACCTAGCCCCAAGAAAATTCGTTGGGTGAAATCAACCATCAAGGCAATGCTGATTTGATTTTTCGATGTGAGAGGAGTCGTCCATTCAGAGTATTTTCCGTAGTGTCAGACAGTTACCCATGCCTTCTGCTTGGAAGTTTTGAAAAGATTAAGCAACGGCGTGCGGCGGATGTGGCCTAATTTATCGCAGATAGCTGACTGGTTTTTCCATCATGACAATGCCCCTGCTCACGCAGCACTGTCTGTTTCACAGTTCCTGACCAAAAATGATATTACCCCTGTTCGTAACCCTCTCCCCCCCCCCCCCCCCGGTCCGCCGCCATACTACAATGTAAAGACACACGGAAGGAAAGCTAATGTTGATGAGTGAAGAAAAAAACTACGGACGCGCTGTCTTAGCATCATAAAAGGTAAATTTAAACGATGTTTTGAAAACTGGAATAAAAGATTATTAGTGCAAGTGGAGAATACTTTGAACGGGATTGAAATTTTTTCTTAAAAGTTAACAAACAAGTTAAAAAATTAACTTCCGTTTCATCTAGGTACCCCCTCGTGTCGTTGTTAGGCTGCTAACTGGGCGGCTGCGTCCCTCCCACAGCTGAGGACAGAGCCGGCCGCCGGCAGGCACTCCGCGGCTCGATGACGAGCAGGGCATCGGCTCGTCCCTCGCCCACTTTGGCAGCGACAGGCGGCAGGAAGAACGTTGGCGGCCTCAAAAATGGTTCAAATGGTTCTGAGCACTATGGGACTTAACTGCTGTGGTCATGAGTCCCCAGAACTTAGAACTACTTAAACCTAACTAACCTAAGGACATCACACACATTCATGCCCGAGGCAGGATTCGAACCTGCGACCGTAGCAGTCTCACGGTTCCGGACTGCGCGCCTAGAACCGCGAGACCACCGCGGCCGGCTTGGCGGCCTCGCGGCGGAAGCAACCTCACAGTGGGTGCCGGTTTAAAGCAACATGACCAGTCTGGCCGGATGGCCAGCTTTTATGCAAGACAAGGCAGATCTTGTTCCGGTCCGCCAAGCGCCATCGAAATATGTCGAAACGTCAGTGCTGACTCATCATCCTTCCGGTAGTTGTAGAGCCGCTGCATAACGAAGGGATGGGCTCCCGGGTGTCGGCGAGCGCCTGGATTTGTACAAATGGTACAAATGGCTCTAAGAACTATGGGACTCATCATCTGAGGTCATCAGTCCGATAGACTTAGAACTACGTAAACATAACTAAGGACATCACACACATCCATGCCCGAGGCAGGATTCGAACGTGCGACCGTAGCAGCCGCGTAGTTCCGAACTGAAGCACCTAGAACCGCTCGGCCACCATGGCCGCCACCTGGATTTGTACAACAGATCCTGGCTCGATCTCACATCGTACACATTATATGAAAACTGATTGTGTGTGTCCGTGTATTTTACTATTGATTGTATAATGTATTTTATTATTGACGACAGAGGATCCTGTTTTAAGTTATTTGCCCTCAAGGAAGGAGCGTTTCCATGTAGACTGTTGAAAAAAATTCACGACACTTGAAGATGAGTACAAGAGAGGAAGCGGTAGGGTATAAAGAATTGCTTCATCAGCTGCTATACGCGGTTTCGAAGTATGACATCACTTGTGGTGGGTATTATTATCGATAGTGGAATAACATGGGCAATGGTACCCCTTACGCATCACTAGTTCTTTGGAACAATCTGGAACAACAAGCTCAGAGTGCCTTTTTCGTCAGGAGGTACTATCGTTCTGTATTGTTCAACAGTGTGCAAGTGCAACTGTTCACGGACCTTTATGTTAAGTGAGGGCCTTTGTTGTTCAGGTTTCGCGTGGAATAGTCCTGTGCAGTCGAATAGCATAAAACGTGCATGAAAAATATACAGATGTTGATAAAAACTGATTTTGGAAGTTTCCCGTCAAATGATAGGACAGCAGGAAATGATTAATCGGTTTATCCACAAAGGATGAGTAGTGACTGTTCTCTAGGCACAGCGCATACAGCTGAACTCGTATAAGAAGCAGTCCACTAATGATCATTAGACGCAAGTTCGAAACAAAGTATGTTACTCGCTCCTGACCTAAATCCAACCCAGGAGCTCTAGCTTGCAGGGGGTCGTTCAATCAGTGAGCATTTGTGGATTTCAGTGTATTAGCCGACCGCGATATTACTGCACTTCGCCGTTGTCGGAAACGCGCGGTGAAGCTACGGAAAACAAGTACAGTAGTCAAAATATCCACGGGTAGTGACTGAGAAAAGCGCATTGCACTGTGAAAGATTTCAGGACAGTCGTGCGTGTACTATCAAATGGTTCAGCGGCTCCTCGTAAGGTACCACGATAAAAACTGATGATAAGACCACCGAAGCGCACTCACTCCCGGGTGCAATAATATTGTGGTGGACTTATGCAATATGGGAGTTTACTCGAAGATTACTCGATAACCACTGGTTGAAAACTCGTTGATAACTGCTGGCATTGTTGTAACTCACCGAGAACTCGGAGATAACTGCAACTCGTCATGAGCGACTTCACTTGACTGTGGTGGGCCCGAGCCGTCACCTAAATGCCAGCCGAGCGGAAGGACACTTGTACCGCTCTATTTCCAAACACGTCCCTGGCAGTGGCCGAGTTGGCGCCTTCCACAAACCTCACCATAAACATGCTGTTACGCTGTTGACGTCTGCCGCGTAGGCAACCCGGCAGTCATGTCTGTACTGCAGAAGGCCATAACCCAAGGAGTCAGCAGGATATACGTCATTACAAACGAAATAACGGGATTAATCAGTATCGTCATTCTTTGTCAATAACTTTCGTTGCCAGACTATATTATTATTTGAAAGGTTATTAAGGTTTTCGTGAATTTATATAATGTGACAATTTAATTTGGAAAAGCAATACAGTCATGGCGAACTTTAGTGTGAAACTGGAAGTAAATGTAACTACTTACATGAGCATCGTTGGCTGTATCCATTATTGTGACGTGTCTCACTTATGAACTCAATAAATGAAGTAACTGGTGTGAATTGTTATCCTTTCAAAGTAATCTTTTTCACTTAAAAATGAAGGTCTTTAGTAGTTGTAGAGAGAGAGATAAATTTTCGTTTTACGCAAGACAGTTAAGGCTCTCTACAAAGCGTATTCTCCATACTAATCGTCCATTCCATGTCTGAACGCCGCAAAGAAAAATACAGTGGAACGGAGGTCATGGACTTTCATTAAATAACAAAACTGTTATAAATATGCGCACGCATTTTTTTAATTTAAAAATTGTAGTTACTTAAAGAAATGACTGGTACATTTATCTTGTCGGAAAAAAATCGCAGTAACAAAAAATTATTAAGGCAGAGCAATGAAATTTCGGGAATACACTTGTCCAGGTAACATATGAAACTGATTAACATTAGAAGAAAAAATGGTTCAAATGGCTCTGAGCACTATGGGACTTAACGTCTGAGGTCATCAGTCCCCTAGACTTAGAACTACTTAAACCTAACTAACCTAAGGACATCACACACATCCATGCCCAAGGCAGGATTCGAACTTGCGACCGTAGCAGCAGCGCCGTTCCGGACTGAAGCGCCTAGAACCGCTGGGCCAGGACGGCCGGCAACATTAGAAGATCACAGGTTAATGTAAGTGCGACATAAGCCATTGTAAACATGAAATGCTGGTATATCAATAACTGCTGTAACCACCAGAAGGCATGAAAACGTGCATTCATTGTGTCTTACAGGTGTCGGATGTCAGTTTGTGCGATGGGGCTCCATGTCTGTGGCACTTGGTCGGTGAATACAGGGAAGGTTAATGTTGTTTGTGGATGACGCTGGAGCTGTCGTCTGATGATGGGCCATATGTGATCGATTGCGGAACAAATCTGAGGATCGAGTTGGCCAAGGCAACATGTCGACACACTGCAGAGCATGTTGGGTTGTTACAGCGGTATGTGGACGAGTGTTAAACTGTTGGAAAATGCCCCCTGGGATGTTGTTCATGAATGGCACTACAATGGTCGTATCACCAGAGTGACATACAAATTTGCAGTCAGGGTGCATGGGCTAACCACTAGAGTGCTCCTGCTGTCATACGAAATCGCACCCCAGTCCATAGTTCCAAGTGTAGTTCCAGTGTCTGTAGCACGCACGTCCTCAGCTGGTCTCCTCCTAAGAAATACACGACCATCACTGGCACGGGGAAGAACCAGCTTTCATCAGAAAAAACGACAGACCTCCCATGCCCTGCAATGAGCTCTCCCTTGACACCACTGATGTCGCAAATGACGGTGGTTTGGGATCGGAATGCACGCTACAGAGCATCTGGCTCGGAGTTGTCCTCGAATTAACCGATTTGTAGCAGTTTGCTGTGTCACTATGGTGCCCACTGCTGCTGCAGATGCAGCACCGTGCGCCAGAGCCGAACTCCTAACACGATCTCTTCCCTGTCGGTAGTACCATATGGTAGTCCGGGGCCCGGTCTTCTTGCGACCGCACATTCTCATGACCACCGCTGCCAGCTATCAAGTACAGTGGCTTCATTCGTGCCGAGTCTTTATGCAGCATCGTCCAAGAAACATCCAACTTCTCGTAGCCCTGTTAGACGACCTCGTTCAAATTCAGTGAGGTGTTGATAATGACACCTTAGCCGCCTTAAAGTTATTCTTGACTAACATCAACTCGCCAAGTCCACTTTCGGAGGAGATTAGTGTTTAACGTCCTGGTGACAACAAGGTCATTAGAGACGGGCACAGGCTCGAATTAGAGAAGGACGGGAAAGGAAATAGGCCGTGCCATTGTCAAAGGAACTGAGGCGTAGCGCTGTATAACGATTCTGCCTTGGAGGCGGTTAATTGGGAGATGTGTCTCAGAGCTGGATAGTGACAGATGGTGACGCGAGACTGGACGCGCACGTACTTTATGTATCAGCCGATAGAGGACAATGTTGGATAGGGGGACTGTGATTTTAGTTTCGATTGTGCCCACTAGAGTGCACTAAAGTAATAGAATGTTTTTCATAAACTGTTCTAGTATTTTCATAAAGTGTTATTATGTCACTTGTGTATGTAAAATGTTATAAAAGTGTTTTAGCAGTATGAATGATGCGTGAGTGTGGCTTAAGGTTAATATGAAGATAATTGTTTAACGAGTTATGTAGTAGGATTTAGTGTGGGAACATTTCGAAGAAGTATGGATATGGAGAAAGGGGATTTTTGTAGAATAGATTTGTAAAGTAAGTTTATGGTAAAGGGAAGGTTAATTCAGGTATAAATAACAATAGTAAATAACTTTATGCATAAACAAAACTTCAGCATATTAGATAATTACGTTGGTAAAAAGTGCAGTCGTTAGGTTTAATATTTTGCAATTGGTTATTGATGAAACGCGCGGACTGACGCGGGAGAACCTTGTTTTGCTATTGGCTGTTGAGTAAACTGACCAATGGTAAAGCAATATTCTTCGCGCGCCTTTCTCTGCTGGTAGAGAAGACATTGAGTATTCTAGAGAGGAGTCGGAGCCTAGCCATGAAAGTGATCGGACGTGTGTAGTAGTAGTTCGATGGAAATGATAAATTGCCGGATCTAGCAGTGTTTCATACATCAAAAGTGTGGTAAAGTGACAGCATACTTATTCCGATGGGCGTGTAGAAATTTCGGAATTTTTAAGTGAATTTTGTGACGAGAAAAGACATATATTCCGCGTAGCGTATTGAGCAGGTCGGTGGCTAAAAACTGTGACTGCAGTAGGTACCGACAGACTTAATATTTGGCGAGCATTCTCAATCAAAAACAATCAGTATTTTTGTAGCTATTACGTTTTCGGGAAATGCAACACCATAAACTTGCTAACGTGAGTGAAAGGGATTGTGAGTGACTGTGTTAAGACTAGCACGGGCTTGGCAGTGATACTTGTTCACTTAAGTTTCAGAATATATTAATTGAGGACAAAATTTCCAACCTTTCATTTCTTGTGAAAACTTTCTCCCGAAACGTAGATTAATTGCAGCCTGGTTCACGTCGAAGTACAGTAGGTTTCGCTCGGCTTCCCTACGTATGAAATGCTGAGTCAATGTTCACAGGTAGGTGCGGGTTCTACATCTACATTCTACATCTACATTGATACTCCGCAAGCCACCCAACGGTGTGTGGCGGAGGGCACTTTATGTGCCACTGTCATTACCTCCCTTTCCTGTTCCAGTCGCGTATGGTTCGCGGGAAGAACGACTGTCTGAAAGCCTCCGTGCGCGCTCTAATCTCTCTAATTTTACATTCGTGATCTCCTCGGGAGGTATAAGTAGGGGGAAGCAATATATCCGATACCTCATCCATAAACGCCCCCTCTCGAAACAAGGCGAGCAAGCTACACCGCGATGCAGAGCGCCTCTCTTGCAGAGTCTGCCACTTGAGTTTATTAAACATCTCCGTAACGCTATCACGGTTACCAAATAACCCTGTGACGAAACGCGCCGCTCTTCTTTGGATCTTCTCTATCTCCTCCGTCAGACCGATCTGGTACGGATCCCACACTGATGAGCAATACTCAAGTATAGGTCGAACGAGTGTTTTGTAAGCCACCTCCTTTGTTGATGGACTACATTTTCTAAGCACTCTCCCAATGAATCTCAACCTGGTACCCGCCTTACCAACAATTAATTTTAAATGATCATTCCACTTCAAATCGTTCCGCACGCATACTCCCAGATATTTTACAGAAGTAACTGCTACCAGTGTTTGTTCCGCTATCATATAATCATACAATAAAGGATCCTTCTTTCTATGTATTCGCAATACATTACATTTGTCTATGTTAAGGGTCAGTTGCCACTCCCTGCACCAGGTGCCTATCCGCTGCAGATCTTCCTGCATTTCGCTACAATTTTCTAATGCTGCAACTTCTCTGTATACTACAGCATCATCCGCGAAAAGCCGCATGGAACTTCCGACACTATCTACTAAGTCATTTATATATATTGTGAAAAGCAATGGTCCCATAACACTCCCCTGTGGCACGCCAGAGGTTACTTTAACGTCTGTAGACGTCTCTCCATTGATAACAACATGCTGTGTTCTGTTTGCTAAAAACTCTTCAATCCAGCCACACAGCTGGTCTGATATTCCGTAGGCTCTTACTTTGTTTATCAGGCGACAGTGCGGAACTGTATCGAACGCCTTCTGGAAGTCAAGAAAAATAGCATCTACCTGGGATCCTGTATCTAATATTTTCTGGGTCTCATGAACAAATAAGGCGAGTTGGGTCTCACACGATCGCTGTTTCCGGAATCCATGTTGATTCCTACATAGTAGATTCTGGGTTTCCAGAAATGACATGATACGCGAGCAAAAAACATGTTCTAAAATTCTACAAGAGATCGACGTAAGAGATATAGGCCTATAGTTTTGCGCATCTGCTCGACGACCCTTCTTGAAGACTGGGACTATCTGTGCTCTTTTCCAATCATTTGGAACCCTCCGTTCCTCTAGAGACTTGCGGTACACGGCTGTTAGAAGGGGGGCAAGTTCTTTCGCGTACTCTGTGTAGAATCGAATTGGTATTCCGTCAGGTCCAGTGGACTTTCCTCTATTGAGTGATTCCAGTTGCTTTTCTATTCCTTGGACACTTATTTCGATGTCAGCCATTTTTTCGTCTGTGCGAGGATTTAGAGAAGGAACTGCAGTGCGGTCTTCCTCTGTGAAACAGCTTTGGAAAAAGGTGTTTAGTATTTCAGCTTTACGCGTGTCATCCTCTGTTTCAATGCCATCATCATCCCGTAGTGTCTGGATATGCTGTTTCGAACCACTTACTGATTTAACGTAAGACCAGAACTTCCTAGGATTTTCTGTCAAGTCGGTACATAGAATTTCACTTTCGAATTCAATGAACGCTTCACGCATAGCCCTCCTTACGCTAACTTTGACATCGTTTAGCTTCTGTTTGTCTGAGAGGTTTTGGCTGCGTTTAAACTTGGAGTGGAGCTCTCTTTGCTTTCGCAGTAGTTTCCTAACTTTGCTGTTGTACCACGGTGGATTTTTCCCGTCCCTCACAGTTTTACTCGGCACGTACCTGTCTAAAACGCATTTTACGATTGCCTTGAACTTTTTCCATAAACACTCAACATTGTCAGTGTCGGAACAGAAATTTTCGTTTTGATCTGTTAGGTAGTCTGAAATCTGCCTTCTATTACTCTTGCTAAACAGATAAACCTTCCTCCCTTTTTTTTTATATTCCTATTAACTTCCATATTCAGGGATGCTGCAACGGCCTTATGATCACTGATTCCCTGTTCTGTACATACAGAGTCGAAAAGTTCGGGTCTGTTTGTTATCAGTAGGTCCAAGATGTTATCTCCACGAGTCGGTTCTCTGTTTAATTGCTCGAGGTAATTTTCGGATAGTGCACTCAGTATAATGTCACTCGATGCTCTGTCCCTACCACCCGTCCTAAACATCTGAGTGTCCCAGTCTATATCTGGTAAATTGAAATCTCCACCTAAGACTATAACATGCTGAGAAAATTTATGTGAAATGTATTCCAAATTTTCTCTCAGTTGTTCTGCCACTAATGCTGCTGAGTCGGGAGGTCGGTAAAAGGAGCCAATTATTAACCTAGTTCGGTTGTTTAGTGTAACCTCCACCCATAATAATTCACGAGAACTATCCACTTCTACTTCACTACAGGATAAACTACTACTAACAGCGACGACCCCCCCCATGAACCATGGACCTTGCCGTTGGTGGGGAGGCTTGCGTGCCTCAGCGATACAGATAGCCGTACCGTAGGTGCAACCACAACGGAGGGGTATCTGTTGAGAGGCCAGACAAACGTGTGGTTCCTGAAGAGAGGCAGCAGCCTTTTCAGTAGTTGCAAGGGCAACAGTCTGGATGATTGACTGATGTGGCCTTGTAACAATAACCAAAACGGCCTTGCTGTGCTGGTACTGCGAACGGCTGAAAGCAAGGGGAAACTACAGCCGTAATTTTTCCCGAGGGCATGCAGCTTTACTGTATGATTACATGATGATGGCGTCCTCTTGGGTAAAATATTCCGGAAGTAAAATAGTCCCCCATTCGGATCTCCGGGCGGGGACTACTCAAGAGGATGTCGTTATCAGGAGAAAGAAAACTGGCGTTCTACGGATCGGAGTGTGGAATGTCAGATCCCTTAATCGGACAGGTAGGTTAGAAAATTTAAAAAGGGAAATGGATAGGTTGAAGTTAGATATAGTGGGAATTAGTGAAGTTCAGTGGCAGGAGGAACAAGACTTCTGGTCAGGTGACTACAGGGTTATAAACACAAAATCAAATAGGGGTAATGCAGGAGTAGGTTTAATAATGAATAGGAAAATAGGAATGCGGGTAAGCTACTACAAACAGCATAGTGAACGCATTATTGTGGCCAAGATAGATACGAAGCCCACACCTACTACAGTAGTACAAGTTTATATGCCAACTAGCTCTGCAGATGACGAAGAAATTGAAGAAATGTATGATGAAATAAAAGAAATTATTCAGATTGTGAAGGGAGACGAAAATTTAATAGTCATGGGTGACTGGAATTCGAGTGTAGGAAAAGGGAGAGAAGGAAACATAGTAGGTGAATATGGATTGGGGGACAGAAATGAAAGAGGAAGCCGCCTGGTAGAATTTTGCACAGAGCACAACATAATCATAACTAACACTTGGTTTAAGAATCATGAAAGAAGGTTATATACATGGAAGAACCCTGGAGATACTAAAAGGTATCAGATAGATTATATAATGGTAAGACAGAGATTTAGGAACCAGGTTTTAAATTGTAAGACATTTCCAGGGGCAGATGTGGACTCTGACCACAATCTATTGGTTATGACCTGTACATTAAAACTGAAGAAACTGCAAAAAGGTGGGAATTTAAGCAGATGGGACCTGGATAAACTAAAAGAACCAGAGGTTGTACAGAGATTCAGGGAGAGCATAAGGGAGCAATTGACAGGAATGGGGGAAATAAATACAGTAGAAGAAGAATGGGTAGCTTTGAGGGATGAAGTAGTGAAGGCAGCAGAGGAACAAGTAGGTAAAAAGACGAGGGCTAGTAGAAATCCTTGGGTAACAGAAGAAATATTGAATTTAATTGATAAAAGGAGAAAATATAAAAATGCAGTAAGTGAAGCAGGCAAAAAGGAATACAAACGTCTCAAAAATGAGATCGACAGGAAGTGCAAAATGGCTAAGCAGAGATGGCTAGAGGACAAATGTAAGGATGTAGAGGCCTATCTCACTAGGGGTAAGATAGATACCGTCTACAGGAAAATTAAAGAGACCTTTGGAGATAAGAGAACGACTTGTATGAATATCAAGAGCTCAGATGGAAACCCAGTTCTAAGCAAAGAAGGGAAAGCAGAAAGGTGGAAGGAGTATATAGAGGGTCTATACAAGGGCGATGTACTTGAGGACAATATTATGGAAATGGAAGAGGATGTAGATGAAGATGAAATGGGAGATACGATACTGCGTGAAGAGTTTGACAGAGCACTGAAAGACCTGAGTCGAAACAAGGCCCCCGGAGTAGACAATATTCCATTGGAACTACTGACGGCAGTGGGAGAGCCAGTCCTGACAAAACTCTACCATCTGGTGAGCAAGATGTATGAAGCAGGCGAAATACCCTCAGACTTCAAGAAGAATATAATAATTCCAATCCCAAAGAAAGCAGGTGTTGACAGATGTGAAAATTACCGAATTATCAGCTTAATAAGTCACAGCTGCAAAATACTAACACGAATTCTTTACAGACGAATGGAAAAACTAGTAGAAGCCAACCTCGGGGAAGATCAGTTTGGATTCCGTAGAAACACTGGAACACGTGAGGCAATACTGACCTTACGACTTATCTTAGAAGAAAGATTAAGGAAAGGCAAACCTACGTTTCTAGCATTTGTAGACTTAGAGAAAGCTTTTGACAATGTTGACTGGAATACTCTCTTTCAAATTCTAAAGGTGGCAGGGGTAAAATACAGGGAGCGAAAGGCTATTTACAATTTGTACAGAAACCAGATGGCAGTTATAAGAGTCGAGGGACATGAAAGGGAAGCAGTGGTTGGGAAAGGAGTGAGACAGGGTTGTAGCCTCTCCCCGATGTTGTTCAATGTGTATATTGAGCAAGCAGTAAAGGAAACAAAAGAAAAATTCGGAGTAGGTATTAAAATTCATGGAGAAGAAATAAAAACTTTGAGGTTCGCCGATGACATTGTAATTCTGTCAGTGACAGCAAAGGACTTGGAAGAGCAGTTGAATGGAATGGACAGTGTCTTGAAAGGAGGATATAAGATGAAAATCAACAAAAGCAAAACAAGGATAATGGAATGTAGTCTAATTAAGTCGGGTGATGCTGAGGGAATTAGATTAGGAAATGAGGCACTTAAAGTAGTAAAGGAGTTTTGCTATTTGGCGAGCAAAATAACTGATGATGGTCGAAGTAGAGAGGATATAAAATGTAGGCTGGCAATGGCAAGGAAAGCGTTTCTGAAGAAGAGGAATTTGTTAACATCCAGTATTGATTTAAGTGTCAGGAAGTCATTTCTGAAAGTATTTGTATGGAGTGTAGCCATGTATGGAAGTGAAACATGGACGATAAATAGTTTGGACAAGAAGAAAATAGAAGCTTTCGAAATGTGGTGCTACAGAAGAATGCTGAAGATTAGATGGGTAGATCACATAACTAATGAGGAAGTATTGAATAGGATTGGGGAGAAGAGAAGTTTGTGGCACAACTTGACCAGAAGAAGGGATCGGTTGGTAGGACATGTTAGAGGCATCAAGGGATCACCAATTTAGTTTTGGAGGGCAGCGTGGAGGGTAAAAATCGTAGAGGGAGACCAAGAGATGAATACACTAAGCAGATTCAGAAGGATGTAGGTTGCAGTAGGTACTGGGAGATGAAAAAGCTTGCACAGGATAGAGTAGCATGGAGAGCTGCATCAAACCAGTCTCAGGACTGAAGACCACAACAACAACAACAACAACAACAGCGACGAACAGTCCACCACCGGTTGCATGCAATCTATCCTTTTTAAACACCGTCTGTACCTTTGTAAAAATTTCGGCAGAATTTATCTCTTGCTTAAGCCAGCTTTCTGTACCTATAACGATTTCAGCTTCGGTTCTTTCTATCAGCGCTTGAAGTTCCGGTACTCTACCAGCGCAGCTTCGACAGTTGACAATTACAATACCGATTGCTGCTTTGTCCCCGCATGTCCTGACTTTGCCCCGCACCCGTTGAGGCTGTTGCCCTTTCTGTACTTGCCCAAGGCCATCTAACCAAAAAAACCGCCCAGCCCACGCCACACAACCCTTGCTACCCGTGTAGCCGCATGTTGCGTGTAGTGGACTCCTGACCTATCCAGCGGAACCCAAACCCGAAACCCCACCACCCTATGGCGCAAGTCGAGGAATCTGCAGCCCACACGGTTGCTGAACCGTCTCAGCCTCTGATTCAGACCCTCCACTCGGCTCTGTACCAAAGGTCCGCAGTCAGTCCTGTCGACGACGCTGCCGATGGTGAGCTCTGCTTTCATCCCGCTAGCGAAACTGGCAGTCTTCACCAAATCAGATAGCCGCCGGAAGCCAGAGAGGATTTCCTCCGATCCATAGCGACACACATCATTGGTGCCGACATGAGCGACCACCTGCAGATGGGTGCACCCTGTACCCTTCATGGCATCCGGAAGGACCCTTTCCACATCTGGAATGACCCCCCCCCGGTATGCACACGGAGTGCACATTGGTTTTCTTCCCCTCTCTTGCTGCCATATCCCTAAGGGGCCCCATTACGCGCCTGACGTTGGAGCTCCCAACTACCAGTAAGCCCACCCTCTGCAACTGCCCGGATCTTGCAGACTGAGGGGCAACCTCTGGAACAGGACAAGCAGCCATGTCAGGCCGAAGATCAGTATCAGCCTGAGACAGAGCCTGAAACCGGTTCGTCAGACAAACTGGAGAGGCTTTCCGTTCAGCCCTCCGGAATGTCTTTCGCCCCCTGCCACACCTTGAAACGACCTCCCACTCTACCACAGGTGAGGGATCAGCCTCAATGCGGGCAGTATCCCGGGCAACCACAGTCGTAGTCCGATCAGGGGATGCGTGCGACGAGCTGGCCGTCCCCGACAAACCCCCATCCGGACCCCCACAGTGATGCCCATTGGCAACAGCCTCATGCTGTGTGACCGAAGCCAACACTGCCTGAAGCTGGGAGCGAAGGGATGCCAACTCAGCCTGCATCCGAACACAGCAGTTGCAGTCCCTATCCATGCTAAAAACTGTTTTGCAAAGAACGTCTGAACTAATCTACAGAGAGCGCAAACAAATCGACAAAATTTAAACGGTTATTAAAATACAAGATCGCCTAGTAAATGCAGTAATGCTGCTACTTGCGCACTGCTGACACTGCTCGGCGGCGGAAGGAGACTAAGCGAAATTACACTATTCAGGTACTAAAACGCGATGCTACACTCTCAAATACTATAATACGCCCGAAATTTATGAATTAAACAATGCAAGTACCAAAAACACGCAAAGAAATTAAGAATTAAACTATGTAACAAATGAGTGAGCTAGGAGTATACGACTTGCTGCTCAGCTGCTTATCCAACGGCGGACAGAAAGAACCACGCCGCCGCAGTACCATCTCGGCATTTGCCTTAAACGATCTAGGGAAATCACGGAAAACCTAAATCTGGATGGCCAGACGCGGTTTTAAACCGTCATCCTCCAGAACGCGAGTTCAGGATGTTAGACGCGGCGCTATCTCGCTCGGTGAGTCCAGCCGCAAAGATAACTAACGCTATGGCTTGTCTCCAAAGCAAACCTGATTTGCATCCTCATTGTTGACGCCTCTAGCGCCACTCTTATGCGTCTGGCGTGATATTTAAATAGACATCTTCTTTCTCGTGTAGAAACACGGCTATCAATTTAGTTTACGTAATACAACTCTTCCCTGGTGTTGCGGTTTTTTCCCGCCAGTGCTCTTCATAAGTGGACACAGTTATGAGATACGCTTTGAGTTGAGGTATCATCTACTAGTAGGTCATAATGATATGGATCAGTAGAGAATACTTGACTTCCCTCTCTTAACGTAAACGTTTTCCATTTACTCTGCTCTTGAATTCCCTGTGTGTCAGTATCCGCAGGGGAAGCTGAGGCGAGAGGGAGCGAAGGAGGGAGCGATTATAATGCTACGAGTGTGAGTGAGTGCGGCGCTGGAGTGACGGACGCCCGGCGTAGCGCGGTTTTGCGGCGGCCCTCCGACCAGGCTGTGCTGACGGCGGGGAGCGTTATGCAGATGTGGATAACGGCCCGCCTCGGACGGCGATGAATAAATATGAGTGCCGCCGCCGCCATCGCTCGCAATCCGAAAACTTCCGCTGCGCGCCAGGGAATCTTTGTCGATGCGCGAACAGCCGAAATGGATGGAGACTGACTCGGTGGTCGTGGATGGAAAGAAAAAGAAGACTGGGATCTAGATTTAATGTTCCGTGGACGACGAGGTTACTGGGTCACAAGTGTGGGCAAGGTAATAGGAATGCCCCTTTCAAAAGAGACACCGTGGATTCGCCCTAATCAGTTTATGAAATCTGCAGGAAACTGGAATCGGCATGATCGGACGGGGAATTAAACCTCGCTGCTCCGAATACCTGTACGAAGCCTTAATCACTGCGCCACCTCGCCCGGTGCGCAGTAGTATTACGCTCGCATATTTTCACATTTCTGGAGACCGAAAATCTAATCTGCAGAAATCAACATGGATTCCCGAAATAACGATAATTTGAAACCCAGCTCGCTCTGTTCGTCCACGAGACCGAGAAGACAGTAGATATCGGCGCGCAGGGAGCTGCCGTTTTACTTTAGTTCCGTAAGACCTTACATATAGTTCCGGACTGCTACCTAATGAGCGAAATGCGAGCGTACTGAATATCAGACCGACTATATGACTGAGCTGAAGAATTTCTAGTTAACAGAAAACAGCATATCATTCTCAATGGAGAGAACTCCTCAGACATACAAGTAACTTAGGGCGTACCTCAAATCTGTGTTATACGTCCATTACGTTCTACAATATATATAAATAACATATTACACAACATCGTTAGTTCCAGAGGCTTTTCGCGGATGACGCTGTTGTACACAGAGAAGTCACAACGCTAGAAAATTGTAGCTAGATGAAGGAAGACGTGCAGAGGTTCGATGTTTGGTGCAGGGAGTGACAATTCACTATCAACATAAACAAATATAATGTATTGCTTATGCATAGACGAAAAGCCCCATTATTGTGTGATTACACGATCGCAGAACTATCACTGGAAGTAGTTAGTTCTGTTGTGTCGGTATCTGGGCCGACACCGTGAAGTTGAGATGGCTGAAAATGCACGCTAGACTAACGCAGACGGGCGTGATGTACTGGAACAGGATACGTAATTAATGTTAGGAAGAAAAGTACGGAGCAGGATTAATACTTATCTTTAATATCATTGTGGTACATCGATCTTGACGATACACAGGAGACTTTAAGTTCAATCACTGTATGGCTAATGCGCCTTGCTAGTTCGTAGCCATTAACTTAGCTGATGGCTATTCTGTCTCTCGGCTAATGAGAGAGAAAGGCTTCGTACATCTGGTCGGTAGCTAGGTTCTCGTACAACTGGGCGGTAGCTAGGTTCTCGTACAACTGGGGCGAGTGCTCTCTCGTATCACGAGACCTGCCTTGGTGGTGGCGCTAGGTCTGCGATTACACAGTGGCGACACGCGGGTCCGACATGTACTAAATGGACCGCGGCCGATTTAAGCTACCACCTAGCAAGTGTGGTGTCTGGCGGTGACACCACAAGTTCCACAAAATATCTAGGATTGATTTAAAGTGGAATGACCACATAAAACTGATCACAGGACATGCAGATGCCAGACTGAGATTCACTGAAGGAATCCTCAGGAAATGTAGTCTGTCAACAAAGGGCCATTGACATTTGACCGTTACTTGAGTATTGCTCATCAACATGGGATCTGTACCGGGTAGGCTGATAGAGGAAATAGAGGAGATCCAAAGAAAACCAGCGCTTTTCGCTTTTTTTTGGTCATCAGTCTTCTGACTGATTTGATGCGACCGGCCACAAATTACTCTCATGTGTCAACCTCTTCATCTCAGACTAGCACTTGCAACCTACATCCCCAATTATTTGCTGGATGCATTCCAATTTCTGTCTTCCTCTACAGTCTTTGCCATCTACAGCTCCCTCTAGTACCATGGAAGTTATTCCCTCATGTCTTCTCCTTATCAGTGTTTTCCACAGACTCCTTTCCTCTCCGATTCTGCGCAGGACCTCCTCATTCCTTACCTTATCAGTCCACCTAATTTTCAACAATCATCTATAGCACCACATCTGAAATCCTTCGATTGTCTTCTGTTACAGTTTTCAGACAGAAAATGTTTCACTACCGTACAATGTTGTACTCCAGACGTACATTCTCAGAAATTTCTTCCTCAAATTAAGGCCGATATTTGATATTAGTAGACTTCTCTTTTCCAGGAATGCCCTTTACGCCAGTACTACTTTGCTTTTGATGTCCTCCTTGCTCCGTCCGTCGTTGGTTATTTTACTGCCTACGTAGCAGAATTCTTTAACTTCATCTTCTTTGTGGCCATCAATCCTAATGTTATGTCTCGCTGTTTTCATTTCTACTTCTTCTTATTACCTTCGTCTTCCTTCGATTTACTCTCAAACCATACTCTATACTCATTACACTGTTCATTCCGTTCAGCAGATCATGTAATTCTTCTTCACTTTCACTCAGGATGTCATCAGCGAATTGTATCGTTGATATCCTTTCGCCTTGAATTTTAATTCCACTCCTGAACCTTTCTTTTATTTCCATGATTGCTTCCTCGATGTACAGATTGAACAGTAGGGATGAAAGGCTACAGCCTTATCTTACACCCTTTTTAATACGAGCACTTCGTTCTTGGTTGTCCACTTTATTATTCCCTCTTGACTGTTGTACATATTGTATATGACCCACCTTCCCCTACAGCTTACCCTTACTTTTTTCAGAATTTCGAACATCTTGCACCATTTTACCTTGTCGAACGCTTTTTCCAGATCGAAAAATCCTATGAACGTGTCTTGATTTTTCTTTAGTCTCGCTTTCATTATTAACCGCAACGTCAGAACTGCCTTTTTTTTTTTTTTTTTTTTTTTTTTTTTATCTCCTCTGATGGAGGAGGGCGGGCTGTTTGAGGGCATGCTGGCGTCCCTTTTCAGCCGTTTGGTTTTTACATGTTTATTTTTATTTGGTACAATTTATTTTTACTGCCTCTCCCATGCCTTTACTTTTCCTAAAACAAAACTGATCGACATCTAGCGCATGCTCAATTTTCTTTTCCATTCTTCTGTATATTATTCTTGTTAGCAACTTGGATGCATGAGCTGTTAAGCTGACTGTGCGTTAATTCTCGCACTTGTCAGCACTTGCCGTCTTCGGAATTGTGTGGATGATTCTTTTCCGAAAGTCAGATGGTATGTCGCCAGACTCATACATTCTACACACCAACGTGGATAGTCGTTTTAGTTCCATTTCCCAAATAATTTTAGAAATTATGATGGAATGTTATCTAACTCTTCTGCCTTATTTGACCTTAAGTCCTCCCACGTTCTAATACTGAATCCCCTATCTCTTCTAAATCGACTCCTGTTTCTTCTTCTATCACATCAGACAAATCTTTCCCTCATAGAGGCTTTCAGTGTATACTTTCCACCTATCCGCTCTCTCCTCTGCATTTAACAGTGGAATTCCCGTTGCACTCTTAATGTTATCACCCTTGCTTTTAATGTCTCCGAAGGTTGTTTTACTTTCCTGTAGGCTGCGTCTGTCCTTCTGACAATCATTTCTTTTTCGATGTCTTCACATTATCCCTTCAGCCATTTCGTCTTTCTGCACTTCCTATTTATTTCATTCCTCAGTGGCTTGTATTTCTGTATTCCTGAGTTTCCCGGAACATTTTTGCACTTCCTCCTTTCATCGATCAATTGAAGTATTTCTTCTGTTACCAATGGTTTCTTCGCTGTTTCCTCTTTGTACCCACGTTTTCTTTCCCAACTTCTGTGATGGCCCTTTTTAGATATATCAATTCCTATTCAATTGTACTGTCTACTGAGCTATTCCTTATCGCTGTATCTGTAGCCTTGGAGAACTTCAACTGTATCTCGTCATTCCTTAGTACTTCCGTAGCCCACTTGTTTGCGTATTGATTCTTCCTGACTAATGTCTTAAATTTCAGCCTACTCTTCATCACTACTATATTGTGATCTGAGTCTACGTCTGCTCCTGCGTACGCATTACAATCCACTATTTGATTTCGGAATCTCTGTCTGATCATGTTGTAATCTAATTGAAATCTTCCAGTATCACCCGGCCTTTTGCAAGTATACCTCCTCTTCTTGTGATTCTTGAAAAGAGTATTCGCCGTTATTAGCTGAAACCAAGCCCAGATTCTCCTGTAACCTTTTCTTCTACTCTTTCTCCTACAACTGCATTCCTGTCCCCCATGACTATTTGATTTTCATTCCCCTCTACATACTGTATTACCCTTTCAATATCCCCATCAACTTTCTCTATCTCTTCAGCTTGCGACGTTGGCATGTATACCTGAACTATCGTTGTACGTGTTGGTTTGCTGTCGATTCTGATAAGAACAACCCTGTCACTGAACTGGTCCCAGTAACATACTCTCTGCCCTACCTTCCTATTCATAACGAATCCTACTCCCGTTATACCATTTTTTTTCTGCTGTTGATATTATCCCGTACTCCTCTGACCAGAAATCCTTGTCTTCATTCCGCTTCACTTCACTGACCCCTACTATATCTAGATTGAGTCTTTGCATTTCCCTTTTCAGATTTTCTAGTTTCCCTACCACGTTCCAGCATCTGACATTCAGCGCCCCGACTCGTAGAACGTTGTCCTTCCGCTGATTATGCAATCATTTTCTCATTGTAACCTCCCCCTTGACAGTTCCCTTTTCGGAGATCCGAATGGGGGACTATTCCGGAATCTTTTGCCAATGGAGAGATCATCATTACACTGCTTCAATTACAGGTCACATGTCCTGTGGATACACGTTACATGTCTTCAATGCAGTGGTTTCTATTGCCTTCTGCATCTTCATGCCGTTGATCATTGCTGATTCTTCCGCCTTTAGAGGCAATTTCCCACCCCTGGGACAAGAGGTGACCTGAACCTCTGTCCGCTCCTTCTCCCTCTTTGACAAGGCCGTTGACAGAATGAGGGTGAGTTCTTATGCCGGAATCTTCGGGCGCCAATGCTGATTATTAATCAAAACTTAAGCAGTGGCGGGATTCGAACCCAGAACCGAAGACGTTTTGATTATGAATTAAAGACCCTACCCCCTTTTTTCTTTTTTTTCTTTTGTTAAATCTCATTTTGTTCGCTATCGTTCGTTGCATCTGCTCGGGGCGGACGTCGTAAGGCATCCGTTCAAGTTCGTTGTTGATCGATTAACTCAGTTTTTTTATTTTTTTTTTATTACAGAGGGCAACCAACCCTCTGACCGAACACGCTGAGCTACCATGCCAGTGATTCACTTTTGTTCGTTGCATCCTCTCTGGGCGGACGTCGTAAGACATCGTTTTAAGTTCGTTGTTGATCGATTAACTCAGTTTTTTATTACAGAGGGCAGCTAACCCTCTGACCGAACACGCTGAGCTACCGTGCCGGCATTTTTTTTGTTCTTTATTGTTCGTTCTATTTGTTCGGGGCGGACGTTCCATGACACCCTTTAAGTACGTCGTTGATCTATTGAGTGTTTTTTTTTTTTTTTTTTTTTGTTACGGAGGGCGTCTAACCCTCTGACCGAACACGCTGAGCTACCGTGCCAGCTTAAGATGGAATCGTACCCCTAGACCAACGAGCCCTGTGACTTAGTGAGTTTCGCTACAGGTTCATTTAATATGCACAAGAACGACTCGGAGATGATCACCCGATTCCAGTGGCGAACGTTGCAAGAGAGGCGCTGTGCATTTCGGCGTAGTTTACTTTTAAAGTTTCGGGAACATATATTCTTAGAAGAGTCTACAAATAGTTGCTTCTGATGAACCCTATTCATCGAAGAAACTTTTATAAGTATTACTATATTAACAAAATGGAACTCAAGTATAATGTCCTTGGATGAATATCCAAACAGTGTCATACAACAGATATGTGTTTCCTATGGCATTGTCTATGATGACCTTTGGTTCGTAGGGCGCTCAATCTGCCGTCGTCAGCGCCCGTACAAAGTCCCAATTTTTACACAGTCCAATCTACCCACTGTCACAAATGTTGATGAAATGATGAGGACAACGCAAACACCCTGTCCCCGAGCAGAGAAAATTCACAACAAGGCCGGGAATCGAACGCTGGGCCCCGCGATCCGGAGGCAGCAATGCTAGGCACTAGACCACGAGCTGCGCACAACGTTGTCTGTGATGGCCCAATATGACGAATCCCAAAGTTGTGGTTGGTGTTGACGTGAAGTCCTGGAACGTTAGTTAGGCCGATGTTGCCTGCCTGTGACGACTGACGTGTTGCTGGTACACACCAGAACGAATTGGACAGGATATTCTGGCGTGGAGCACTGAGTCGAAGGTGTTGTACGACCAACTAGTAGCGCTAGAAATGAACAGCTGATGCCGCCGAATGGAACTGCTGGTCCTGTCTATTTGAGGCGTAGAGCGTAATTGACTTCGCACGATCCGGCGCTAAAGTCAGGAGACGATGTATGTCAGTGTGTCTCTGAGGTGGCCGTAGATCTGTGTGCAGTCCCATGGTTGCTGCCAACTTTGGAACGTTTACTGTCTTGTGACTCGGCGTGCTATCGATGGACAACGCTACCGCATAAAATGAAACGTTAGGCATTTCATGTGATCCGTAATACAAAAAAACAGGCGAGGCACCAATGAAGAATTAGCCGAATGGGGCAGATGTGATGTACATGCAGTCAAATAAATGTATGCAATTTACAATTTCAAGAGAAAGAGCTCCCCAAATTGACAGGAAACCAATAACGCGTTGGTCCACCTCTGGCCCTTATGCAAGTAGCTATTGGGGTTGGCGTTGATCGTAGGGTAAGTGGATGTCATCCTGAGGGATATCGAGCCAAAGTCTGCCCAAAATCCCGAGCTGGTTGGAGGGCTCTACCCACAGAGCTCCAAACGTTCTCTACTGTTGGCCAATGCAGGGTTTGGCAAGCACGAAGACAAGCAGTAGAAACTCTCGTCGTGTGCCTGTGCGTCTTGCTGAAATGCAAGTCCAGGATGATTTGCCTTTGAGGGGAAAGAAAATGGGGCGTAGAATATCGTCGACGCACTGCTGTGCTATAAACTTGTAGCGAATGACAACCCAAGGGCTCCTCCTACGAAAAGAAATGGAATCACAGACTATCACTCCTGGTTGTTGGGCCATATGGCAGGCGACAGCGAGGTAGGTTTCCCACCGCCATTGGGACATCTCCAGAGTCCCCTTTCTGTGAGCCACCTCTTAATGGTCCTTGTAGTCACTGAAGCACCAGTTACACATCGGATCGACGATAATGATGAATCCGTGTCTCTGACTGCCTCTCGTCCTCACATTCTGTCATCTGTCTAGGTCGACTGCTTGTTGGCGCTATGTTCGACCATGGTTCACCCATTCCTGCCAACAACGTAGAATACTGGCATGGCTTGTATTCAAATGTCGAGCGAATCGCCGATTACTCCAATCGGTTTCTTTGAGCCCAACTACACGTCCTCTCTCAAATGCTGTCACTCGCTTGTATTGTTCGCACGTCTGTTTGCGAGGCATGCTTACTGTCCAACTGAGTATACGGGATGAAATTCGCAGACACTTTATGCCCTGGTATTGACATGTCCCCAGTTTATTATCCTCGGCAGCTGCGCGGTGAGACTGCTCCGCAGCGCCACACATTCATCCATCGGTTGCGAAAGTTTACAGTTTAGGTTTTTCCGTTTGTACCTATATGAATATTAATTTGTGACGAATCTGCAAAACTCCATCATGGTGCGTCGTTCTCTTTGCCTGAGAATGTATTTGTACGTAAATGTAAATGCGATACTTGATATCTAAATTAGCACTTGTAAGGTGGCAATGGCCTTACACCTTACGTGAGTCCATTTAACGTGACACTTTACGTTTTGTTGAAGTAATACTCTAAATTACGGTGTAGGAAATCTATGTGGAAACGCATCGGCACGCGAGAATTCCGCGATTTGAAATTATGAGATTTTGCGGAAAGGCAGTATGCGAGACAGAGCTCGGCTACCTCCCCGCCTAGCCGCTGAAGGCCACAGCCTAACGGTATGAATGGTGAACTGGGGGATTTCTGTAATCCGTTTAGAGAGGCCACATCGGTCGCCAACCTCTGAAGGACGTGCGGCTGCAGATGTTCAAGTGTTTACCAAAACAGAGCAGTGGATAGCTGGACGGGCTTTCCTGTGCATGCTCTCGCCTATGTCCCACTAATTTTACGCCTCCGAGTAACTCAAGTGGGACAGGCCAGGAGTTCCGAATAACAAACTTTCAATACAAGAATCTGTGTTCGCTACGACGGGGAATTTTGCCGGGAAAATCTCGAGTGGTCGGTCTTTTGGGAGAAAACTTCCAGTAAACGTGTTATTGCCCACAGCTGTGGTTCCCAAATGGCTCTGAGCACTGTGGGACTTTACAGCTGTGGTCATCAGTCCCCTAGAACTTAGAACTACTTAAACCTAACTAACCCAAGGACATCACACACATCCATGTCCGAGGCAGGATTCGAACCTGCGACCGTAGCAGTCGCACGGTTCCGGACCGCGCGCCTAGAACTGCGAGACCACCGCGGCCGGCGCTGTGGTTCTTCCCAGCCGGCGAGGGCGGAGTTTACTTGCGAAATTTTGTAGAAGTAAAAGAATGGTGGAAAAGAGTACTGTTCCCAGGCCGTACATTGATCGGCACTGGCAAACTGGGTATTTTGAGAGCTTCTAGTGATGTGATTCGCTCGGTAAAAGTTAAGGGGAGAAAACAAAGGTGAAGAGAGATCTTGCTGGACTCTCGGTAATGGTCTTCCGTTCTGGGCTCTCGTACTGAGAGGATGTTAGCCAAGTCGTCTCCCGTCTTGGTCTTTCGTTCTGAGTGGACGTTAGCCGCTCCAGCTCTTTGCTGCCGGGAAGGTCGTTGCAAATAAAGAAGTTTACGGACAGCGGTCTGTTGTCCGAGTGGTGTAGGAGTGTACTTTCCGAGACGTCACACGCCAACCGCACAGCCGCGCTGTCGCCGTCGGAGACCGCCGCTGCAGCAGGAACATTGCGGTGAGATCGCTCCCGCTTCGGCCTGTGTTAGGAGTAACGTTAAATAGTTGGATCAAGTGCAATTGCTGTTTCCACAGAGGTTTCAAGGTACTTTTGGGTGTAGTGGTTCTTTGTATTTTACGTTTTGTGTCGATGTCAGCCCGTCAGCCAAGTTGTAAGAGATCGCGTTTTGGACAAATTTTAACACAGTTCACTTCCAATGCCAGATAGGAGAATAATTTGTAAATTGTTTATTGTCTTTTATTCAGCATTGATCTGAAGGTTATAATAAAATTATTGTGATTCAGTAGAGCCTTTACTTTCAGTAGTTGATCCTGAATTCACCCTTTTGCTTTATTTTATTTTTGTGTATGTGTTTGATGTCATTGAACACCGTAAGTGTTCGTGATCGGTCATGTTTGGAAATAAAAACGGGTGTGATTTATCGTCAGCGCTACCACCGCAGATTAATTAGGGATGACAGGGCCACATCTAAACCTAGCGTTATCCATTTTTGCGTACAGTTCCACTCCCAATTTCTCTGTAAGTTGTTTGTCAGGGGCGAACACACGCAAAAAGCGGACAAGCAACGGGTGTGGTGTTACACACTGATAAGAAAAAGACTCACGAACATAGAGTTTTCTTTGCTGTTGGTTGAGTAAAATACACAGATTTTAATAGTATTTAAATTATTTTCGCTGAAAATAATTTAGAGACCAGCTATGTTAATTATTTTATTATCTTAGTCTGTAACCAGTAATCACAACCAAAGTACTACGCTGTCCAGTAAGACTTTTCCACAGAGACAGGTTTGACTAAGGATCTTTTCTAACACATTATCAGTGAAATTCAAACATTTTTAACGATTACATCGTTCCGATTTGCCAACCAACATAGAGTCGTCACGGACAGCTATCTGCAAGCAGCATTGGAGCGTATTATTGCAAAATACTCATTACTTGTACTTGAATTCATTTTAATTTCAAAGCTGATGAGCTTAATTTCCGCAGACATGGATGCTATTTTAAAGTTAGCCTAAAACAGAAGTTTACGATTAATGTCGGTGTTATGTCCTGTGTGTTTTGGGAATACTCATTGCACACTGAGGTTCCTTGTTATCATTTATTTTCGGAACTGAGCGTTGGAGAAACACTGGATACTTCGAGCTGAGGTACATTTCTGTAAGACGGAATCTGATCTGGTCTATCAGCCGGACTGGTACGATGTTTTGTACTTAGCGGAACCACTGCACCTTTCGCCAAAAGGGTATACCATTCACACTTCGCAAAGCATATATTAAGTCGAGGAGACGTCGGGAACATTTGGTAAGTTATTATTTGATTGCAAGTGAGTACTGGCAGTGTGTTGTGTTTGGCATCATTAAAACTGTTAGGCACATTGCGCTCAGGGAAGATTTGGTACTGTGGTCGACTTTAGTGTTGCTAAGAAGCAAAACTTACTGTTTTTAAATTTCTTCAAAGTGACACCTAACGAGGCAAACAGGGCAAGTTCCATCTCCCGATTTCCCAGAAATCATCTAAGTGAAAGATGGATAAGATGTCTCAGCTTATCCGTAGATACTAGGCCGTTTCCGAGAAAGCGACGCTCAAAGTTTCCGCCGTAGTTGACAAGCCTTCTACAGGCGATGAGTTACACCGTAGCAGTGGCACAGTCGGTAGCGTCGCGCCTGCTCTTTTTCTGCGTCCCTTGTTGCAAACCTGGTTATTGTTTTTATTTTATTTATCTACGCAGTCCGTAGAAGATTACTGCGTGAATGTTTCTTATCAAAATAGGGGATACAAGAGCGTTTATTAATTTTAAAACAGCAAATGGGTTTCATAATAATATCATACATAAGTTTTATATGTGTGTATGGTATTTTCCGGGGTTACATCTTTTTAAATTTTCTCTTATATTTGATTGTTACGTCAGTTCTTATATTAATTCTTACATTTCATTCTTATGTTTATTCTTCAGAAAGATTGGGTGCATTCTCTTGGATGATACCGCTCATACGACCATTGGAAACATAGAAATTCTGAAAACCATGAGCATTGCGCAAAGGCAGGTTTGCCACAGTGACATTTCTTCGTACGAGTCTCACTCGGGAAAGAAACGTCGTTAACGTTGTGGAAGATTTCACGCTTCGGCAATAATTTCGTGGCAAGCCACGTATAACGGATCATTGACGCTTGTAACTGATTATGAATCAAGGTACACTACATTAATTTTACCGAAAACAGTTTGAAATAATGTTCTCATTCATGTACTGTTGTTTACTTGATTCGCCAGCCAGACAATTAGTAGACGAAAAAGGACAACGTTGTTCAACATACATTGGAAAACATTCGTGTAGTAATCTTCTACGGAGGTGGCTAGATAAATGAAATATATAAATAAAAACAACAACCGGGTTTCGAACACGGGACGCAAAACATGTGATGCCGCGATGCTAGCCACTGTGCAGCCGCTTTGGTTCAACTCATTACGCGCTGAAGGACACAGAAACTAATCCGAAAACTTTGACCGTCGTTTCCTCAGAAGCGGCTGAGTATGTACGGATAAGCCGAGACACGTTTTCGCTTATTTTTATCCATATTTCTCTGAGCGAAGTTTCTTGGATGTCGGGCGATGCCACTTGCCGTGTTCTACTGGAAAGTCGACACTGGAAAAAAACTACCTGCTACCAACGGTTCTTTCCCATTTCTCATAAGCAATGAATTCACAAAAATCGGAACGGGAGAGATGATACCCTTATGAGGTTCACTATCACATATTTAGGAAGACAGTACGAGATGGAATAGCATGAAACTTCATAGTTCCCTATAAAACTCTGCGCCATTTTGTTCTGCTTCCCCTCTCCGTGTGTTAAGGCACCGTGCTGCAGGGATTTCAATTTATACCAGGACTGCCGATACGTACCTGTAAAGAAACGGAAAATATGTTTATCAAAACTAGACATGATTGTCTTAGAGGGAATTTCGCGATCGTTCATTAAATAAAATATGGCGTTTCAGTCTTTGATCGCTATTCTTTATTTTCAATTACCGGTTTCGGGCTAGCTGCCCATCTTCATATCTGTTAGACGGAGTTAAAAATATAATTAATAAGAGAGATACAGTTAGTGATAGAAATATCTTAGTTTACAAAAAGAAATTCTGGAACGTATTAAATGCCAACATACCATATACTGCAGTTACAGAGTAACTTGTTCGTACAGAACAATCGGTTCGCTGTCATAAGTAAAGTAAATTTTAATCTGTTAAAACCTTATATCGCAGTTTTTATGAGTAACCTGATTGGTAACAGTAAAAAGTGCCCTCTGCCTATAAGAATTGTGCATCTGTTTTATTTCGGCGTATATATTAATGGCGAATATTCTTTAGAATAAAAGAATTTTTAAAGTAATAACATATGAATAATCTTTTTTTTCAGTGGACCATGGAGCGAAAAAATTTACACTAATTTAAAATTTCTTTATAAAGAAACATAAAATATAATTAAAATGTAGATATTCTTTCGAAAATGTGCGTTTCCTCTTCTTTGTTTTTATTTATGGAGGAGTGGATTTCCCTACGTCAGAACGTATACAACGCCACGGCGAGTCCTCTTCCGCCGCGCCCAATTCACCTCGCCGCCAGTACGCTGAGGGCCGTTCCGCTGTAGCTGTTTCTTACTGGGGCGTGCTGTTGCATTCAAGAGTAAGCCTAAAACAGTTCTTTAAAAATCTCATAATAACTCCTACGCATAAAATCGTTTTGCTCATTAAGTAGTTGGCCTGGGGTTTTTCTTTGATGAGCGTATATTTCAATCTCTTCGAGCACGTTGAGATAGAGACTTTTTGGAGCTGTATGTAGCGCCTCCATTTGTTCATTTATATTACTAACTTCATGTTTACTCTCTTTTACATGTGTTCCAAATGCTGTTCGATTGCTATGACTGCAATGTTCCCTGTATCGAATTTCAAAATTCCGCCCTGTTTGTCCTATATAATAACTGTCACATTCAGCGCATTTGATCTTATATACTCCGGAATTGTTGTATTTCATTTGTTTTGTCGTTGCTGGTTTATGTCTTAGTCTATGTGCCATTTGTCCTTCATTCTGAAATGCCACTGCGATGTTTTTTGGAAAGCATTTAGCAATTCTTCCCGACACACGCCCTTTGTATGTCAGGGTGACAAACTTCTTCTTAACTTTAATTTTCCTAGACTCGTTACTGATACCCACGGATTTGTTTTTGATCTTGTTGCGTAACTGTGTTATTTCGAAGCGGTAGTTAAAATCGTATGACTGCCCCTCGTAGCTGGGGGCGTGTGAAGAGCTGTGGCGCTTGTGCGTGCCCGTGAGCCCGCGGCGACGCCAGCTGGGTTCTGCGAGCGGCCGCGGTCGGCCCTAATTGTGTCGAGCTGCGGGCGTGAGTGAAGACCCTGGTCGGCTGCCCGCGAAGCCCTGCTGAGGCTCCGGTCTGGGGTCTGGGGTCGCGCGCCCATCGAGCGGCTGGCCAGCACACACGTGGCCGCCACACACTGCCCACGCACTACGTCCCGCTGAAGGCTCACTCACGCCGGACATGAGCGGAGCAAAAGGCGGCGTCAAACGGGGCCGCGATCTCACTAGAATGCACCTCAGATTTTTATGTTCCTTGTCGTTCCTTAGCTGCTTTTGTGTTGTTGTTATTCATAATATCTCCGTCTGTGCAGCTAAATAAAATGAACTCTAAATTTGCAATTACGGTTCCGCATCAGCTGTAGAATATTTCAGGACAAATGAAAATTGTGCCAGACCAAGACTCGAACTCGGACTTACTTCTCGTCGCGAGCGATCGCCTTGACAACAGTGGCTGCCCGGCACAAGTCTCGATCTGTCCTGGTGTCTGGGCCACTCCTGCAGGCGAGCTCGGACAGCCGACATTGTTAAAGACGACCGCTCGCGACAAGCGTGAAGTCCACGTTCCACTCCTGGTCCAGCAAGAATTTTCATTTATTACGAAATATTCTACAGCTGATGCGGAACCATAATAAAAAATTACGAGTTCGTTCTAAAATGAATGTTGCTGTTGATCGTCAACTTAGTGTCCCAGACACTGAACTACAATTAAATACAAGACTGTTACATTTAGCCCATACGCGTTTGCCTTCTACTTATCTGCGAAGTATTCTCGGTGGGTTGTAATACACGTTTGTTGCATGTATTCAGCATTCACCAGGCCTTCATCGACAAAATTTCAGACGTGCTAATATGCTCCAAAACAAGAAAAAAATTCTCATAAACATGGAATCTGAAACTTACCCATTGAATGTAAAGAAAGACTGTGGTCGTAAACTTCTACGTTATTTGACATAGAAGGAGCTGAGTAAAACTGAACGTACTTTTACACTTCTCTCTTAACTTATCCTGATCATTTCTAAACTGACACACAATATTTTAGCGCAACGCAGTCTGACTTTTAATAATCCCTACAAAAGAACAGCCCTGACTAACAATAACCTATCCTTCATGAATCACTTACCTCACCAAAATCTTCGTTACTCGAGCTACTGGAATACAGCGAGCGCCAATGCTGCCAGCTAAGTAAAAGATTCTAACTACTGAAGGCTCTAACTACTGATAGGCATATAGTTAGCAAATGAAAGATTTGGATAGAGAACAAACAATGTATTTACCTTAATAGTGTTTAAAAGTCATTTTATATATATATATATATATATATATATATATATATATATACGACAGATACACGTCCAGATCGTCCGCTCATATCAATCTCAAAACTCAGGCATCTCCCTCCCCACATCCACCACTGTTGGCGGCTCACCTCCAACTGCCCAACGCTACGGGTTGTTCACATACAACTGGCCAACACTACACTAGCGAATAATCCAACAATGAGTCCAACCAGCCATACACTGCACGCGGCGCAGTCTGCGATTTTAATACAGAACGCTACGTGGCGTCACCAACATAAAAACCTAAACAGCCTACTCAAAACTCTAAAATTCATACCTTAAGAGGTACGAGCACTTGTTCAACATCGCCAATTATTGAGTTCTAAAGTACACTACAAAAGCAGTTCCTGCGCATCCGAGCGCACACGAGTTCTACGTCCCGAGGGTTTCCGGTACTCTCCCCGCTTATCTGAGTCCAAAGCGCTCCACGAAATTATTATCATTCAGGCCTTTCGACCATTGAGAATGTAGAGTACAATGTAAGTCTCTTCATTGGTCATTTCCAGCTCCCACTTGTATCGTTTGTGTGAGGTGCTGCTTCCTGCGAACACTTTCAGAAATATCGCTGCAGCTGGTGTTGGAAAGCACTGGCCATCATGCCGAAGTCACAGGGCCTTGGACCGGACTCATATGCTAAGAGCACTGTGCACTTAGAGGAATCAGGGAAAGATCGTTACTTATACAAAATCAACTGCCTGGATCGCACTTTCTTTATCTAGAATATTGCGTAGCATGTTGTACATATACAAGGATACACATAACAATATCACAAGAAATTTTAACACTGTACACGTTATAATACAGTAGCATAATTTTGAAATTATTAAGTGAAAAATTTTTCTATGCTGCTTCTAATAATAGCAGTCCCTTCTTAAACATATTTAAATTGACCCTAGTATTATTTTCTCACTGCCCTTACTTGACACAGACAGTCCATTTTTGAAAACCATAGCAAAAACGTACAAAACATTAATCAAGATAATAACCAAATAATTTTGCTCCCTGCAATAGCATTTGGCGGTACATGTTTGCAAATATTTCAACACTGTTGATACATTAGACATTTAACAGCCCACTTTAAATTTTGTGTCGGAAGTGAACTGCCATAAAATCCAAGCACATGAAACACTCAAAAGGACTTCAATATCGAAGGCTGCCTATTACTGAGGTACGGCAGTCCATAATTGACAACATTTTACCACATTCAGACCATTCAGGCATACGTTCTTGCCCCAGTTTGGCAAGTATTTTATGTTTCCTACTCTGTATTTAAGGCATTCATACAAGGTTGGCGCCGGTGGCGACACCTACAACGTGCTGACATGAGGAAAGTTTCCAATCCATTTCTCATACACAAACAGCAGTTGACCGGCGTTGCCAGGTGAAACGTTGTTGTGATGCCTCGTGTAAGGAGGGGAAATGCGTACCATCACGTTTCCGACTTTGATAAAGGTGGATTGTAGCCTATCGCGATTGCGGTTTATCGTATCGCGACATTGCTGCTCGCGTTGTTCGAGATCCAATGACTGTTGGCAGAAATGGAATCGTTGAGTTCATTAGGGTAACACGGAACGCCGTGCTGGACCCCAACGGCCTCGTTTCACTAGCAGTCGAGATGACAGGCATCTTAGCCGCATGGCTGTAACGGATCGTGAAGCCACGTCTCGATCCCTGAGTCAACAGATGGGGACGTTTGCAAGACAACAACCATGCTGCGGTTACCTTGACGCTGCATCACAGACAGGAGCGCCTGCGATGGCGTACTCAACGACGAACCTGGGTGCACGAATGGCAAAACTTCATTTTTTCGGATGGTTCCAGGTTCTGCTTACAGCATCATGATGTTCGCATCCGTGTTTGGCGACATCGCGGTGAACGCACATTAGAAGCATGTATTCGTCATCGCCATACTGGCGTATCACCGGACGTGATGGGATGGGGTGTCATTGGTTACACGTCTCGGTCACCTCTTGTTCGCATTGACGGCACTGTGAACAGTGGACATTAGATTTCAGATGTGTTACGACCCGTGGCTCTACCCTTAATGCGATCCCTGTCAAACCCTACATTTCAGCAGAATAATGCACGACCGCATGTTGCAGGTGCTGTACGGGCCTTTGTGGATACAGAAAATGTTCGACTGCTGCCCTGGACAGCACATTCTCCAGATCTCTCTTCAACTGAAAACGTCTGGTCAATGGTGACCGAGCAACTGGCTCGTTACAATACACCAGTCACTACTCTTGATGAACTGTGGCATCGTGTTGAAGCCGCATGGGCAGCTGTACCTGTACACGCCATCCGAGCTCTGTTTGACTCAATGCCCAGGCGTATGAAGGCCGTTATTACGGCGAGAGGTGGTTTTTCTGGGTACTGACTTCTCGGGATCTATGCACCCAAATTGCGTGAAAATGTAATCACATGCCAGTTCTAGTATAATGCATTTGTCCAATGAATACCCGTTTATAATCTGCATTTCTTCTTAGTGTAGCTATTGTAATGGCCAGTAGTGTATTAATTTCAGAGAAAGAATTAAAAATGTATCAATGTCGCTGACTTCTATAAAGACTTCCTTGTCTTCTATAATGAAGAAAAGCGCATTACCTACAGGTCGGAGGAATCGTCTTTCTCTGCCGTCCGCAGCAGACACAGAAACGAGCAAACATGCGCCGTCCTGGTAGGACGTGTTGCAATACAAGCGCTCAGCGTTTACTGCTACAGATTTATCTTGCCAGTTGTACACCACGCACCCTCTTGAACGAACGCTGCAATGGCTTTGGTTTGTCGGAGCGGCGTGTTGAAGGAGCTAAGCTAGCCGGCAGCGCGGGGATCGCTTGGAAAGGGGGTGGTGAGCCTGTGAAATATCGCCGGCAGTCGGCGTCTCGGGGATGGCGGAGCTGGTGGGGGAGGTGGGCAGGTGGTGACTCAGGGAGCAGACGCCGTAGGGTCGTTTTATTAGTCGGCTTAGCGGCCGGCGGGAGTAATAGCACAAAGTGCGGCGGCGGTGGCGGCGGAGCCTACCGTCTGGAGCGTTTAATTTGGAAACTGCGGAGGTAGACGGACGCGGAATTTAATTAACGGCGCCGCGCCGGCACACGCAGATGCGGGCGTCGGGCGACGGACGTGCGTGCCACGCAGGCGAGGCTGGCTAGCCGGGCCCAGCCGCGGCTGGAGGGGGGCGCGTCCCTGCGGGCGGCGCCACGAACTGACGACGTAATTACGGCTTTATTGTCGTCTCCGCTGTCCTGCTGAGAGGCGATGTGTCTCTCAGGACGAGTGCCGGCGACTTGCTTCTAACCGCATCCGGCTATAAAAAATATGTGCACGCTCAGAGCTCAGAGGAAGATTTTGTTCTACGCTACAAATTGGTTTAAGGCCTTCAATGGTCGCACCGCGAACCTGGTTCGGTGACTACACGGTGAAAACCGTGCGTCCAGGCACATAGACGTCTCATAAAGGCCTCTTTCCTCTAAACTCACTCACTCACACACACACACACACACACACACACACACACACACACACACACAAATACACAAACATACAAACAAAATGTCTGCGAATTGCTTCAGCTGAGGGATGAAATCGATCCCATATTAATTTGATTCTGACTTCAACATCTCGAAGTTCTGAAAGAGGGTTGAAATGGTTCAAATGGCTCTGAGCACCAAGGGACTTAACATCTGATGTCATCAGTGCCCTAGAACTTAAAACTACTTAAACCTAACTAACCTAAGGACATCATACACATCCATGCCCGAGGTAGGATTCGAACCTGCGACCGTAGCAGTCGAACCGTTCCGGACTGAAGCGCCTAGAACCGCAAGGCCACTGCGGCCAGCCAGAAATGAAAGTTTTCATTAAAACAACCGGTTTTCGGTTATATAGGTTTTTATCCACTCCCGCTTCACTTGAATGTTAAAACCGCTCAAAATTACGTGTTTCTGAAATAACAGAATTTCGATTTTTTATTCCTATTATTCCCTCTAGTAAACGTAGAAATCGAACAAATATTGAAAAAATTTGACTCTCTCATTTCCATGGTATAAAGAATAAAAATATTAAATTAAGTAGACAAATAAAAGGAAACTTAGTCCGCCCACCATTCACTACATTTATCAAAAAATGATGTGATCAAATTCTACAAAAAACCACCAGTTCTCTCAAACCGATTCTAACTTTTTGAAAGTCTCGTCAAGCATCATGTTGTAATCGGGGGTCAAACAGCATTTGGGCATTACGAGCAGTCAGTGCTAAGAGGTGAAAACTGAGGTTAAAGAACTCTGTTAATCGCAATCATTTGTACGTTTTCCAGGGCTATAAGCAGATAGAGGCACATTATGTGTTCACAGCCCGCTGATCAATTACTTTCTACTTTTGTTGTATACTATGACTGAAGTGTGTTTAAGCTTTTAATTTATTATTCTTACCATAGCTTCCTTCCTCTTCACAGAAATGACAAGCAAATCTCTGATCTTCAAAAGGAAATTAAGTATTGTACTTCATTGCTACGTCACTCTATAAAAGTACTTCCAGACTAGGGTTGGTGCCATTCCGCAATAAAACGGTCATCAGGTGACAACAGCGAGAAGATGCCTTATAGACGAGGTGGGGGGTGGAGTCTCGCACACTACACGTACACGCTCACCCTAAGCCACGACAAAAAATGGTTCAAATGGGTCTGAGCACTATGCGACTTAACTTCTGAGGTCATCAGTCGCCTAGAACTTAGAACTAATTAACCTAACTAACCTAAGGACATCACACACATCCATGCCCGAGGCAGGATTCGAACCTGCGACCGTAGCGGTCGCTCGGCTCCAGACTGTAGCGCCTAGAACCGCACGGTCACTCCGGCCGGCTAAGCCACGACATATAGCAAAACGGGCATTGTTGTCTCAGCAATGTTGTACCAATTCTTATGCCGTGTATTTGTTGCTCGTTTCTGTCGGCATCGTTATTAAAAAAGGACTGATAGCTTTCCCCATTTTTAATGATAATGCAAATTCCAAACCAATGCCAATTTTACGTTACAAATTAATCCTTTTGTAAGATAGGCTTTTTGAAAATGAAAAAAATTTTATCACTGCTGCTATCAATAATTGATATTTCATTTTTTACTCAGTTATCAGCAAAGAACAAAACCGCGTGTTATAACCGAGACCAGACAAATACCGAAAAATACCGGTTATTCACAACTAAAATACAGGTGTCGATTTTTCCCATCCCTATCCTGAAGCGGAATAATGACTACAAAATAAAATATACCTTCAGTGGTGAGTGTAGGTATCTTTTATTTTGTAGTCATTATTTATTCTGTAAATGAAAAACATACAGCATTTGTATATTATTTTGCAATAATTATTACGATTTCTATTTTTTTTCAAGGCTCTACATGTCACGAATTTAAAACTACAGTGAAAGTCCGATGCACTTTGCTAAGATATGTTGTGAAACGTGTCTAGTATAATTGTCGATCGCGTCACCTCGCACTTCTCAGTTCTGAGGGCAGAACGAGTATGTAAAGATGCCTAGACGAACAGTCTCCCACCAGTTGTGAAGTGTGTGGTGTCATTCGATTTCTTTGTATGGAGGAGTTCTGCCTGATTTCATGCAGGCCACATAACTCAACTCTCGCGCATGAAAGCAAAATGCGGCAAGGGAGCAAAAACTTCGAAGAAGGACGTACAGACGCTGAGAACACAGTAGTCAGGGAAGGAACGAGGATCAGCCGATGACCTTGTTCAGCGAATGGGTCAGGCTATTTCTAAAAATCGTTGGTTCAGAATTTCTGTGTTGAGTGATTCGCTCCCGACCGTTTTGGCACACACAACGAACTGCAGACCAGAGCAGAGAA
Source organism: Schistocerca piceifrons (assembly GCF_021461385.2). NCBI lineage: Eukaryota > Metazoa > Arthropoda > Insecta > Orthoptera > Acrididae > Schistocerca > Schistocerca piceifrons. The sequence goes on along the minus strand of NC_060138.1, from coordinate 635,059,920 downwards.
TTGGCTGAAAGCACAGGCGACTGCCTTCCGTGACGAGGTTATTAGAAAGTTGGTACCTCTCTACAACGATTGCCTGAGCCGGAATAACGACTGCGTAGAGAAGTAGCTCGAAGCTGTAGCTAACTGGTGTAAATAAAACATTTCCGATTTTTTGCTGTGGTTTCCATTTAGCGACTGATCACACCTTCTAGGAAAAAAAGAAAAAATCCTGGTGTATAAGAAACCCGTTTTCGGCTGTTAGGTCATCATCAGGTAGAAAGATAAATTGGGTATTCAAGATCTTAAAATAGCTGCTAGACTCTTTGGATAGCTACACCTACATCAAAATCTTTGATTTCATAAAATTCAGAACTAGACATACTTGGTGATTATAGTTAAAATTCAGGTACTCACACATGTCCAGTGAGGGTTGTAATTACCGTATGGCAGCGAAACCTTATAGATATTCTAATGCATTAATGCGGAACCGATTTACGCCGAGAAAAAAAAGAGAAACAGTTCCAATCAGGCGCTGGACAGCATCTCGTCGACGTCTCTGGTGCTCATAGAAATACAGAAAATTGTTGATCGCACAATTATTTATTAAGCGTTACGTGTCAAAAAAAGGTTCAAATGGCTCTGAGCACTATGGGACTTAACTTCTGAAGTCATCAGTCCCCTAGAACTTAGAACTACTTAAACCTAACTAACCTAAGGACATCACATACATCCATTCCCGAGGCAGGATTCGAACCTGCGACCGTAGCGGTCGCGCGGTTCCAGACAGCAGCGCCTAGAACCGCTCGGCCACCCTGGCCGGCCGTTACGCGTCAGACTATATTGGTTTTATGTTTGTATTGTATCACACCAGTTATTGTTTACAGTTCTTTTCTGTTTTGATTATTGATTAAAGGCTACCTCTGCAACGTTTTTTACGATGTTACCTAACGACGCGCTTTGCATGCTGTTCGTATGTGTTTCTCATCTATAAAAGTAGCAAAAATGTTTTTGCCAAATTTGTTCACGAGTTGCTGACATGCACTTAGTCGCATTTTAGAGAAGCTTGTAAAGTTACTCTTTGACATGCTTCCTTTAATCGCTGCTAGCACCACCTACTGGTCATCGTTTACTTCTTTGGTAGTTCAATCGCTACACCCAGTTTGGCACTGCTTCTACTCGATAATCGACGGCACTGTCAAATGCGGCAGACCAGCTGATATAAAATCATTGTGACAAAAATTAAAAAACAATTAATTTTTGTGACAATAATTTTATATCAGCTGGTCTACCTCATGTATCGTTACATCCAAATGGTTTATAAATGTTAATCTATTTCAGATCCGATGGTGGCACCTTTAGTGTGCTGAGGCCGGTTATCCAGTAAAAAGTATTTAAGCGATCTTGACTTTTGAATTATTTCTATTATAAAAGGTCTGTAAACAGTATGTAGTTTTTGAACTGTATTCTTTTCTATTTTCTACCATTTGATTTATATGAGCAGGACCTTCCTTTAAGGCAATATGTTCATTCTTCAAATGATGTTCAAACTACGAAGTTTCTCATTCTCTTTACTGGCATATTCTCACATACAAATGGGTGCTGAAAAGTAATGCCTCGGAATTTTTTATGTGAAAACTCGTGAAGCTTTTTGAACACAACAAAGTTAACTAGCATTTTACATATTTATTTCCTCATGTATACGCATTTATTTCTCAACGTAGTCAGCCTGGCGACGATCACATTTCTCCAGCGAGAGACCAGTTTGTTGATACCGTCACTGTGGAAAGTTTGACTTTTTAGAGCCACATCCTCACCTGATTGCACCACTTCTTCCCCATCACAGTGAAGTACTCGAAAGTGTGCTTTAAGTTTTGTAAAAAGATGAAAATCGGATCAAGGCTGGACTGCATGGAGGATGATCGATGACAGTGAACCGTAGGCTTTAGATTGTCATAGACGTCGCAGCCTTCGTGTGTGGTCTGACATTGTCCTGCTGAAGGAGACGGAGCTCCACTTGTGGCACCTTTTCTGCTGTTAGAAACTCGATTACTGCACGCTGTTTCTCCCGCACCTACATTGTTACGTTACAGGGAGCCATGTTACACGCTACAATACGAAGCTGTCTAGAGGCATGAGGATTGGAACTCACGTCAACGAAGCACAGAAGTCGACCGAATAATATACATAACATGTAATACCTCAACCGGAATTGAAAGCAGAATAAAAAATTCCGAGGCATTACTTTTCAGCACGTCCTCGTATGTTCTGTACCGTACTTAAGAGAGTTATACCACTACAATTTCGACAATCGGCTCTTGATCCTTTTTCTCGTTAGTTTATGCCTAAACGTCTGTTATTTTCGCCAGCACGACGATCCTGCACAGGCTACAGAAAACAAAGTTCCTGTAACATTTCTGCCTGATGGTGAGCCTGGAGTGACCTGAAAACTTGTTAGTGGCGCAACAAAACTTACCAAATTAAAAAGAAATGAGTGGTTTTATATAATCTATATTATAAAATGGCTGTTCCGGTTCATTGTTCATGGTCTGGAACTCCAGTTGCAGGTTGCCTTGCTAACTGCTTCCAGGGACAACAAAACTTGTTTTTCAATAATTCGCACAATAATGTTTGACCGAATTTCAAAATTTAAAATGGTGCCGTAATCCATTCATTAGAAGCTATAATATTATGTTAGTGGTTTAACACAATAACATCCGTATTAATGTTAGAAACTGAATATATCTCTTGAAGCATTGTAAATGACTGCGGCAAATACCCAAGTTACAGTCATCCCGTATTTGATAAAAAGCACTTAGTGACTTGCAACAAGTTTTTCATATAATTTCGAACTTTTATGGAACTTCTCCTCACTGGAACATCTACAACATCATGAAAGGGAAAAAGTTACTGCTTACTACATTTTCGCTGTTCATGTAACAAATTTGTCGCGTCAGGCATGAAAGTCTAATTTATTGTTTCTTTATTACTAAGTCTATTTACAACACATTTTGCAGGTAATATCCACAGATGCCACTGAAGGTACCAGGAAAATTATATGATTGTATTACACATAGTTCAAGAATAACCTCTTCATTCCTTATGTAACATATATGCTACGTCGAAATTTTATTTTTTTCTATCTCAGGAAGTAAACCGAGCTTGCTGTGGCTAATTGTAACATATTTTACACCATGTGCTTTCACTTCATCACTTGTTTTCCGTCGCTGCATGTGGCGAGTAGGTTGCACCATATGATTAAAAAAGTGTTCATCACAGTGGCAGCACCTCTTCGAAAAATATAAGTAATTTCTGTTTGTTTTTAGTAATTTTGGACTAGAATGCACTTAGACCCTGCTGTAATACGTAGTAAACCTTACACTAATGAATAAGTGATTGCTAATTTCATCACAACAATATAGCGATATGTTGTTTTCGGTGTGGCTCTAGGACTACATTTAAAAACTGCTCATATTTTCACATTAATTTTCATATCTTTTAGGTGTTTAATATTGAATATTCCGGATATTCCACATATTTCATTTATTTTATAACATAAATAGTATTCACTCTGAACATGTTCTAAAATTTTTGCAAATCACACGAATTTTTTAATTTCGGTACTTCAATCTTATTTTGCCTAATAATATTGCATTGAACAACAGTATAAACTTTTCTTTCACAAAATTTAAGCTCAGGACTATTCAGGATAAACCGTCATGAAAATTGAGAAGCGCGAAAAACTAGCTTTTCTTAAAGCGAAGCGCAAATTACTTATGTTGCGAATGTACTCACCGATTGTTTCGTAACGTTAGCGTTTAGCGACTTCCAACAAACTTATTCTCGCTTACATGCATAAAGTCATATACTGAACACATTAACTCATTGTAAGGTAATCAGATGTTTGAAGCTGTCTTATACATGGGAATTCGATTCTTCAAAAGAATGGGGGTTTATTGGTATCTAACATAAACCGCCAATATGACTCCTTTACGCGCGAGGTATTCTTGCTGTACGGAGTCTTCACATGGGGCCGGCAAGAGGATCGATAAGAGTAGGACGAGGATAACACATATAAAAGTTAATGGAAAGGAAAGAGACGGTGGCTGTAGGATGAAATAGGAGCTGCAGTGAGAGCTGTGGAGGGCAGAACGCACGGCGGCAGGTCACGCAGCGCGGAGAGCGAGAGCAGAGGAGGGAGGAGCTATCTGGCCGAGGGCCACGCACTCACACACGCTGACAGGGCCGAAAGGAGCGCCGCCCTTTGTGGCTCGAGGGCCCCGCGGCCGACCGCCACTTGTGGCCGCCACCTCCCCCGCTATCTGGCTATTTACCGCTCCCCTCTCCACCCCTGACAGCGTACCTTGTCAACGTTTACGATGTCTTCAACGAGTAGAAATAAAATCAGGCATGCAGTGAAATGAAATGATCGCATGGCACTATTAGCTGGGAGAAACCGTCTTCAGTTGTTCGGCTGCCTGGTGCCACTTTTTCGCCTTGACACAACTTCAGCGATTTGCACGGCGATGATTATGGTGAGATGAAATGATAGGAATACTGAGTCCCTGGCCAAAGAAACTAACCGACCTTGTAAGTAGGCTGTTTGGGTTTTTATGTTAGTAACGCCATGTAGCGCTGTATATGTGTTGTGTTATGTGCGCACTATAACACAATAAATATTCCGTGATAACCAAATTTATTTGACCTTCTGTCACTCAAAACAAAACTTAAGTTCGACTACACAACACTTCGCTGGCTGTAGCGCCAAGGAGAAATCAGAGTCACTAGTAGAGAATACAAGTCCAAACCACTGCCAACCAGTCGATACCGACGCGTCGCAAGTTTTCCAGCCAGGGAGGCCACACTACGGTCCGGTCGGCGTGAATCCAGCCGCCGGGTAGTAACACAGTAATCAGCGAAGATTGAACTGGTTAAACGGGCTCAGGGAGCTCGCTTAAATCCGCAGGTCCGGCCAATCTGAGTGTTGGTAGATGGCGCCCTTATACGGTTGCACACTCTGGTGGCAAGGGCAGCGCCGCCAGGGTAATCCGTATCGATAGTGGTGTGTACGCTGCCGCTAACCCCGCGACGACACGGTCACTTGCGCCAGTTGTTGACATCGTGTGCGGCGCCAGCGGTACTCGCTGTGTGCCGCGTGTTGTGGCACGCCGCGCCGAGTTGACGGCTGCTGTGCGGCGGCCGATACGACAATATGAAAATCACTGACTGTGCTGTGTGCAGTCTGTGGCTGGTTTGCATTGTTGGAATATTCGCTATTGTAGTGTTGGGTAGTTGGATGTGAACAGCGCATAGCGTTGCGCAGTTGGAGGTGAGCCGCAGCAGTGGTTGATGTGGGAAGAGTGATGGCAGAATTTTGAGACCGGACCATCCATCAGAAAGAGTAAATTTGTAATACTCGATATCAAGAACTGAAATATATATGATCACTTTTGAACATTATTAAGGTAAATACATTGTTTGTTCTCTATCAAAATCTTCCATTTGCTAACTGTGCCTATCAGTAGTTAGTGCTTTAAGTAGTTAGAATCCTTTATTTAGTTAGCAGTATTGGCGCTCGCTGTATTGCAGTAGTTCGAGTAACGAAGATTTTTGTGAGGTAAGTGATTCGTGAAGGGTATAGGTTATCGTTAGTCAGGGCCATTCTTTTGTAGGGATTATTGAAAGTCAGATTGCGTTGCGCTAAAAATATTGTGTGTCAGTTTAGTGTGGATCAGAATAAGTAAAGAGAGAAATGTCTGAGTACTTTCAGTTCTGCTCAGCTGTTTGAAAATCAAGTAACGTAAGACGTTTTCCAGCACTGTCATTTTTAAATTTTTCTAAGGGAGCGTTTCAACCTGATCGGAACAGAAAGAGGTTCTCTGAGATCTAACAAGGGGAGGCCGCCAATTGTGAAATTCAGATTCGATTCATACTGCGCATAATAAAAGCTCATGGCCAGAGGTGTAATGTGGCAAAGCACCAAGATGCACTTCTCAGCCATTGTCGAGAAAATCGACAGTTAAAAGAAACCGTTGTGGTGAAATACTCTCTACGGTTAATGATTATCTACAGCGGCGTAGCGCAGCGGTAAGCGCTCGGGTTCGTAATCTGAAGGTCGCCGGATCGAATCCCGCAGCATGCAACTTTTTTTATTATTAGTTTTTTGTAATTATATATATATATATATATATATATATATATATATACAGCACACTTGCATGTTGTGAACAGCACACGCTTACAGCAGAAAGACGACGTACAGAATGGCGCACCCACAGACTGCGTTGTCTTCTATATCTTTCACATCACTTGCAGCGCCATCTGTTGTTGAAAATTGTAACTACTGTAATTTCGAAAGTTTGTCCGCCTGAAAATGTACTATTGTCCCAAGCATATTGCAACAAACGGTGTATTTCTATCGCTGCTCGTTTAGTTTTTATATAATAACAAAAAAAAGTTGCATGCCGCGAATTAATGAATTGCTTATGCATGTTGGTGAAGGCGGATCGCTCTCCAATTGTACCGCCTCCATTTTTCCGTTTGTTTAACAGGGTGTACCAAAGCTCTCACGCCCGCACTGATTTTCGACGATGTTATAAGTTGCGCTAGGGACCGCATCTACCTTCTTTCGAAGTTAGCAGGCAACTACGCTGTTATGCGGCGGCTCGTTTCGGCCCATTCAACATCTGTCCATCAAGTGTAACGAGCGAGTAACGGAGTTTATATTTCATACCTGCCACAGCAAATTTGTGTTCGTGGGGTCTCTATTCTAATTCGAACGTTTGACTTACGCTATACGTATTCGTTTCGGAATATCGTTTCTACGTCTTCCGTTAACTATACGTGGTAAACATTATGAAGACAATTAATAACATTTGTGAAATACAACTTTGTTTGCGGAAAACATAATGATGTTCGAAGTCGCCAGTTTTTCCACGACAAACGACTTTCAACAACTTATTATATGCACAATTGTTGAAACTGATTGCCGGGAATTATATATATATGTGTGTGTATATATACACATTTGAATTACAAAAAACAAATACTAAAAAAAAAAAAGTTGCATGGCGCGAGATTCGATTCGGCGACTTTCGGATTACAAACCCGAGCGTTTACCGCTGCGCCACAACGCTGTAGAAAATTGTAAATCGTAGAGAGTATTTCACCGCAACGGTTTCTTTTTAACTGTCGGTTTTCTTGGCAACGGCTGAGAAGTGCATCTTGGTGCTTTGCCACATTACACCTCTGGCCATGAGCTTTTATTATGCGCAGTATGGATCGAATCTGAATTTCACAATTGGCGGCCTCCCCTTGTAAGAGGCAGTGATGCTAACCACTTTTTTTGTTTCTATTTCATTGTCGTTTTTTCGTCAGTGGTTCTGTGCGGATGTCGCATGACATCTTCCATATTCAATAGGTGAAAACTTAACTCGCAAGAAAATCATGCGGCAGTTAGAGTTTTGTAATTATTTATATTTATAGTACGTGAAGTTGAGAACTAAACAATGAATCTGCCAAAGAAGGGCTTAAAAATTTTCAGAAAATCGGCTGCGAAGTTTTCTAAGCGCCACATACAGTGACGCCTATTGGCTGTGGATGATACGGCGAAAAGTCTGTATCGCTGTACCTTCAAAGACCTGTTCTACGGATTTTAATTTTAATTGACTGATTGTTAGATTCTTCCATTTTTCGTCTCTTCTTATTTCTAATTATATATCGCACACAAAAATGCGTTTTCCACTACAAATATCAATCCTTAATTATCGTTCTTATATAAAATATTGCTAGTAAAGATTGTTTAGATTAAAAATAGCATTGCAAATTAATTTTTTTCATTGTTATGTGGTAGGAAATTTGTTGTAGGTGCTATGAGCCCAAACTGCTGAGGTCATCGGTCCCTAGGCTTACACACTACTTAATCTAATGTACGCTAAGAACAACACACACACCCATGCCCAAGGGAGGACTCGAACCTGTAACGGGGGGAGCTACGCTAATCGTGGCAAAGCGCCTTAGACAACACGGCTACTCCGCAAGACATTGTTATATATTCTACGCTTCATGGAAATGCCCATGGAAAACACACATTTGTTTTGTCACCGCAGCCGGGTCTGAACGTAAACCGTCCACAGGGTAGGCGGGGATTCTACCTTATTTTTATAGTAGAATTTTAAATGTGCTCGAAAAACTTCAAAGTCAATGTTCTCGAGAATTTGTGAGAGTTGCATCGACTGCATTAGTTGACTGATATTTGAGTTCACATACTATAAATATAAGATTTACAAAAATCTGATTTCCGTGTGGTCTCCTTGTCAGGCCATTTGTAGCTGGGGGTGAGGAGCAGTCCTCTGACCGTACACGCTGAGCTAACGCGCCGACCGGACACGCTTTCACACCGCTAGACTACGAACTGCTTACGTCGCATACAGAAATAAACGTGAAACCACCACTGCCTTTTATTGTTTAATCTACGACTGCGTAGCAGATGTGACTCGGTATTAATGCCATGAAAACATTCTCCCTAGTTCAAAATTTAACCCAAGTGTGAGGTGGCAGTCAGGGGCTTGCTGTTCCCTCCTAATTTTATTCATCTTTTTTCTTTCTTAATACGATAGGTAGACTAATTAACCAAGTGACATTCATAGCGGTAAATTTCATTCACGAGCACTGAAGTGTGGTTACGTGATCGTATGGCATCTGCATTTCACTCTCAAACAATTGCGTTATTTTAGCGCATATTTTCGTCAAGCCAAATCCATGCTGCTTTCGCGTGTCTGAGTGAGGTAACGAGAACTGTGGCTGAAGAAAGGAAGGCACCTTCACCTGTTTGAAGATTCGTTTAATTAACTGGCTGAACGGTCAGCGAGTGTTTCTCGTGAAGAGTCTTTCTTCGATCCTTGGTATCGCAATGAAAGATACCTTAGTAAGGTGACCAGATTGTCTAAACCTCGTGAGAAAAACAAGGGCAAAGTGAAAGGGTCCCCCACCTGGCGATAGAGGACTGTGTTTAATAGGTAAAAATACGAACGTTCACTTTGGATGTAGTCGTATTTTCTTTCGTCCGACGTATTTTCATCGAACGGCTTCCTTCTTTCATCGGACTCGTTACGCATTCCAGCTACAAATTTCTGGTACACTAATAGTGGAAAGTCAGAAGGCGGCAAACCAGGTGTACAGAGGAAATGTTTTACCTTTTTTTATTTCAATTCTTTCAAATAAAAATTCATCGCCATAGCAACTCGTGGGCAATTGTACTGTTCCTCCGAAGGACAGTACAAGTCTCTTCTCATACGTTCCTTTTTTATCCCTTCACTTAAGTAGTATTCGCCAATTATTGCTTTACCCTTTAAAAGGATAAAATTAGCATGAATCCCTGTCGCAATCCTGAACACACTGGACATAACGTTTCCGGCTGATGAAATCGACTTTGTACTTTTTCCGTGCACCAACTACAGTATTTGCTGTTGCGTGACACGCCTCGTCAAAAGTAACAAAGCAGTCCACAAAATCGGTTGTTTTTCTTTTTTAACCGGTCCAGATAATTCCTGAGATTTAAAAAAAATTCTGCATACATTTTCTACAAAACCTTCTCATAGTTAATTGCTCGTATAGACTGTACCACAGTCTTCCTTCTTATATGCTACTGGCATCAACTATATTATAGACCTCCATCACCGATTGCTCGGTGACATACTGTGAACTTTCTTGATGTTTCAGTCTTTGGTGGCAGTGTCGGGTAATCCTTGACGTGGATCGCCTAGAGGGGAAGACAGCAACGAATGATTTCAGCCATCCATTTGTGAATCCATCCCGTTCCGCCGTTTGCCCTTGCTTGAAGGAGCACTTGTCTTAAAGATTTCTGTTATGACCGAGATCCAGGAATAGTTTTTCTCGTACTTGCAGGCTTAATTAACCTTGGCCTCTCGCTTAATCATTGTCATTATTATAAAGCTAGTAATAGAAACTGAGGGCAGGTTGGGATATAAGAACTAAATGTAAATAACAGTCGTAAAGAGACTAAAAGAAGGTTATCTGTACACATCAGTAGAAGTCCCTCCTGCATTTTACTGTCTGCATGTGAAAGCTAATCTGAAGAGCGACTGTAGAGATTTTCGTAGGGCTGTCTATTAGAGACTGATCGATTCACGAGGAAGATTTGTGTATGTAATTTATTACCGCTATGCCAGACAAGTCATGCTGATGTAGCTGCTGAGTGCTACCAGTGCAAATCCGAGACAGATCGCTACTATTGAATCAAGTCTTCAGGTGTAGATGCAAGAAACTCAGTTAATCGATTAATGCGGTAGCACTGACAAGGAACCGCTTCAGAGCAGGTGGTAAATTTAATCTTTAGTAAGGCTCATTTGAAAGTGTTGTGTCAACAATTATGACAGCAGTAATATTAATTGTTAATGGCATACCACATGAATCAGGAAGGCGACAGAAAATGAATGTCTGAGAGGTGCAAAGATCAATCTTCTATGGGATGTTTGTATTACATTTCACCAAATGGTCATCTTCGACATTCAAGAAATGTTCAGAACAAACCATTAGCGTGCACCATGAACGCCGAATGAAATATGGCGTACCACAGTGATCACAAGGTTCGCACCATCAAGGCCGGATATGAACTCCTTGAGAGTTACAACCGTACAGGACGTTGTCAGGTATCCACTCTTAAAGAATACATGCAGAATCATATCGGAGTAGCTTGGTGATGAGAACTGATCGAATGTGATGGCGTGTAACCAAATGCAAAACAGTATGTCGCGGAGTTTACCACCAAACTGGCTGTCCTATAAGGCGTAGCGAAGGTATTTTCTAAGAGCACGGAAAAGACAGACATACAGAAGCTGAATTTGTCCAGGGGTTTCAGGTAATATGAATTGCTATGCCACACACTTTTCGGGAGAAGTAGTTCGTTCTAACGGAGAATGATTTTTATACGCAGACCAGAATTCAAGAAAAAGGAAGTTATTTTACCAACTGTTCGGCAAAAGCAGGGCTCATACCATTGCTGTAGTTCTCTTACACTGATTTTCCGACTCTTGACTGTGTGATGCAAATACTCCTTACTTCCCTTGCAAGACCCTGCACACAAGAATGAATCGTAGAGGTCAGAGCACCCCCGACTTCTCGCAGTACAATAAATGATTTTTCAGCCATTTTTCCGTCCAGATTAACAGTCGGCTTAATGGTATACGAATGCGTTGAGGTACTGATGTTAGTTGATCTTGATACAACTCTCTTGGTACCTCTTTCATTCGCGTTTCCTCTTCAAATCTCGGTTTGCCGGAGTTAAAAACAAATTCTTTATTGAACGACAGGATAAGTTTGTTTTACCTCACCTACAAAATTTTCGGGCTGATTCCGCAGTTTGCTGTGCATCATTAAGTTTACGCTTTGTTTGAAATTTCGTTATCTTCAATTCTGTAGCATTGTTTGAAGTTACACAACCATCCACTGCTCCCCTTGAAATCATTGTAATCTATGTCCCTCGGAATTTGATGTGCATAGCGTAGTAGGTCATTATCACGCACATCCTGTAAACTGTATCGAGCACCCTTGAAACGAGGAAACACCAGTTTTTGTATCAAGTGCGCCTTGTCGTCCCTTGAATATCCGCAGTTTTTCTTATGCAGTACACGGTCATATTGCTGCAGACTTATTCGAAATCTGTTCATAATTCATCACGATAAAGGATAAAAATGCGTTAATAAATTTTTATCTTGCAACTGTTTTTGGCTGTCATCCTTTATCGTGAAGAATTTCAACAGTTGCTGTTGCAGCCATGTTCAAAATCTTGAAATATGCACCTGCCCAGGTTTCAAAGGCTGTTTCGAAATACGTGGACATCTCATTTAAAATCCTGAAAACAGGTATGGCTATTGACTTCACTAAACAGTGTGAGAGACGCCATTTGACACCGAATTATGTGAAGGCTTTTATCAATGTGAAACAGTGTAACAAGGTTCCGTTTACTAAAGCAAAACTGGTGAAACAAATTATGAGTGACAGAATCAGTGATCTTTATAAGAAGAAAGACAAACTAAATGAAGAAGCTTACTCTTTGTATCTCTTTATTACTAGAACTTTTAAAGATTATTTTAACTTTCACGTAGACAGTATTTGGCATGGTGTTAATGAGTGGTTACACAATCGTAGGGTTGAAATTCAGCGTAGTGACGATTTTAAACTTCAGAAGCTAGAAAATGTTATCCCTAAATCTAATGTTGTTCATGCACAAAGAACTGTCAATTGCGAACACAAAAAAAAAAAAAAATTTTTTTGACAGAGTACTAAATAAAACTTCCATAAGCTTTACTCCTCAAGAAAGCGCCATGCTAGCGAGAGGTTTTAAATACAATTTCATGCCTAGTCTTAACGACCCTAAAGTGGTAGATAATTTTATTGTTGACCTTAAAGTTGGTCTTGACTCCGTAAAAATAGAAAAATCCCAACAAAATAGGATTGCTCATGAATGTAGCGCAATTTCAGAAAGAGAGGTCAATCCGGTAAAAAACAATGACTTAAAACAGAGAGGTGGTAGCATTATTACTAGTATTAACCGTAAATTAAAAAATAATGAAGCTCTTATCACTAAATCTGATAAAGGAAATTCGCTTGTTGTAGCCTATAAAAGTGAATATATTGCTAAAACTTTAGCTTTTTTCGATGAAAATGGGATATTTGAAATCGAGCAGGATCCTACCCCTACATTACAAAAGCAAATTAGGGATATGTTAAGAAAAACTAAACATCTTATGAAAGAGTTTCAAAAGAAAACTTTAATTAATATGAACCCTAGAGCACCTATGCTTAGAAGTCAGTTTAAGGTACACAAAAGTCAACACCCAGTTCGTCCCATCGTTAACGGAATAAAGATTCCACATCATAAATTAGCGAGATTCTTACATACTAAAATCAAAGAAGCCTTTGTTTTTGGAAACAATTATTCTGTTAAAAATAGTGCTGAGGTAATAAACAAGCTAAAATCGATAGAGATATCTTCTTCCTCTCGTTTGGTTTCTTTTGACGTCGTAAGTTTGTACACTAATGTTCCAGTGGATATCACTCTTAAGATTATTGAAGATAACATTCGACAACATAGAACTCTAAGTGAGCTACAGTTGTCGGAACTTATGTCACTACTGCAGGTTGTACTAGAATACAATTACTTTCAGTTTAATGGTAAAATGTATGAGCAACCATTCGGCTTAGCCATGGGTTGCCCGTTAGCTGACATCTTTGTGAATGCGTTAGAAGAAAATGTCTTCAAAAACAATCCTACGTTGGGTAATATTATTCCTTTCTATGCTCGTTATGTTGATGATATACTCATAATATTTCAAGGGAGAGACCAAGATCTACAACAACTGTTTCATGTTTTCAACAGTTTTCACGAGAAAATGAAATTCACAAAAGAGATACAAAACAATGAGAGAGAACTCCATTTTCTCGACTTGAAACTTAAGTTATCGGGTAACACTATTAGCTTCGACATTTTTCGTAAAGAAACTTTTTCTGATAATATTATTCCAGTAGATTCTTGTCATCCTCAAACTCACAAAATCGCCTTCTTTCAGTCTGCTGTTCATCGTGCTGTGAGCACACCTTTAGCACAGAATTGTTTCGAAAAAGAAATATCTTTATTAAAGTCAATGGCTACTAACAATGGATACGATCCTAAATTAATTGACCAAATTGTTAAGAAAAAAACAGCTGTAAAATGTTCAACTTTAGGAGATAACAGGGCGAAAAAGAATGAGGGTAATAACTTTATTTCTATTCCATTTTTGGGGAACGTTTCATATACGATAAGAAGACTTTTACAGAAAAAATACGGTTACAGAGTGGCATTTTCCGTAAATAATAGCCTGAAACAAAGAACTCGGCACTAAGTCCGGTGTATACAATATTACTTGTAACGACTGCCCAAACTATTACATTGGACAGACAGGTAGACCCATTAAGGTTAGGTATAAAGAACACATGTTAGGTAAAAATGGGGAAAACGTACATAATTCCACGTTTGCCGAACATTTATGGCTCTTACAGCATACGCCACGTGAACTGGGCGACGTAGAGTTGCTTCATGAAGCTAATAAAGGTTACAAACTGGACTTGCTCGAAGAATTAGAGATTTTCAAGCATCTGTCTCTAAAAGATGGTTTTGTTCTTAATGAACAGGTGGAGCTTAGAAACAAAATTTTTTTAGATAGTTTCAAACCCCTCCTTGCCTTAATATAATATAGTCTGCCTGACTAGAAGTTAGTTTTCTTGCTTGTTGATGCTGATGAAATGCGCTTTTCTTGTCTTGTTGGGATTTTACGTATCTATTTTTGATGTTTGTTGTTTGTGATTTTCGATGTGTATGTGTGGTTAATCGACTAGTATGTTTTTATTCACGACAGATGGTTTCGTTTTATTATAACATTTTGGTTGTTTTCACTAGTATGTATTTCACCGCCTACTTTACGCGAGATTCTCGCGCATTACACTAGTGCCCTCTCTCGTTAGATGTTCCATAGCGCAAGCTTTATCTGTTTGACACTAGGACACAGGTAAATTGTTTCTATATTTTATATTTTACATAAATGTTTTTAAAATGGCCTGATATGTTTTATTTATTAAGACAGAAAGTTTGAATTAACACAATTTTTAATAATTTGTGATGCGCTTATGTATGTATTCATGGATTTTAATATGCGTGAGTGTACGGCACATACAAGTGCCCTCTCTCGGCGAAACCATCTGCCCTAGTGCTTTCACACTCTTGTCTCGATAGTTCATAGGCGAAGTAATGGTGCTAAACTGTTCGCTTTGACCCTGTGCCTATAGTCATGTTGTACATATGGAGAAGATGTCTTAATTATTGACGACGCCTTTGGCACAATTGTTTTATTAATCTCCATTGCATGATGTAATTTTAGTAAGTTCTAAAGATTTTATGCCTGTATTACTCTGGTAATTTCACTATTACTTAAGCTTTTGTGTTTCTCACTTCCGATGCTAAGGCTTTTCTAATGAAAGTGTCTTCCTGTTCAGGATTTTTTACTTCTGATGAAGGTATATTTATATGTACCGAAACCTTGGTCAAGAATTTTAATAAATTTTTATCCTGCAACTGTTTTTGGCTGTCATCCTTTATCGTGAAGAATTTCGACAGTTGCTGTTGCAGCCATGTTCAAAATCCTGTTCATAATTCTTATTTTACTATGCTGCAGATGATCTTCCACGTAAGTATGTTTACTACCCGCTCCTTGAACAACGATTGCCCTTTAGTACGTTTTACTGTAAACGGGATTTGTGGCTCCCTGTCCGACAAGAACGATGAACTGCATGGTTCGGTACCTGTTTCAGTATCACTTTCACTTGTTAAGCACGCATTTTCATTGTTGTACCCCTCATGTACATTGTCCATACAGTCGAGCTTATACGACACCACACGTTCTACTGACTCATGTTGCAGAAAGGTTAATATTTCATCTGCCACTTTTTTCTCACTCTCTGAAATTCCTTGGGTTCCTCTCTTACGATCTGTTAACTTTGGCAACTGTTGTTGTAGATATAATGAAATGTTTGCTATGTTTATCGTTGTCATTGCGCTGCCGTGTATCAAGACCGCTAACCTGTAGCACTGTTGTGTCTTACTCGTCGACTAAGCCGTTGCAACTAAGCCTCATGCTGTGCTCACTCGTAAACGCATACAGTACACGATACTACAAGCAAAAAATTCTCAGTAATGACGGGCTCTAAAATGTATATCTTGAGAGCTATAAGCACTTCATTATCTTCAGTACTGTGAAAGAAATCTCTTCCACTGTAAACTCTCCGTTTCCATATTTTGAGAGGTGACAGAATGGACCAAAACAAGAAATAATTTCCGGTAAACATGGGCTCTGATGCACATCCATTAAGAACTACGAGCACTTGTTCAATAGAAGTGGGGTGTTTTGCAGTTGCGAAGATAAATAAGTGCTCATAGCTTTCAAGGTATGCGTTTTGGAGCCCACGTTTACTTTGACTTTCCTGCGTCTAACACCGTGAACTTTCAACTGTATTCGTTTAAGCCATCAAGAATGATACACTCTGTAAATATTTTAATACACGAGAAAATGAAGGCGAACGAGAGAGAGAGAGATTCTGTCACATGGTGCTACAGTGGCAGTGTAACTTTTAGTGTAACACGAGCGGTACGACCTTAATGAAACCTAGGTCATACTTCCCAGCTACTGTTGCAACAATTGTTAATGAAGTTGTTTCGACGAGCGAGCAGCAAGATGCTTAAATGGTTTGCACAGTGAAAACCGGCAGCCTTTACTAAATCTCTGAAGTTTCAGCACTCAGGAACGCTGCGACAATACAAAGCCCAATCAATTGACTCGTATGGCTCGGAGGTTGATTGTAGCTACAGCGGAAAACCCATGTTGACTTCTTCAAGGTGGTGCACAATGTGATATGTGCTGCTTGGTTTAGGTGC
Source organism: Schistocerca piceifrons (assembly GCF_021461385.2). Lineage (NCBI taxonomy): Eukaryota > Metazoa > Arthropoda > Insecta > Orthoptera > Acrididae > Schistocerca > Schistocerca piceifrons. The sequence goes on along the minus strand of NC_060138.1, from coordinate 635,043,458 downwards.
TGTTTGAAAACTTCTGCTCCTAAGTCAAAAGATCGACATAGCAAAGTGGCATCGATTTTTATGACCAGCCTGTATCTTTTGGAGCAGTTCTGGAAGGACTGCTCTGGGGCGCTGAGATGCCAAGCAACGGAATCACCCAAGGGCCTGTTTCACATTACAGACGTATCCCTTCACGCGAAAACGCAAAGCCTTGGTTTGGATGGAAATCATCACCTTTGTGATAGTAACTTTTTCGTGCAACTAGGTATCGACTCACAAAAATCAGCACTAGATACCTCTACATCTTTGCATAACCATTAGCTATTTCTTATCAATCAGTAGCCTTCGGACCACACATAAATTTGACACACAAATTCGGCCATTCATTAATTACTGAAGTTTCTGAATTAATTGTTAGCCTCAAATGCTTCATTTTGCATAGTCTAAGTAACTCTGAAGCTTTATCACCATCCCCTCAGCGTCTAGAACCACACTTTCTTAACTGGTAGGGGTAACAACTTATAGATCTTCCGAAATATGAATAAATATCTGTTCACAATAAACTGTACACAACAAAGAATTTTATGATGATACGAAATTATTAAAAGAATTTTAAAAACTATTCCGTAATGCAAACAAACATTTTTGCTACGTAATTGCACAACGAGGAACAACAGACAAAAAATTTTTAAGTGATACCAATACCATCTCTACGACAGGGCCGGAAATTTTGTCGTTGCTTCAACCTGGCGGAAAAGCAGCACCTCTGCGTTCTAATGCCGACGTCAAGTGCCTTTAGATAATGAGGCTTTAGAAAGTGTAAGTAGGCTGTTTAGGTTTTTTTATTGGTAACGCCACCTCTGTATGAAAATCACTGGCTGTGCTGTGTGCAGTCTGTGTCTAGTTTGCATTGTTGTCTGCCATTGTCGTGTTGGGCAGCGGCAGCTGGCTGTTAACAGCGCGTAGCGTTGAGCAGTTGGAGGTGAGCCGCCAGCAGTGGTGGATGTGGGGAGAGAGATGGCGGAGTTTTCTAATTTGTCATGAACTGCTATGTTTATATATGATGATATCAAGGTAAATACATTGTTTGTTCTCTATTAATATCTTTCATTTGCTAACTATCCCTATCAGTAGTTAGTGCCTTCCATAGTTTGAATCTTTTATTTAGCTGGCAGTAGTGGCGCTCGCTGTATTGCAGTAGCTTGAGCAGCGAAGATTTTTGTGAGGTAAGTGATTTGTGAAAGGTATAGTTTAATGTTAGTCAGGGCCATTCTTTTGCAGGGAATTTTGAAAGTCAGATTGCGTTGCGCTAACAAAATATTGTGTGTCAGGTTAAGCACAGCCATATATAAATTGTTCAAAGGGGACGTTTCATATGTCGACCCTTAGCCTAGGATACCTCACTGGAATCTTCTGATTTTTCTTGTAGTTTGTGTAATTAGTGTAGATTTTGTTTATTGCTAGCGCGTAATTGTAGAGAGAATCTCCTTTGTAGTTGTAGCCTTTCATTGTTGTACAGTAAAACAGTTGTGGCATGCATGTAGATTTGCACCAAGTATTTCGCAGCTGCGTTGGCAATTAAGTAGACATTATTTCCATTGCTATGTTATTTTATTTTGCTCTTCAAATTGTGCTTTTCTGTGTTATCGTGTGAAATATTGTGACAATTATGGCGTGTGAAAAACGTAATACTAGGCTCCAAAGTAAACTGAGAAATGACAGTGAAGACGAAGGCAGTGTGTTAGCGCCGCAGAGTAATGAATTAACTAATGTTCAAAGTAGTAATTTGGTAATTGCGCATAGGGAAATGGAGCGGGCGGCAAACAATGGTGTAGACAGTGAAACAGGTAGTGAACAGGGAAGCGTTATCGATCGATTGGTCGGCAACAGCTCGCCTCAGGAATCGGGAATGACAGAACACAATATCGCAAATACTGTAGATTCAGGTTTTGGGTCATCACCGTTTTCTCAAATAAGTCAAGACACATTTTCTGCTTGTCAAAATGTGAATGTTGCCGGTGCAAATGCACTGCCGAAAAGCGTAGAGAAACAGATTCCAGACACTAATATATTATTATTGCAATTAATGCAACAAATGGAACAAAATCAGAGACAAATGGGACAAAATCTTAAAAAGTTAGACACAGTGGAACAAAATCTTAAAAAGTTAGACACAATGGAACAACACCAGAGACAAACACAGCAACAGTTAGACACAATGGAACAAAATCTTCACACCACGCTTGAACAAACACGTGAAGATTTAACTACTGAGTTACATAACATTGAATCGAAATGTCAAAAAGTCTGTAATGACGTAAAAACACAAATTTGTGAGCATTTTCAACCTATTTTTTCGCGGCATGAAAATGCATTACAGAATCACGAAGCAGCCATAAAAGAACTGCAAATTATTGTTCATGAAAATCATGAGACCTTGCAAGCTAAATTTGACTCAGTTGCATCTACCGATTCGGTTACGCAACTTGCAAAAACTCAGGAAAACTTTAAGGACACAGTAGATACTCTGAAACTTGGTTCAGAAAAACACACTGAAGAAATAAGGACACTATCGGAGAAAGTAGCCGAACTTTCGGATCAGGTCACTAACTTATCTACAAAGGTAGATGATGATCTGAATGACACAAGACCCGTAGCCTTCACTGACACAGAAGAGTATGAACAAATAAGAAAATTCAAACAAAATCAGAATCAAATTAATACACAACACCAAAGAGAAATCCGGGAAGTACAAGATCAGCTGACACAGGTAATACAAGAATTACGTATTTCAGAGGACACTGGCGCTCCAACACGGGAAGAGGGACTTAGAAACACGGAAAAGCCGCAAAATAATAACACAGGGCATTTCGGAAGTTATGAAAGAAATTGGCAATGTGCACCGAATTTTGAGCTGGAACGGCCGACACGACCTAACAATGACCGATATGCGACTCGCCGACATGATTATTTTGACTATAAGCTGTTCATTACTACACGTAAATTCAAAACATTTAAGAATTCTGGCAACGACATTCATCCACAAGCATGGCTCCATCAATTCTCTCATTGTTTTCCTCCCAACTGGTCGTTGGAACACAGATTAGAATTTATGTGTGGCTACTTAGAGAATGAACCAGCTGTAAGAATGCGATCGGTAATTCACGATTGCCACAGTGAAGGAGAGTTTTACCATGCCTTCCTCTCAGCATATTGGTCTCAAGCCACACAAGACCGCGTAAAACATGGCATCATAATGATGAAACATTTCGAACAATCTGAATTCTCCAGTCTTGTGAAATATTTTGAAGACATGTTGCACAAGAATCAGTACCTGACAAACCCATACAGCCCCTCAGAACTCATCCTCATTTGCTTAATCAAATTACCTGAACATTTACGACATATTATTTTGGCAGGACGTTGCAAAGACGACATTGAAGCTTTTCAGGGACTGTTACAAGAACTGGAAAGTGACACTGACAATCGCGGAACACGAAAACAAGGACACAACAATTACAGGTCACATCCGTCACAATTCCGTGACGACAGTAACAATAACCGGACACGACTGGTCTATTCTTACAACGCAAATCGTGACCAAAATAGACACCACCCGTACGACAACCGTTGGCAGAGTAATAATAGTTACAGAGAAAGATCGCATTTCCGTAGTAATGACTATCACAGAGACAATCAGAGAAACAGACAATATGGGAACCAAAACAATTATTATTACGGGAGACAGAATAACTTGAGACGCAACGGTCCAGCGCGCAGTTACGATTCAGGGAGAAATTCTCCACCACTTAACCGACAAGAAAGAAACTACAGGAACTACCGACATGACGACAGACTATATGATCGTAACGAAAGACCTGAATTGCATCAGAACTGGCGGGATTCAAACAGAGCACGGCCTTCTCGTCAGAGTGAATTTGTAGAAGTTAGGTCTCCAAATCCCATTAACGGCGCTCGCCAACAAAGAGACAGACAATGACTCGCACAGCAGGCAGCGCGTGCGCCCGCTGGCTCCGAGAAAAATAACATAAGACGCTAGCCCTGAGAAAAATTTTGGCATTCTTTACCGACGTATACCGCATGACAAACGCATTCGAGTTCAAACTCTGAGTACTATGAAGAGTAAAGGATTTCACCACACTTCACATATAAAACCGTTTATTGAATGATAATCTGCTGTTTAACTTAGTCTTTGCCATAAAACTTTTCACTTTACATTGCTAGTATGCTTTGTCAGACTTAAGAAACTGTTAACATGCAACAATGTTTGAAGTTAAATATCCAGTCTAGAACCTAGGGAACATTTTTAAACAGAAATTACGAATGCATTGTTATAGTGAACAGACGACACAGTGTTGTATTTGTACATTCTTGCTTGTTAGTTGCACGATTACGTAAAGACTATCAGGCTTACATACTTAGGACACATACTGGTACTGCTAATGAGATTTTAATGCAACATTTTGGTTTACTTGAAAATACATTCTGGTTTTAATGTGCTTTCTGTGAGATACCAGACGACACAGTGGTTAGTTTAAGTGACAACTACACGGTTTTATCACGACGCTTCTAATGAGTGACAATTTACAATGTTGCTTTTGTAGTATTTCTGTTTTATTTCTGCACAGTTTTTCTGTTTTATTCTGCAAAGTAAAACATGTTTTAGTAGTAACTTTTGTGGTATAGCTACAATGAGATTGCCTTTTCCGTAGCACAACAATAAGTTACAGCACAGTACTTTCTTCATCATGGCAATAAGCGTAATAACTAAGACATTTATACGCAAAGCATTTCACTTTTGTGTATCATGAGGTAAGTACATTGACTTCTGCAGAACTTAGCTTTCGGAGGACGATAAGTACGACACTTCCACAGAATTATCTTACAGCAAGACGCACATTTAGCGCTACAGGACACGCATTTGAGTGATTAATTTTGTACTTAAAACATTTATTTTTTAAAGATATTTGAAGTACAATGATACAAAGGTTTTCAGTGATACATTTCATTTCATTGCTGTAATCTGTAACACCTGAGGGTATAATTACATTAATCCTCAGGGGGGTACATGCTTACTTTGTGTACCATGTGTGTGGCAACCACAAGGAACCCTAGCTAATACGGTATTTGCTTATACAACTTTACACATCGGTACCATATTTCTCTAACACACAAATTACACAGCTGTCTGATTATTTACCTGAGAGAGACCAGCATTTATTTTACTACATCACTGACAGACGTTTACGTAATTACACCGTTGGATAACTTCACACTTACAAAATTGTATGTTGTTTGTACTTTGTGAACTGTTCATATATTTTCGGAACCATTGTGATACTATGAGAGCTTTGAATGATGTATTTGGTATGGATTCATGATTTTTAAAGTACGTTTGAGGCAGATGACACTTTTGACATGAGCAGAGAATTTTTTTAATTATTGGAGGAAGCTACGACGATTTTGAGATTTGACTGAGGTGTTATGATGTTATTTTTACGACGACGATGTGTATTATGCTGTTGAGGTATGTTTATGATCAATAAGCTGATGCTATATGAGGAATTTGGTTATGCTATGTATTTATTATGATGAAATATTGAAGTGCCGTCGCAAGATTGACGTGTCGACGAATATATATATATGTGTAATAAGGTAAGGAGTAATGAATAGTGATTAGGGACTCTGACTTATGGAAAAGGATGTTGGAAACCAAGAATCATACTTTAGAATTATGAAATGTGTGTACATGTGTGAATCATGTGTGAATGTATCACAATGCCACTGAAAATTTTTTGGACACTGTTATATTCATAGGATTTTGTTTCTACAGATTTGCAACGCTAATTCTTGACCTGTGAAATATTTTTATGTGAGACTGTCACTGTAGCGGAAACTGATGTCGTAAACATTTCCGTAAGAAAGTTAAGTGACCACCTGCACGTAATGCGTTGTGGGCACGCAGCTGTGTCAAACACCTGGAGAACAAGCCATTAGGGTGTGCCTTTCATCGCTAATGCGACACCCTCGTTACTTGAAAACATATGATTACTCGCACTTTGTGCTAATTACTGAAATGCTTATGAATTGATGGGAAATATTCGTACATCTGCACACCTGATTATGACAAGTGTCTTTCTCCGAGAGTTGAGTGCTACTGACTTATGAAATGTCACATGACAGCTGAATGATATTTTTATGCTTTGCTTTTCATAGTTGCTTATTTCATTTGATATCTGGTTTCCAGCTGTGTTGCAGCATTGCTTTTATAAAATAAAATGCATTTGCTAATGTGAACACTTTCTGTCAACAGATCTATTAAATAATTATTTTATGATCCACATTCTTTAAAAAAAGGAGCACTTGGAAAGGAAAGAACCATAAGAAGGAACTAGTAACAGTAACACATAATTTTCTTTTCAAGTACATGGTAATATTTCTTTTTACAATCAGTTGTTGTGGTGCACCACTTTAATTACATAGATATTAAGATGTGAATATACATTTCCCTTTTCTGCATTGTTGTTTTTACTGTAATATTCTTTCTGCTTGAGCTTTGTCATGTTTAGATATAAGTTGCTGCTGTTTGCCAGGCATAGTGTTATTGAATTTGACTTTTGCTAATTTATGCTGCTAGCTTTGCCAATTTGAATATTTTGTCATTGCTGTTTGTGTTAATTGTTTTGTGCTGCTGCATTGCCTCGTCCCTTAGTTTAGCATCTGAGCTCAGTAGATTTAAGTTAGCTTAAGCGGGGGTAGCCTCTAAGAGAATGAGTTGCGATGAATTGGAAGAAATGCATTCAGAAGTTATATGAAAAAAAGTACAGAAAACAGGTTTAGGTAGGATTTTCTTGGAAATAAATGTTGAGGTAAGAAATGTGTGAACATATAAATACAGAAAGCATGCTTAGATAGAATTTTTTTTGGTGGGAACAAAGGATGAAATAAGAGGAAAGATATATGAAGTTTTGGGTTGGACTGCAGTACCAAATGTTACACTGAAAACGAACCCTATCCTTTCCTATTGGTGTTATCCCACTATGTGTTTGTGTACCCTTGTGTAGTTGTTTTCTTCCTGTCTCTGTGTAGTTTCATAGAATTTTTTTCTCTTTTAATATCAAGCTACATTCACTATGATGAGGAATACTGTTATCCTCAAATATAATTGGCATTAATAATATGTTATTTACTTTGTAAAGATGTTAGACATTATTCATTCTGTTTAAATGCTCATGTGTGAAGTTGATGTTTCAATAATTATTCTGATCTTCTATGTATGTACTCATGTCATAATTCCTGTAACACTGACGTATATGTCTACTTCTATTCTTTTGTAAAGCCCCTATTACTACAAATGTTATCTGTATTGTTATGTTCTTTAATGATGTATTTTGTACCTTTATTGTATTCTTATGTTATAAAATTGTAATTGTCACCAGTTCATGATATTATTAACTTGTTAGTTACATTTCACTGCACACGTTTCTGTTGGTCATAGTATATGGACAATATGTGAGAAGTAGGGACTGTTAGTGTTTGCACGTGTGTTAATAATTCAGCAAGGGACTGGATAACAGCATTGCTGGTTCTAAGGACAATTTCAAAAACTTTGTGAGTGCACAAGTGGTGGTTTATGGACTTGCTATATTATCCGCAAGACTCTTCAATGGTGACTGTGCACCTGCACAGTCACAACAGATGGCTGCTGGCTATCTCTACAAGGACTACAGTGGGTCTGCATCTTTGATGACCCACCAGTAAAATTATCTCTACAAGGACTACAGTGGGTCTACATCTTTGATGATCCATCAATACCATTATTTCTACAAGGACTGCAGTGGGTCTGCACCTCTGGTGGCCCACCAATACCGTAATCTCCACCAGGACTACAGTGGGTCTGCTCTGTGATGACCTACCTACCAATACTCTTCAAAATTTCGACTGACTCTGCTGTGGGTTTGCTCTGTTGTGGCCCATTACCTGTATGCATGTCAAGAGTCAGCACTGTCTTTCCGTTGGAAGGACAACACTACTTCTTCAAGACTGCATGGAAATCCACTACTTCTGTGTGCATTTTCTTTTACTGCTCAGACTTTGAAAAAAACACTGCAATTCAACGATCAGGACTATCTTTATGGACTGCGAGAAAATTTTTGCTTTTGACCAACATTGTATCAATAAGTGTGTGCATTTGATATCTTTGTTATTGTAATTATGAAAAATTTCTTCAAATCTGTATTGGCCACTGTCCAACACAATTTGTAAAATTTTTTGTGGGGAGCATGGGGGCTATGTAAGTAGGCTGTTTAGGTTTTTTTATTGGTAACGCCACCTCTGTATGAAAATCACTGGCTGTGCTGTGTGCAGTCTGTGTCTAGTTTGCATTGTTGTCTGCCATTGTAGTGTTGGGCAGTGGCAGCTGGCTGTTAACAGCGCGTAGCGTTGAGCAGTTGGAGGTGAGCCGCCAGCAGTGGTGGATGTGGGGAGAGAGATGGCGGAGTTTTGTAATTTGTCATGAACTGCTATATTTATATATGATGATATCAAGGTAAATACATTGTTTGTTCTCTATTAATATCTTTCATTTGCTAACTATCCCTATCAGTAGTTAGTGCCTTCCATAGTTTGAATCTTTTATTTAGCTGGCAGTAGTGGCGCTCGCTGTATTGCAGTAGCTTGAGCAGCGAAGATTTTTGTGAGGTAAGTGATTTGTGAAAGGTATAGTTTAATGTTAGTCAGGGCCATTCTTTTGCAGGGAATTTTGAAAGTCAGATTGCGTTGCGCTAACAAAATATTGTGTGACAGGTTAAGCACAGCCATATATAAATTGTTCAAAGGGGACGTTTCAAAAGGAGACGAAATAACCGTTAGAAGGCATATCAATGTTCTACGGACAATCGTAGTATAGTTCATTTTAGTTTGTACAGGATGGTGACTAATCAGTTCTAGGTAGTGTCACTCGGCCAGGGTGCAATCGTTACCAAGCTTAATGATTCCTATTTCTTCTGCGTTCTTACAAATGCCTTCCTTGTAAGTGTACCGCTTTGGCACCTGTTTAACAGGAGGTGGTTCCAGAAACACTAGGAACTAGTAGCTTTTGTGCCTCGAGTTACGCGGACTAATGACGTTTTCGAGAAAAGAGGAGCACACAGTGAGGAGTTTTGGCGCCCTTCGACGCGGCCCTTTGTGGAGGCAGGTCGTAAGAAGAAACGCGCTGGCAGCGCCCTTGGGCCGGGCCGTTGAATGCAGCACTAACGAACGGCGCCGGAGAGCTCTCCGCCGCCTGGGCGGATAGGCGGCGGGGGCGGCGAGGGCGGTGTAGAACCTCGTACTGTGCCCCAGGTCGAGCAGCAGCCGGTGGCAGGCGTCTTGCCGAGTAATGTCGCGCCGAAATCGCCCTCTTGTTCCTGGAAATCGCGTCTCTCACAGCCAGTTGTGTCGCTGTTCGCAGAGGCACGACTGTGGAAGAGCCAAGGAGAGCTGAGTTACCATCTCAGACTCCAAGTGAAGCACAGGGAAGGTATGATTATCAGTCAGAACAAATGTCTTTTGCACTCAAATGTCGCGTGTTTACATTGTGGTATGTTCAAGATTTATTTATTTACCAACCTTTCCTGCATGGCTTCCCCTGTGTGGGTGTATCACATATATTGAACACACCTCCCCCTTTCTGCGTCCACCTCTTCTTCCGTCTGTATTCTCTTCCTCACTCTCTCTATTCATCTCCTCTCCACCCTCTCTTTGTCCGTTTACTCCTCCCTCTCACTCTGTCCATCCCCTGCTCTGTCCATCTAATCAGTTCCCAGCCATCCTCATTGGCACATCTGGCCCCTGCAATACAGGCTGATACTGCTCTCACAACACACCTGTCATGCAGGGCTGGCTATGCACTAGGCTCTTTAGATACATTTATTTCCTCTGAAATACAAGCCCCCAAGCAAAGCAGTTCGATAAAGAAAGCTTATACTACTACAATACAACACACCTGTCACGCAGGACAGCCTCTATGTTGGAGCCCAGCAAACTGTTTCTTGCCTCTGACATGTAGGCTGCTAAGCAGGTTGATTTGCCAGACCGATAGTGTCCCCACACAACATGTCTGTTATACAGTGTAGCCTATACTTCAGGTGCTGAAAAGACTCGTTTTTCTCTGTATCTCTAATCCTATTGGAGCTAGGGTCCGCCCCCGGTAGCTGAGTGGTCAGCGCGACAGAATGTTAATTCTAAGGGCCCGGGTTCGATTCCCGACTGGGTCGGAGATTTTCTCTGTTCAGAGACTGGGTGTTGTGTTGTCCTAACCATCATCATTTCATCCTCATCGACGCGCAAGTCGAAAGACTTCCACACGGCGAACGGTCTACCCGATGGCAGGCCCTAGTCACACGACATTATTAATTATTGGAGCTAGGAGGATATAAACCCCACAGTGCCAATACTCGTGAGGCTTGCTGATTATAGAGTGTTTAAAATCGATGCAGTGGTTTGGGAGGAGATTCTGGACATACACACAAGCACTGTGCTTTACAAGTATAATATATTTATTTTGTCATTAGTCTTCTGCCTAGTTTGGTGCAGCCCACCATAAAACCATGTACTGTGTCAACGCCTTCACTGTTCACCTCATCAAGGCAGTTCCACCCAACATCGTGAATTATTTGACGGCTGCGTTTCAATCTAGTCGTCCTTTACAATTTATCCCTCCCTCAAGTACAATGGATTTTATTACTTTATGCCTTAACTCATGTCCTATCATCCTGTCCCTCCTTCTCCTTAAAAATGCTTTCCATATGTTCCTCAAATCACTGATTCTGCTGAGAACCTTCTCATTCCATATCAGTACGTAGTACACATTTTACTTCCAACATATTTCTCTTCTTTTCCAGTTATTGCACTATTCACTATTCACTAACATCCAATACTGTGTTTCAAACATTTTTTCAGGAATTTATTCCTCAGATTAAGGGAAATGTCTGGTGCTAGCAGTCTACTCTTGGCCAGAAAAGGCTTCTCCGCATTTTGTAGTCTGCTTTTTATGTCCTCTCTGGTTCAGTTGTCATGGGTAATTTTGCTTCCAAGGTAACGGAATCCCTTTACTTCGTCTACTTCCTGATCACCAATTTTAATGCTGCAACTCCTCATTACTTCTTGTTAGTCTTCGATCCCCTCTCAATCCATAGTATGTGCTCATTAGACTTTCATTCCATTCAGCAGGTCCCGCAATTCTTCCTCATTTTCACTGAAGATAGCAATATCAGCGAACCTTGTCACAGATATCGTTTCATCTACAAAAGGACAACGGACTGATTTTAACAATCCATTGGCCAACGAAATGTATTTTCATTCAGTCGGTTTTTTTAGTCGAACGAAACAACCAGATCAAACTAGTTTCTGCGACCACGTCAGCTATACAGTATGATTCCATGATGACGTTAAGAACTTTCAGGGACGATAGAGAAAGGTATATGTACCAATTTGAGATAAGGGACCTTCGTCTGTAAACAACTGAGTCGAAAGTTATAAGCGAAAATCTTTCTGATAGCTCTGACAATAGACCTTCTCTATTGCAAGCTCTTTGCTTTCCATGTTTTGGGAGGAGGTGGTGTGGACCAAAACAAGGAAAGAATCCGCAAACGTGAGTGCGTAGCTTAAAAACTATGAGCACTTATTTATCAGATGTCACAATAGCTATGTTGAGCAAGTGCTCATAGCTCTTACGGTGGGAAGAAGAGTGACAGATCTTTTAATGTCTTAATCTCTTTGCTTTATAAACATTTACTGTCACTTGTCAGAGGCATTCTCTTCCGTGAGAAATATTTGTCATAATCAATTAATTTTTCTTTGCATTTCCTTACGTAACATTAATTTCAGTATTCGATTGATTCCTGTAGAAAATGTATACCATACTGAATTTATCTTGATAATGACTTTTTATCCAGTCATATGGTTTCTTCCATTCCCACACCATTGAGCATTTCGGTATTTATTGTATAGGGGCAGCCATTCCCACACCAATGAACACTTCGGTATTTTTTGTCCAGACACCGTTCCTCATACTGCAGGCAGCAATCGGTCTGTCGGAAAAGGCCCATTGTCTAATTACTGAGAGATATTTGCTTTCCTTGCACAAAGTTCACTACTGAGTGGGCATTATTCATAAACACGGATAAAAAAAACAAGTAAAGATGCCTATTCGCACTAAACCAAAAGCAAACATCAGTACGACTGTAATAATGATGAAACGCACTAACTGAGTGCAATCAACAACAACGCTTTAATAAAGTCAGAGTGCCTTAATGTTTCTGCTCTGAACTGAATGCGCAGGGAATCAAGTGACTGTTTTCATTTGGTTACACATAAAACCAAATGATTCGATGGTTTTCATTCCGTTTCTCCTACAGATTGGCTTAATTCAAAAGAAAGAATAAGTAGTCCAGCAGATACATAAAGCTGCAACCGACTGAATCGGTTATTTTCATTCGGTTGCTCCCACAGACTGCTTTCACTCAGAAAGAATGAATGAATGATCTAACGGATAAATAAAAATAGAACCAACTGTATCGATTATTTCTATTCAGTTGCTCCGTCACAGAGGTCTCCCACAAAGTAATGAATGAATAATTCAACAAACTACGAAAGACTGTTTTGCAACAGTCGACTTAATCGACTGTTCTCATTTAGTTGCCCTCACATACAGATTTTTCACTCATGTTGTTGTTGTTGTTGTTGTTGTTGTTGTGGTCTTCAGTCCTGAGACTGGTTTGATGCAGCTCTCCATGCTACTCTATCCTGTGCAAGCTTCATCTCCCAGTACCTACTGCAACCTACATCCTTCTGAATCTGCTTAGTGTATTCATCTCTTGGTCTCCCCCTACGATTTTTACCCTCCACGCTGCCCTCCAATACTAAATTGGTGATCCCTTGATGCCTCAGAACATGTCCTACCAACCGATCCCTTCTTCTGGTCAAGTTGTGCCACAAACTTCTCTTCTCCCCAATCCTATTCAATACTTCCTCATTAGTTATGTGATCTACCCATCTAATCTTCAGCATTCTTCTGTAGCACCACATTTCAAAAGCTTCTATTCTCTTCTTGTCCAAACTATTTACCGTCCATGTTTCACTTCCATCCATGGCTACACTCCATACAAATACTTTCAGAAATAACTTCCTGACACCTTAAATCTATACTCGATGTTAACAAATTTCTCTTCTTCAGAAACGCTTTCCTTGCCATTGCCAGTCTACATTTTATATCCTCTCTACTTCGTCCATCATCAGTTATCTTGCTCCCCAAATAGCAAAACTCCTTTACTACTTTAAGTGTCTCATTTCCTAATCTAATACCCTCAGCATCACCCGACTTAACTCGACTACATTCCATTATCCTCGTTTTGCTTTTGTTGATGTTCATCTTATATCCTCCCTTCAAGACACCATCCATTCCGTTCAACTGCTCTTCCAAGTCCTTTGCTGTCTCTGACAGAATTACAATGTCATCGGCGAACCTCAAAGTTTTTATTTCTTCTCCATGGATTTTAATACCTACTCCAAATTTTTCTTTTGTTTCCTTTACTGCTTGCTCAATATAGAGATTGAATAACATCGGGGAGAGGCTACAACCCTGTCTTACTCCCTTCCCAACCACTGCTTCTCTTTCATGTCCCTCAACTCTTATAACTGCCATCTGGTTTCTGTACAAATTGTAAGTAGCCTTTCGCTCCCTGTATTTTACCCCTGCCACCTTTAGAATTTGAAAGAGAGTATTCCAGTCAACATTGTCAAAAGCTTTCTCTAAGTCTACAAATGTTAGAAACGTAGGTTTGCCTTTCCTTAATCTTTCTTCTAAGATAAGTCGTAAGGTCAGTATTGCCTCACGTGTTCCAGTATTTCGACGGAATCCAAACTGATCTTCCCCGGGGTCGGCTTCTACTATTTTTTCCATTCGTCTGTAAAGAATTCGTGTTAGTACTTTGCAGCTGTGGCTTATTAAACTGATTGTTCGGTAATTTTCACATCTGTCAACACCTGCTTTCTTTGGGATTGGAATTATTATATTCTTCTTGAAGTCTGAGGGTATTTCGCCTGTTTCATACATCTTGCTCACCAGATTGTAGAGTTTTGTCAGGACTGGCTCTCCCAAGGCCGTCAGTAGTTCCAATGGAATGTTGTCTACTCCGGGGGCCTTGTTTCGACTCAGGTCCTTCAGTGCTCTGTCAAACACTTCACGCAGTATCATATCTCCCATTTCATCTTCATCTACATCCTCTTCCGTTTCCATAATATTGTCCTCAAGTGCATCGCCCTTGTATAGACCCTCTTTATACTCCTTCCACCTTTCAGCTTTCTTTGCTTAGAAGTGGGTTTCCATCTGAGCTCTTGATGTTCATACAAGTGGTTCTCTTATCTCCAAAGGTCTCTTTAATTTTCCTGTAGGCGGTATCTATCTTACCCCTAGTGAGATAATCCTCTACATCCTTACATTTGTCCTCTAGCCATCTCTGCTTAGCCATTTTGCACTTCCTGTCGATCTCATTTTTGAGACGTTTGTATTCCTTTTTGCCTGCTTCATTTACTGCATTTTTATATTTTCTCCTTCATCAATTAAATTCAATATTTCTTCAGTTACCCAAGGATTTCTACTAACCCTCTTCTTTTTACCTATTTGATCGTCTGCTGCCTTCACTACTTCATCCCTCAGAGCTACCCATTCTTCTTCTACTGTATTTCTTTCCCCCATTCCTTTCAATTGTTCTCTTATGCTCTCCCTGAAACTCTGTACAACCTCTGGTTCTTTCAGTTTATCCAGGTCCCATCTCCTTAAATTCCCACCTTTTTGCAGTTTCTTCAGTTTTAATCTACAGCTCATAACCAATAGATTGTGGTCAGAGTCCACATCTGCCCCTGGAAATGTCTTACAACTTAAAACCTGGTTCCTAAATCTCTGTCTTACCATTATATAATCTATCTGATACCTTTTAGTATCTCCAGGGTTCTTCATGTATACAAACTTCTATCATGATTCTTAAACCAAGTGTTAGCTATGATTAAGTTGTGCTCTGTGCAAAATTCTATCAGGCGGCTTCCTCTTTCATTTCTTAGCCCCAATCCATATTCACCTACTACGTTTCCTTCTCTCCCTTTTCCTACACTCGAATTCCAGTCACCCATGACTATTAAAATTTCGTCTCCCTTCACTATCTGAATAATTTCTTTTATTTCATCATACATTTCTTCAATTTCTTCGTGATCTGCGGAGCTAGTTGGCATATAAACTTGTACTACTGTAGTAGGTGTGGGCTTCGTATCTATCTTGGCCCCAATAATGCGTTCACTGTGCTGTTTGTAGTAGCTTACTCGCATTCCTATTTTCCTATTCATTATTAAACCTACTCCTGCATTACCCCTATTTGACTTTGTGTTTATAACCCTGTAGTCACCTGACCAGAAGTCTTGTTCCTCCTGCCACCGAACTTCACTAATTCCCACTATATCTAACTTCAACCTATCCATTTCCCTTTTTAAATTTTCTAACCTACCTGCCCGATTAAGGGATCTGACATTCCACGCTCCGATCCGTAGAACGCCAGTTTTCTTTCTCCTGATAACGACATCCTCTTGAGTAGTCCCCGCCCGGAGATCCGAATGGGGGACTATTTTACCTCCGGAATATTTTACCCAAGAGAACGCCATCATCATTTAATCATACAGTAAAGCTGCATGCCCTCGGGAAAAATTACGGCCGTAGTTTCCCCTTGCTTTCAGCCGTTCGCAGTACCAGCACATTAAGGCCGTTTTGGTTATTGTTACAAGGCCAGATCAGTCAATCATCCAGACTGTTGCCCTTGCAACTACTGAAAAGGCTGCTGCCCCTCTTCAGGAACCACACGTTTGTCTGGCCTCTCAACAGATACCCCTCCGTTGTGGTTGTACCTACGGTACGGCTATCTGTATCGCTGAGGCACGCAAGCCTCCCCACCAACGGCAAGGTCCATGGTTCATGGGGGGGTTTTCACTCATAAGGGGAAAAAATCAAACAGATACATAAAACTACAACTGAGTGAATCTATTATAGACTAGTTGCACTCAAACGAGAGAATGAACGCTACAACGATTAAGTAAAACTACAATCTATTGAGTTCACTGTTTTCATTCAGTTGCTTCAGCAGACTGGTTTCAGTCATAACAAAGAATTAATATTCCAGCAGTTACTGACTGAATCAGTAGTTTTCATACGGTTGCTCCCACAGACTATCTTAACTCAAATGAGAGAATGAATAGTCCATCTAATGGAAAGTTGCCACCTACTGAATCGATTGTTTTCACTCAAAAGAATTAATGAATTAGTCCAACAGATACAAAAAACTATTAGTGAGTTCATAAATTAATTTCATTCGGTTCACCCTCAAAACCTGGTTTCACTCAAAAGGACGGATGGATAGTGCAACAGATACATGAAACTACTACTGACTGGATTTTTATTCGCTTGCTCTCACAAACTAATTTCACTCAAAGGAAAGAATGAAAAATCCCACGGATAAGTTAAACTACAACCGAGAAAGTCGATTGTTTACAATCGGTTGCTCCTATAATTTCAGTTCAGTCATAAGAAAGAATAAATAGTCTAACAGATACGTTAAACTACCACCGACTGAACCGATAGTTTCCATTCCGTTGCCACCACAGCGTTTCACTCATAAGACTGAATGAATAATTCATTCGATGCCTAAAACTACAACGGATTGATTTCCAACAACTGACTGAAGCGATTGTATTCAATCGATTGCTTCCACAGACTATTCTAACTCAGATGAGACAAAGAATACTCCAACTCAGGTAAAACCAAAACCTACTGACTCGACTGTTTTCATCTCATTGCTTGCACCAACTGCTTTCAATCAAAAGGAGGAGTGACTACTGCAGCAGATATTTAAAAGTACATCCGACAGAATTGGTTGTTTTCATTCAGTAACATCCACACAGTGGTTTAACGTAAAACAATGAATGAATTGTCCTACAGATACATAAAACGCCAACCGACACAATCAATTTTTTCGTTCGGTGGTACCCACAGTCTGGTTTCACTCGAAACAGAGATTCGTGCCGGGGACCCGTAAGCCCTCCCGCCCGGAAAGCAGGCTGGACTCGCATTCGGGAGGACGACGGTTCAATCCCGCGTCCGGCCATCCTGATTTAGGTTTTCCGTGATTTCCCTAAATCACTCCAAGCAAATGCCGCGATGGTTCCTCTGAAAGGGCACGGCCGACTTCCTTCCCCATCCTTCCCTAATCCGATGAGACCGATGACAACGCTGTCTGGTCTCCTTCCCCAACACAACCACAACAACAACGGAAAGCAGTGCGTTAGACCGCACGTCTAACCAGGCGGGCTCGAGTGACGTTACTACCGAATCAATAACACGATAATCGTCGCAGGGTGGAAGGTGGTAACTCGGTGGCTTGTTGACTAACTCCCATATGCATGACAACTCACTTGATGTTACTAAAAGTGCCATCTAGAGTCGTTTGTAAGAACGCGACCGCCCACAACTTTGACATTCTGCTACTTCTATACTACTGGCGACATGCCTTTTTTATAACAGATCTGAAATCTTTCCTGTGCCAAAGCCTCAATTTTTCTCTTCGTGTTTTCATGTCCTTAATATTATTTGTGGATTACATTATGATAGTGTAAAAATAGTTATTTACTGTCTACACTACATGAAAATTTTCGTGGCAGTTGGATATTTTGTTTTTAAAAGACTTCTTTGGTTGAAAATAAACAATTATAGTTCGAATTTTAATAGGAATTAATTTTGTACTCAAATTGTTATAATATCGCTGACGTGAGCTCAAGTTTGGTGCGGCACCCGACGCTCTATGATGCAGCAAAATAAATGTTATATAGGAATGTAGTCGAATTAAATCAGATGATGCTGAGGGAATTAGATTAGGAAATGAGACACTTAAAGTGGTAGATGAGTTTTGCTATCGGGGAAGTAAAACAACTGATGATGGTCGAAGTAGAGAGGATATAAAATTTAGACTGGTTATGGCAGGGAAAGAGTTTCTGAAGAAGAGAAATTTGGAAATTTGTCAACATTGAGTATAGATTTAAGTGTCAGGAAGTCCTTTCTGAAAGTATTTGAATGGAATGTAGCTATGCTTTAAAATGAAACATGGACGATAAATAGTTTAGACAAGAAGAGAATAGTAGCTTTCGAAACGTGGTGCTACAGAACAATGCTGAAGATTAGATGGGAAGATCACGTAACTAATGAGGACGTACAGAATAGAATTGGGGAGAAGAGAAATTTGTGTGCACCGCTAGACTAGAAGAAGGGATCTGTTGGAAGGAAACATTCTGAGGCGTCAAGGGATCACCAGTTTAGTACTGGAGGGAAGCGTGGAGGGTAAAAATCGTAGAAGGAGACCAAGAGATGAACGCACTAAGCAGATTCAGAAGGATGTAGGCCGCAGTAGTGACTCGGAGATGAAGAGGCTTGCACAGAATACACTGGCATGGAGAGCTGCATCAAACCAGTCTCTGGACTAAGACCACAACAACAACATTGCTGCTACGGTTTGCTTTTTGTATTGGAAAAGGAAACAAAAATAAATCGATGATAGTAATTTTTACGATGCGTATTTCGAGTGGAAGCAGCGAAAATAGTAGGGTTTTCTACATCACGATGGCATTAGACCCATCAATGAACAGAACGATTGAAAAGAAAAGATTAGATATAGTACCAATTGTGTCACCCGCAAGTAATTTATTCACTACAGATCTCTTGCTACTGATTCTAGATGAATACTTGTTTCCAGTATGTATCGCGAAAGATACTGTACGACGCAACAAATGAAAAACGTTAGTGCCCCATATTAACATTCTCTTTGCTCTAAATGGCTAGCTGAATCACGTGTTTCTTTCTTCTGTTATTCGTTTCTCTTACGTGACGAATTGAGATTATCAAGATCTCTTTCAGGTCATTGTGAAACCGTTCTGCCTCAAACAAAAATGCGGAATTTCATTGTATGTGCAAAATCTGCACTTCTTTTTCACTTATTACTCAGCTGCAGCTGCTGGTCAGCAACGCTGTTAAATTATAAACAAAAACCAAGTGCACTGGTTATAAATAAAATGACATCCTCAAGTACCTTACATCTGTCAACAATTGATAACACAAAATATTAAAAATTCGGTTAAATTCGAGGCCTAGGAAATAATTCGCCCTTTGTAATGTACGAGTGGTGTGTTGATGCGTCATTCGTGTAGTTATTGTAAACCGCTAAGCGTTTCGTCTGCTATAACAGCTTTATTCAGTGCGCAGAAAACAATCAGGTCTCATGTTTGAGCTATCTACGTGCATCAACAACGTTGGCAGCCAGAGAGTGTTGGCATACTGACCGTTGTAAATGAAGTTACGATTCCAGAGCGCTATTGCATTTAATGTGACAGTTAGTGTCAATCAGAATGAATAGCACATTTGTTCTCTTTACTTCACGGGCATGCAAGCTATGTCGCGATAAAACGTCGACAGCATTCGCGTATCAGTCTCTCGACCGTGAACAGGGTACAGTTCTTTGCTGTTATGCTATGTGGTCAGTGTTCAAAACACCGTGTGATAGAAATCATTTTGAAGCTCGGAAACAATGTAGCCGGCTCAGTCGCTGCATTGCAATTTATGGTTCATTTTCGACAGGGTACGCCAGCAGTGGTCTGAACCTCATTCTCATCTAGTAGAAGTAAAAGAGGATTGACTGATAGTCACACTCTTACGCCAGTCCAAGTTCCACGGTCATTGCATTTTTTGTGTGTGCTTCGTGTCATCCGACCATCAGGTGGTCAAATAAGAATAATAAATGGAGGAATATAATTTAGAAAAACTTGTCTAGTCTTGCTAACCTTCTTCCATGAGCATCAAGTGATTTACTACGAATACATGTCCACTGCTCTTGTTTCACTTTTGCTGGTGTTCTACGTATGGAATCTTTTTAAGGAATTATTCATCCAGTTTAACTGATATGCTGAGTCCTTTAACGGCAAATTCTGACAAAATTACAATGTTATCGGCAAACATCAAATCTGTATATCTTTGTCCTGAATTTTAAATTCCTGTCTAAACGTCTCCTTGAGTTCCTTTACTGTTTGCTCAGTGTACATACCAAATAACATCAGGATAAGATTCAAACCCGCCTCACTCCCAACTATTGTTTCCCTTTCATGACTTTTGACTCTTGTAACTGCAGTGCGGTTTCTATGCAAGTTGCAGATAATCTTCCGCTCCCTCTATTTAATCCCAGCTACCTTGAGAACTTCAAACAGTGTATATCAGTCACCACTGTCAAAACCTTTCCGTAACATAAAGATGCTACAAACTTAGGTTTGTGTTTCTGAACCTCTGTAAGATTAGTAGTATGAATATTTCCTCATGTTTTCCTAAATGTCTCCGGAAGGTATTCCGATCTTCCCAGAGGTTGGATTCTACCAGTCAGTCCATTCGTCTGTAAATATTTAATGTCAGTATTTTGCCACAACGACTCATTAAATTGATGGTTCTGTAATATCCACACCTGTCAGCATCTGACTTCTTTAGAACTAGGACTCTCATACTGTTCTTGACGTCTCAGGGTATACTTGCATACTATGTGGAATATTTTGTTACGTTATATTTTCCTAATGATCTCAGTAATTCTGAGGGAATGTCGTCTATTCTAGGTCTCAGGTGTTTCAGAGCCCTGTCAAATCCTTCTCATCCTATCACATCTCATTTTCATCTGCTTCCGCTTCCCGTTCCATAATTTTGTCTTCAAATTCGTTTCTTTTATATAGCTCTTCCATATATTTCTTACACCTGTCAGTCACCCCTTCTTTGCTTAGTACTGGCTTACTGTCTCACCTCTTGGCATTGCTTCTCCTTTCTTTAATTTTCCTTTTTCTTTGTCGTTCTTATTGCGTTTCTTATTTGAGTTCACCTGATTCAGTTGATCGTTGTAGCCGTTATTTCTGAAGATTTTAACAACATGACGCTTCTGGAAGCCAGAGGATATTTCATTGAATGTTATTCTCGAGAGACTGTGGAATATTTACAAAAACAACTTTAATGTTATGTAAGAAGGCCCGATACACAATATAGTGTCAAAAGGTATATTCACGAATGCGCACTTTACTTTGTTTACCATCCGAATAAAATATCTAGGGAGAGACAACTTCAGTGCACCGTCGAGAACTGATTTCTGCACGAATACACAAACTAAAATCGTCCGGGCGAGAGAGATTTTGTACCTACTAGGTTCTATAATTACGGAAATTAATGTTTACCTTATGTCGTGCTACATATAAAAACGTCCCTGCTTCAGTACCGTAATATGCCGAGTGTATCTTAACAATATATGTATTTTCAGAAGGTATGCCCCGGAGCTCGTAAGTTTTTGAAGAACGTTTTGATTTACTGCCGAGAACTGGCGATAACATTTCTTTATTAAACAACCAATTTCTGCTCATGGACCATCATCAGATTCATAAAAGCATTTACATCGTCGTACGATATGACATAAAATCAATGGCGTTAGATAATAAAATAAAGAATTCGTCACCATTGTCACATAGTAATATAAATTACTTCGCCAGTCATAAAATATGCCAAATTGGGCCCTCATTCATGCTAATAATATATAGTGTGAGTGCTCTATTTGGCACATCTTATGAATGACGATGTAATTTATGTAACTATGTGACAAGAGTGACGAATGCATGTGTTTTATTATCTGATACCACTGATTTTATGTATTCTAGTATGATGTTGTAAATTGTTGTAAATGATTTTATGACTCTGATGACGGTCCATGGAGAGAAAATCGTTGTTCAGTAAATGAAGTTTACCAGCTGCTCTCGGCGGTAAATAAAGACGTTCTTCAAGTATGTTAACAGGATGTTGCTTTATGGGGAGAAACAGAATTAGTCCTTCCTGTAAAAGAAAAGTTGTACCACTATTTACAGTGTGAAATATGGACGTGAAAGAGCTAGACGTTTACGAAATTGTTGTCTTTTTTATGCTTTTAAACATCACTCTTATTGTTACGTTACGTGTGTGTGGCATGAACTGGGTAGTCTCGACTTGTCGCCCTTCTGGATGACTTTCACTGAGTGGAATGGCGCTGTTAGCAGCTTACAATGCTTGTTAAGTTCTCTGCAGTCGTCGTAAAACGCACGAGGGTGCTACTTTTGCGTCACCGTTTCCCCCGCGTGCTGGGAAACAGTTTTCGGAACTGCACTTACCTCATTAAAGTTTTAGAGGGGCACAGTGGCAATAACACGAAGAGCTTACACTTGGGAAAAATAGCTTTTGCTCTCACCTGCACGACTCCTCAAAGCTTTTCCCTGTTAATGTTAGGAACGCCTTGGCGAAGTAGCCTTAGATCAACTTGCTCCAGGTGGGAGACACAGCTTATGCGCTGGAGGCCAGTTTATCCTAAGGGTGCTATTTGCGACGTTACTCAACACAGTGCACCTAGTATCGCAGAACTGACAAGTATTCGTCTACTTGAATACTGGTATGGTCTCACAGTCTCATTTTACATAATACTTTCAGAATCATAAAAGTTACGGTTCACGAGTCAGAGTCTTAATTCTTTCTTTAAAGACAAGAAGGTAAAGGAAGCTAGGCGTAAGTGATGTATAAGTTGGCTCAAATGGCTCTGAGCACTATGGGACTTAACATCTATGGTCATCAGTCCCCTAGAACTTAGAACTACTTAAACCTAAGTAACCTAAGGACATCACACACAACCATGCGCGAGGCAGGATTCGAACCTGCGACCGTAGCGGTCGCGCGGTTCCAGACTGTAGCGCCTAGAACCGCTCGGCCACCCCGGCCGGCGCTTATTATCTATTTTGTACCGACCACTAGATAACTTCAGTTCCCATTCCTTCTTTGGTGTTTCCTATTTTCCATCAGTTCTTCATTTTCTCCCCAATGTTCTTCATTACTGGTTATTTATTAAATAAAGTTTTTTTTAGAATCATAGATATGCTGCAATGTAGTGGTCAATACGTTGCACTGTGAAATTTATCCTGTTTTATGCGGACTAAAACATCGACATCGGCTACCTAGGATTTATTTCAATTTTCTTATGCCGAAACTGTATCCCACCACATGGTCATCTTCAACGACACATTGGAGTATTGCTGTGTCATATCAAGAGTCTTTAAAATGTGTATTTCAAACTATCATGTGTGCTTAAGTAGCAGTACGTGCTTCATGTTGTTAAAAACAGGCTGTGGCCATCTACATGAACATCCACAGAACAACTGAGGCGAAACTTATTTTAGCTAACGTGCTCAAAACTCTTTAGTTTCTTAATCATTGTAGTCGCTCTTAAACAGAACAGACATCCTCCTTTCACCTTTTCAATACGCCACGTTTTCTATTGCAGATACATTTTACTGCTTGCATGTTGAAATTTTGAGGATGCAGTTTTATTGGTGTACTGCATCGAAGCATACTATAGACCTTTTTATTGCGTACTGCTTTGGCGTCCGTGAAGGCTGCTTCGGGTCCAATAGAGGTGCACGTGTGAGTTTGGGCTTCGTGTGCGTGTATGTGTGTGTGTGTGTGTGTGTGTGTGTGTGTGTGGAGACAGAACGCTGCTAACAATAGCCTCGGCTTCCCGCCCCAGGCCACCGATTTAAAAGCGCGTGTTGCCCTGTGACGTGCGACCGACCCACAAAGAATTAAAAAAAGACCTCATAATAGCAGGACGCAGCGAACGCGTTATTGTTCGGTTATTAATAAGCCGCCCGCGGCTTTGCGGGCAAGTGTGTCTCCATGTATCTAATAGGCAGTAGCGACTCACAAATTTAGTTACGGAGGCATAAGCGCAGTACATGGAGTGCTAACTGACTCGTGTGATATGAACATGACCATGAACTGGTCGATTAAATAATGGAACCCAGTATGTTGTCCTCGACGGCGGGTGTTCATCAGAGACAAGGGTATCGTTAGGAGTCCCCAGGGAAATGTGATAGGACGCCTCTTGTTCCCTATATACGTAAATGATATGGCGGACAGAGCGGGCAGCAATCTGCGGTTATTTGCTGTTGATGCCGTGATGTACGGTAAGATGTCGAAGTTAAGTGACTGTAGGAAGATGCGAGACGACCTGGACAAAATTTCCAAGTAGTGTGATGATTGGCAGCTAGCACTAAATGTGGAAAAATGTAAGTTAACGCGGATGAGTAGGAAGAACAAACCTGTAACGTTCGGATACCGTGTTGCTAGTGTCCTACATGACACAATCAAGTAGTTTAAATACCTGGGCGTAACGTTGCAAAGCGATATGAGGTGGAACGAACATTGAAAACTGTGGTAGGGAAGGCATATGATAGACCTCGGTTTATTGGGAAAATTTTAAGGAAGAGTAGTTCACTTGCAAAGGAGACGCTATTTAGGGGGCTGGTGCGACCTGTTCTTGAGTACTGACTCAAATGGCTCTGAGCACTATGCGACTTAACTTCTGAGGTCATCAGTCGCCTAGAACTTAGAACTAATTAAACCTAACTAACCTAAGGACATCACACACATGCATGCCCGAGGCAGGATTCGAACCTGCGACCGTAGCGGTCACGCGGTTCCAGACTGAAGCGCCTTTAACCGCATGGCCAGTTCTTGAGTACTGATCGAGTGTTTGGGATCCATTCCAGGCCGGTGGCTTCGAACAACAGGTAAGCGTTACGGAGATACTTCGGGAACTTAAATAAGAATCTCTGGAGGGAAGGCGACGTCCTTTTCGAGAAACACTATGGAGAAAATTTAGAGAAGCGGCACTTGAAACAGACTGCCGAAAGATTCTTTTGCCGCCAACATACAATGTGCTTGAGAACCGCGAAGATAAGATACAAGAAATTAGGGCTCTTACGGAGGCGTACAGACAGTCGTTTTCCCCTCGCTCGACTCGCGTGTGAAACAGGAGGGGAAATGACAAGTAGTGGTACAGGGTACCTTCCGCCATGCACCGTACTGTGGCTTGCGGAGTACCTATGCAGATGTAGATGGAACACAGTAACAGAAACGGCTGCGTTTGGCATGGTGACGTGGCGGGGAAGCGCAGTCTGGTGATGAGTGTCGCCGCAGTGTGTTCAGGGACACGATCTGGGGAACCATGGTATGGGGTGATTTCGGGTGACGGCTGGCAGTGACTGAGAGAACACTGAAGGGACAACGGTACGTCACAGATATCGTGCGTCGTCATGTGTTACATCTCATGTGATAGTATAGTGATGCCATTATTCTACAGGACATTTCCCGTCTATAAACGGCATAATGTCTACGAACTGTGTGCAAGATGTTGAGATACTCTTGTGGTCAGGAAGATCCCAGATCTGTCCCTGGTAGAACGTGGGTGGGACCAGTTGAGACCTTGACTCTGTCCCTGTGCCAGTATCGGCGATATCAAAGACTTGTTATAACAAATCGTTCAAATGACTCTAAGCACTATGGGACTTAACATCTGAGGTCATCAGTCCCCTAGACTTAGAACTACTTAAACCTAACTAATCTAAGGACATAACACACATCCATGCCCGAGGCAGGATTCGAACCTGCGATCGCAGCAGCAACGCGGTTCCGGACTGAAGCGCCTAGAACCGCTCGGTCACAGCGGCCGGCCTTGTTACAACAGTTGTGGGCCAGTTTGCCTCAAGAGGGGAGACAACAGCTTTATGACACCCTTTCCAACTGAATCAGTCCGCGCATCCAGGCCGGGGGGCGCGCAACGTCACACAGGTAAGTGGCTTCACACTGTAACTTTCTTTGCGAATTTTACTCGATTTTTAATCACTGGAATAACGTCACATTCCCTCCAACCCGCGAAGTTTCATTTCGTTTCCTCGTATTCTTCACGATGCTTCACCTGTTTTGTCAGGCAGTGTATTCCGCTGGTAATCGCCATTGCCTCCGTGTTGCTAACATTTACATTTAGAAGCCGCTGTTGGCAGCTACTCTCTAATTCCACCAAGCTGGTGCTACCTGTATTGTCGTATCGCCAATTATCAGAATAGAAGCAAAATATTGCCATCCCTCTACCACTAATTTCAGTTCGTACTGGATACGCATTTCAGGTTTTGTAATATTACTACGCTTCTATTACAACAATGTTGCGTTATCATACTCGTACATACTGTGTCGTTAGCGGATTTATAATACGTTCTTCCTGAGCGTTAAATGTTGTATCTACAGATTTTTCCTGGCTAGGTCAAACGTCTCCTAAATTTCCTCTAGTCCTTACGTAATTGTTTATTTTCTTCTTGTTATATGAAATTTTATTTATTATCTTGTTACTTTTCGAAGTGCAGCTTAATTCGTGCTCATAATGCGTCTTTTAGAGGTGGTTTTAACCCCGTAACGGAGGTGGTGCTTGCTGCTTATGAACTATCAGAAGACAGGAATACTGGTTGTGTTATCTTAGTTTTCAGCGATTTGTATCCAATATGGAGACGGCACAGTAAACCGCTTGTGCGCTTATATCGCAGCCACAAACTCCTTACAATACCTCTCAAATGTAGAGTAGAGCGGTGGCTGAACATCTTGCTAAGATTTACGGCACGTTCATTACACAGGGTGTTCGGAAATTCCCGTTACAAACTTCTAGGACTTCAAGAGTGGAGTGAGTAGATAATAATTTCAATTTTAACTCATGTCCGTAAACATTCCGTTTCCGTGCTACAACCATTTTAAAACGAATTGGTAACGTGACCACTTTTACAAGTAATTGATTAGGCATGACCGAATATATCACTTGTTTTACAGTTCCATCCATTAATAGCCAAAAATATTACTTCTATACTCGTTGGGTTCTCTTCAGCGAGATGCAGTACGGTCTTCTCAAATTCGAGCGTGCGGCGTCTCCTTAGAGCACAACAGTCACCCCTGACTGACAGTGAAGGTACCGTTTTTCGAGGCTGTTGCGTAATTGTGGCAAAAAGAGTATACGATGGGGTCGGATGTTCTGGAGAACTATCTTAATAAAAACGATGACCAGCTCTTCCATTACTCTGAGCTTCACCGTTCGTATCGGCGTATTCTGCAAACGAGTAGTCAACCATGTTGCTCTAATCCTCGTAGACACGTGAATGAGGCTCGAGCCATGTCAGAGAGGTAGGACGGAGTCAAATGACATCAACCGATCCGACGAAACCATCCACAACCATGAC
Organism: Schistocerca piceifrons; assembly: GCF_021461385.2. NCBI lineage: Eukaryota > Metazoa > Arthropoda > Insecta > Orthoptera > Acrididae > Schistocerca > Schistocerca piceifrons. Next base: position 635,016,251 of record NC_060138.1, on the reverse strand, counting down.
TACCCTCTTGCATATATACCTAGCAAACATGTTTTGAAACAGCTGTAGCACGGAAACGGTACGTCTCTGGACATTGGCTCCTGTTCAAAATATTGTGTACTCAATCCCCTCGACAAGTCCTGTAAGTCTGTAACCGGAATTTCCGAACACGCGGCATGAAATGGAATGCCAAAGAAAACAGTTTGTAACTCTCGCAGAAGTTACTCTGATATTCACCTCATTTGATTTAAAGGGACCATCCAAAACATAAATTTCAAGATCTGATAAGACTTTAGCGCTGGTTATCTGATACGAGTTGTATGCATTAAACACTGTCCAATTACGCCAAAGCAATATGAGAGACAACACATTAACCACAGGTTTTTCTCTTGGTATTCGATTTCAACATGCTTTGAAGACGTGAACATGATGATGTGAAATGTAAAACCAGTTGCCGTTTGCATCCTTTGTTTTTGAAACAGGAGTAGCTGTTGGAAGATAATATGTCATGGCTGTCAAGGTTTATTAATATAACAGGTCACATGTTATTGATATACAGGGTGTACAACTTCGCTCCCGCCGTTTGCCGATAGGTGGCGACAACGGTAAGTAGCGGTCGAAAGAAACAGATCGCAGACATCAGGCAGTTAGCTTGGACCTCGGCCAACATAACCTCATTCAAACATTAGTCGATTTGTGTCTGCATCATAAACTTGTTCTTTATTGAAAATGTCAGTTTACTAGCCTAATTCTCGTCAATTGCGCGAGGTGTTACTGTTTTGCTTCAGTATGAAAGAAACTGCGGCTGAGTCTCATCGAATACTCTCAACTACGTATGGTAAGGACGCTGTTGGTGAAAGAACGTGTCGTGAGTGGTTCCAACGCTTCAAGAATGGTGATTTTAACGTCGTAGACTGGCATAGTGGTGGAAAAGAAAATGTTTTCGAAGATGCAGAATTGGATACATTGCTGAGTGAAGATTGGCGTCAAACTCAAGAAGAATTGGCACGATTAGTGGGAGTGACAGAGCAAGCCATTTCAAAACGTCTCAAGGCTATGGGTATGATTCAGAAAGAAGGAACTTGGGTCCCGTGTGAGCTGAAATCATGAGACGTTAAACGGCGTTTGTGTGTTTGTGAACAGTTGCTTCAGACCCAAAAACGGAAGTGATTTCTGTATCGGATTGTGACTGGGGACGAAAAATGGGTTCATTACGATAGCCCTAAAAGCAAAAAATCATGGGGATATCCCAGCCATGCTTCCATTTCGACAGACAAATGAGAATATTCACGGCTCCAGGATCATGCTCTGCATTGGTGGGACCAGCTCGGTGTCGTGTACTATGAGGTGTTAAAACCAAGTGAAACAATCACACGCGCTCATTATCGAACGCAATTAATGCGTTTGAGCAGAGCATTAACAGACAAATGGCCTCAATACAGCGAGAGGCACGATAAAGTGATTTTGCAGCATGACAACGCTCGACCCTACATTGCAAAAGAGGTCAAAAGGTACTTGGAAACGTTAAAGTGGGGAATACTACCCCACCCGCCGTATTCTCCAGACATTTCTCCCTCTGACTATCACCCGTTTAGACCAATGGCGCATGGCCTGTCTGGCCAGCACTTCCGATCTCATGAAGAAGTCACAAATTGGATCGATTTGTGGATCGCTTCAAAAGGTGAACAATTTTTTCGAGGTAGGATTCGTACACTGCCCGAAAGATGGGAGACAGTAGGGGCCAGCGATGGAAAATAGTTTGAATGATACATGTGCAACCATTTTGTTTCATTAAAGCCTCAAATGCCGGGGAATAAACGGCGGAAGCAAAGTTGTAAACCTTGCAAGAAGCGTCATGAACGCCATGAAGAGAATGGAAACTTTGTTAGGTTGTAAGACAGAGGCGTGACGCTGGAGAGACACATGTTCCATGACCTTGGAGATTTGCTCCTCATGTTGGTCCTACTGTAAATAAATACCTGTAAATAAATAAATAAATAAATGTGTCCAGCAAGAGAGCGCCACGGTTGGCACACCCCAGGCGAAACTGGGACGCCTCTGCAGCCGAGGTCTCTGCCGAGGCGACAATACACTGTAAGCAATGGAAATAGCCACGGCCAGCTGACTAAGCCCAAAGCAAGAAATCCTGGCCCAGGTGGGACGTTTTTAGACTGTTTGAGGAGGTTTGAGAAGCTGCTGGAAAGATTTCGGTCTTCAGAAGGACCTTTAATGGGAACGGAACGTAAACAGCAACTGGAGGCTCTCTCGACAGTAGCTTATGAGTTAAACAGTGAGAGAGTTAGCGAATGAGTCACACAGATATCGCCAGGGGGCATCTGAATCCTAGGGAAACGTTACTATCAAGTGCCAGTTCGGTGATGCTGCAGTAAACCATTAGAAGACTGTACACATCCTAGGGAAGCACTGACTTCCTGATAAGAATCCAGCCACAGTTCTTACATTACGATTTCTACCTGTTAGAAAAGAACAAGTGCTGTAGCGTTTGTCTCTAGAAGTAGCAAAGAGTAACAGCACTCATATTCCTCTATCTCAGAATATGCAGAGGAACAAGTGCCGCCTTACACTTGCCTCCTAGTGTCTAACTGCGTGAGTCGCAACGAGGAGTAACTGGTAGTTTTCTGTGTATAGGAAAAAACGAGCACTGTCTCACACTGGTCTCTTTTCTTGATACGAGTGTTTGATGGTATCATCGGAACGAATAGCTGACAAAGCACACGTCACTGATAGAGGCAGTACTTAGGAACCGGGGGTTGCTAGAGTGATAGAGTGTATTCATCGACACATAAAAAGCCACTGTAAGACACCTCGCAGAGTAAGCCTGAATTACTGAAAATAAAGTGTTGTTAAATTGTATTTGGAAGTGTTTGCACCCCTATTCACTTCCTATGAACTTCTCCTCTACGTTCTGACATCTCCTCTGCTAAATAGCCTAGAGTACTTTCTCCTTCTCACTCCGCTAAATGTAAGCTAGCAGATCTCTGCTAATAGTATCGTCAACGTCTTGACTGCTCCACGCAGGCCGCACGTTCATACGACGCTGACGGGACGCGAAAACTCGTCGTTAACATGCGTCGCGATACTGATGTTTTATTTTGTTTCCTCTGCTGACGTTACGGTATTTGATTAAAGTGTGGAACATTTCTAGATCTGACTCTTTTAGCAATCGGCTATTCTTCTTTGACTCACTTCAGAACGTTCCTAAGTTGCTGAAGATATTGATATTCTACAACGACGAAAAAAATAGCAACACCAAGAGGCTGTGCGACGTAAACGAAAGTTTGTAGGCTTGCTTCTACAGCTGAAAGATGATGTCTATTGAAACTTCGCACCAGTCGCAGAAGATTGGCACTACGAGGATGCATATCAGGTTTGCTTTAAACTTACGCATTAACGGTCGGGAGCGTTGGTTACCTTTGAGATTGGACTTGGTAAATTGATGTTAGTCAAGAATACCTTTAAGGCGAGCAAGATTCCATCATCAACGCGTCAATGAGTTTGAACGAGGTCGTGTAATAGGGTTACGAGAAGCTGGAAGTTCCTTCCGCGATATTCCAGAAAGACATGGAAAGAATGCAGCCACTGTACACGATTGCTGGCAGCGATGGTCACGAGAATGTACTCGCACAAGAAGACCGGGTTACGGACGGCCGCCCGCATCTCGTGGTCGTGCGGTAGCGTTCTCGCTTCCCACGCCCGGGTTCCCGGGTTCGATTCCCGGTGGGGTCAAGGATTTTCTCTTCCTCTTGATGGCTGGGTGTCGTGTGCTGTCCTTAGGTTAGTTAGGTTTAAGTAGTTCTAAGTTCTAGGGGACTGATGACCATAGATGTTATGTCCCATAGTGCTCAGAGCCATTTGAACCATTTTTTTTTTACGGACGGCCACGTGGCACTACAGAGAAGAAAGACGTCGTGTTCGGCGTATGGCTCTGGCGCCCCGTACTGCATCTGCAGCAGCAGTTGCCACCAAGTGACACAACGAATCGGTACGACTCGGTTACTGCAAGGACAGCTCCGAGACAGCCGCCCTGTAGCATGACCCCAAACCACGGGCGTCTGCGACTTCAATGTTGTCGAACGAGACACTGGAGGGCAAGGAGAAGACCTGTTGTGTTTTCTGATGTAAGATGGTTCTGCCTCGGTGCCAGTGAAGGAGGTCAGTTGAGGACCTGCAACCAATCTGCTTTCGTGCTAGATACACTGGGCCTATAGCTAGGGTGCGATTCTGTATGACAGCAGAAGCACTCTAATGGTTATTCGATGCATCCTGACTGCATATTTGTACGTCATTATGGTGTTTCGACCTCTTGTGCTGACGTTCATGAGCAAGATTCCAAGTGGTGTTTCCCAACTGGATAACGCTTGCCCACGTACCGCTGTTGTAACCCAACATGCTCTGCCGTGTCGACATGTTGTCTTGGCCTGCTCGATCAGCAAGTTTCTCTCCAGCCGAGCGCGTATGCAACATTATCGAACTCCAGCGTCATCCACAAACAGCATTACCCATCCCTGTATCGACCAACCAAGTGCAAAAATCATGGAAGTCCATCCCACAAACTGCCATCCGGCATCTGTGCAATACAATGCGTACAGGTCTGCATGCTTGCATTCGACACTCTGGGGGCTACACCGGTTATTAATGTGCCAGCTTTTCATATTTGCTATGGCTTATCCCGCTCTTACGTACAATGCTAATCACTAAAATGTGTTACCTACACAAATGTATTCCCGAAATTTCATTATCTGTTTTCATTACTATGCGATTTATTTCCGTCAGTGTATTTGTCCCTGAACCTTTATCAGGAGGAGCTGCAATTCCGCTGTGTGTTCCTGTGGAGAGAGAGAGGAAAAAAGTCTTTATTGTCAAATTACGAAAGCAGTTTAAGAACATCAGTTGTAAGACGTCTATGGCTTTGTTTAACTGATAAAATAGTCACAATTGTTGCAGCTTTTATTCCTACTTACCAATCGTTCTTCTTAACACCTTGCCCTCCGCACGTCTCGTACAAATTTATTCTCTTGACGCCGGGAGCTCTAATTCGGATGACTTGGCTTGTCGCCGGCCGCTTATCACCTTTCCGTTGATGACAAGCTTCAAACACATTGACTTTTCTGCGCTTTAATTTTCCGGAAAGCCTCTATTTACCCGTATCGTTCCACAAACTCGAATTTTCTTTTCAAGTAACTTCTCTGCAGGTTCTACACTGTTATAATAATTATCCATGCAGAGGTGATGCCACTTTACATCAGAAGGTGTCAATAGTTCCATCACTGTTTTTGGTAAAGGCTGTCCAGCACCGGAATATGTCTTGAATGAGGAAATGTATCCCGCACTTGAATAACACAGTATCCGAATGAGTATGCCGTATTTCGTAATTTTCGATGGATTGTAAACTTTAAAATTTAACCGTCCATTCCACGGTATCATTCCTTCACCAATTGAGATGTTTTCACTTAGATTAAACGTTTCTTTAAACTTTTTGGGAAAATAATCAGTTACGAATTGCACTTTGAAAAGCCGGTTGGCATTATCCGGTTTATTGTTACTGTCTGAAAAATGTAAAAATGATCATATTTGTCTGAATCGGTTGCGGGACATCGCATTGCGAAATATCGGTGTGTCTATCAATGGATTCGTTGACCAATAATCAGCGATCCTTGCTTTTTTTTTTACAATTCCCGTAAGGATAGCAAGCCCAAACCCTTTTCTAAGTTTGGGTCCCGTAACGTCGACAAATTTGGCATTTTTAAAATCCAGTTTCCTTCTATTGCAATTTTGACTGTAGTGCTTGTTGGTTTGGTTGCTAATATATTCAAATAGATCGTAGCTAATATACACTCCTGGAAATGGAAAAAAGAACACATTGACACCGGTGTGTCAGACCCACCATACTTGCTCCGGACACTGCGAGAGGGCTGTACAAGCAATGATCACACGCACGGCACAGCGGACACACCAGGAACCGCGGTGTTGGCCGTCGAATGGCGCTAGCTGCGCAGCATTTGTGCACCGCTGCCGTCAGTGTCAGCCAGTTTGCCGTGGCATACGGAGCTCCATCGCAGTCTTTAACACTGGTAGCATGCCGCGACAGCGTGGACGTGAACCGTATGTGCAGTTGACGGACTTTGAGCGAGGGCGTATAGTGGGCATGCGGGAGGCCGGGTGGACGTACCGCCGAATTGCTCAACACGTGGGGCGTGAGGTCTCCACAGTACATCGATGTTGTCGCCAGTGGTCGGCGGAAGGTGCACGTGCCCGTCGACCTGGGACCGGACCGCAGCGATGCACGGATGCACGCCAAGACCGTAGGATCCTACGCAGTGCCGTAGGGGACCGCACCGCCACTTCCCAGCAAATTAGGGACACTATTGCTCCTGGGGTATCGGCGAGGACCATTCGCAACCGTCTCCATGAAGCTGGGCTACGGTCCCGCACACCGTTAGGCCGTCTTCCGCTCACGCCCCAACATCGTGAAGCCCGCCTCCAGTGGTGTCGCGACAGGCGTGAATGGAGGGACGAATGGAGACGTGTCGTCTTCAGCGATGAGAGTCGCTTCTGCCTTGGTGCCAATGATGGTCGTATGCGTGTTTGGCGCCGTGCAGGTGAGCGCCACAATCAGGACTGCATACGACCGAGGCACACAGGGCCAACACCCGGCATCATGGTGTGGGGAGCGATCTCCTAAACTGGCCGTACACCACTGGTGATCGTTGAGGGGACACTGAATAGTGCACGGTACATCCAAACCGTCATCGAACCCATCGTTCTACCATTCCTAGACCGGCAAGGGAACTTGCTGTTCCAACAGGACAATGCACGTCCGCATGTATCCCGTGCCACCCAACGTGCTCTAGAAGGTGTAAGTCAACTACCCTGGCCAGCAAGATCTCCGGATCTGTCCCCCATTGAGCATGTTTGGGACTGGATGAAGCGTCGTCTCACGCGGTCTGCACGTCCAGCACGAACGCTGGTCCAACTGAGGCGCCAGGTGGAAATGGCATGGCAAGCCGTTCCACAGGATTACATCCAGCATCTCTACGATCGTCTCCATGGGAGAATAGCAGCCTGCATTGCTGCGAAAGGTGGATATACACTGTACTAGTGCCGACATTGTGCATGCTCTGTTGCCTGTGTCTATGTGCCTGTGGTTCTGTCAGTGTGATCATGTGACGTATCTGACCCCAGGAATGTGTCAATAAAGTTTCCCCTTCCTGGGACAATGAATTCACGGTGTTCTTATTTCAATTTCCAGGAGTGTATAATTCTACGATGTCTTCGACGCTCTGTGTATCTTTGGGAAATATGTTTTGACCCGGGTATTCTTCAAATTTATTATTGGTCCTCGGTAAATCAAAGTCTGGCCACTGTGCACTGTCTTCTTCATCTGATTCAGTCGAATCAGTTGGCAACCGTAGCGTTCGGCGAATTCTTCTTAGTGAAATACGACTATCTTCCTACGATTCTGCTTCATTTTCATTTTTTTTATATGCAATGTCTTCTTCCCAATCGGCAAAATCGTCCGGAATGTCAGACAATACGTCCGCGCATTCGTCGTAAGTAATCCTATTGTCTCTTTCGTCCGCCATGATGAAAGGCCACAAGTACTTATAAAAACAAAAATGTTGTTGACGTCTGTAACTTATTGTTACCTAAACAAAATACCAACAGAATGCAAAAGATACTAAAGTGCTGCCGCCGGCCACTGCGTGATACAATTCTCGCGACACCACTGAGCGGTACTATGCTGACGACACCACTGTGGTGTTGCCGGACGGCATAGTGTTAATACAAAGGGCAGATTGTCAGCGGAATGATGACTGGAAGAAAACTCAAACAGTTTTTTTCTGAGTACTCGTCCTGTTGACAGTTTGCGCTTTACGGCAATAGTTACGGGGCACTGAAGATGACCTGTATTGCGGGCCGAAATTTTTATCGAAATGAAACATTGCAAGTGATCCAAATAGTGTCCTTCTTCATTGTACATAAAATTTGCTGCGATATCTGTTAGCACACAATGTTAGTGCGAGACGTGCGACGTTTTAGGAACTGAATCGAAATACAATCTGCCTGCGCCGGGACGGCGAATCACTCGGCTCACAGGGCTTTCGCTGATGCTGCTGAAAGCGAAACCGTGCAGCTGCTTGTCTGCGGCCCAGAGCCGCGGATAAATCGTCGCTGGCGGGATTACAGAGGGTCGGCGCCTCGCATCACACACCGAGCGCGCGCGGCGTTCCAGGGGCGGCGCAGGTGAGGCCCGTGCTCCCGGCAGGCTTTGCGGATTCCTCGCTGCTCTGGCCGGTAAATTCAGCGAAAACTGACCGCCCTCGCGCCGGAAGCCAGCTTTTCAGTCCGCTCGGGATACCAGTACAAAGCGCACATGTAGCAGAATAAACTGGCA